>NC_137922.1:35459131-35531631 GCF_963457725.1 Sprattus sprattus | reverse complement strand
CACCCCTGCATCATGGAAACCTGACGTCAGGAGAACACACACACACACACACACACACACACACACACACACACACACACACACACACACACACACACACACACACACACACACACACACACACACACACACACACACACACACACACACACACACGTCTGGCTGCACTGAGTCAGACACAGAGCTCCCATGTGTATCATGTTTCTGTGTTCCTGTAGGAGGAGGTATACAGAGCTACCACCAAAGGGCTGATCGAGGGCCTTATATCGGGCTACAACGCCACTGTGTTCGCCTACGGACCCACAGGTAGGCCTCTCTGCTACCCTATCACTGCCACAGTCTTCTCAATTACCTATTTTCAATGTACCCAGTTTCAGTTGTTAAAAAGTTTATGATAGAAATAAATAAATAAATCAACATTAGGAATGCCACATACTCACTAGTAATGTGTTAAAGAGTCAGTTATAAACTTAACCATGTCACCCCATGTAAGGGAAATTAACCACCAGTCCTGGTCATAACTTACAATAACATTTTATTACAAAGTAAAATAAAAACACAGGAAATGACACATTATTGAAATAGACAATCATATTATATTTCTTTTCTGGGTGTTGTGTGTGGCTTTTGGGTGTCCTTCTGAAGCAGCCCTGCTCAGAGATGGGCCATTGTTTGCACTGGTCAGCTGAAGGTCAGTCAGACAGGCCAGTGAAAGTCCCAGCAGTCAGAGCCAGGCCTGTTTATCTCTGTGGGTTTATGGCATTCTGGGAAAACAAGGAGCCATAAGGACACACCAGCTGTGTCCTCTCTTGTGGGCGGACACCAGGGGAGAGCATCTCTCCGTCTCGTGTCCTTCCCTTGTCTGTCTCTTCATGTCTGTGTCTTGTGCTTGTCTCCCTCTGCTGTGCCCTGGGTAGTCCCCATGTCCCTTCTTGCTTTAAGAAGACATCTTTAAGAATCAGGGGCCGTATTCACAAAGAATCTTAGGGCTAAAAGTAGCTCATAAGTGGCGAATTTAGGAGAAACTCCTAAAAATAATGGGCGTGTCAGTCTTAAATGTAGGACTCCTTTTTTTTTTACTAAGAGCAATTCACAAAATATTTTATCCCTAAAAGTAGCACCTAAGTCTAGGACAGCTTAAAACTCCTCATGAGGACTCCTAAGTCACTAAGACCTATTCACAAAAAGTCTTAAAATGGCTGAAGCCAGACGTAACGTGTTGGAGACAATGAACGACTCTGAATTGTTGAGAAGATATCGTTTAAACCGTGAAGGCATCAACATTTTACTAGAATTAGTGCGGGATGCAATCACGTCTCCAACTATCCGAAACAACCCAATCAGTCCGGAAGTTAAATGTTTGATAACATTAAGATTTTTGGCTACGGGGAAAATGCAACTTTGCAACGCAGACGACTTCAGAATATCGCAATCACTGCACTCTGTAGACCACACATTGTACAACAGTTTATCCGGTTCCCTTTGGACAATCGGCTACTTCAAAGGATCAAGGTCAATTTCATGGCGTTTGCAGGAATGCCCGGTGTAGTGGGTGCCATCGATGGAACACACATTAAAATAATTGCTCCATCCAGAGATGAGGACGTCTTTGTAAACCGCAAAAAGGTACATTCAATTAATACACAGATAGTGTTTGATCCAAATTTCACAATCATGGATATTGTTGCGAAGTGGCCTGGATCTACTCACGATTAGCGCAGTTTAATGGAGAGCGCGGTCTGCGCCAGCTTTTTGAGCGGCACCATGTACCTGCTGGATGCCACTTGGGTGACGTGACAGTGGCCATCCATGCAAGACATGGCTTTTGACACCCTTCCTCAATCCACAACCGGGAGCACAGTTGAACTACAACATGCAAGTATACGCATGAGGCCTATTTTGGTGACACAATACCTGTAGCCGCGACGGCTCTTTTAAAGTCCACTCCGCAATCTCCATCCTACATTGTGACTGGAGCGCATACCACCGCTTCTCGCAGTCATCGACAGAGCGACACACGGCAGGGAATGAAGCATTTATGTTAACACATATGTCCTCCCATGCCTCACGCATAGTTTGCAGGGTGCTTTAATTATTACTTCTTTGATTTCATGCAATTTCCGTGTTTTTTTCGGCAATTTCTCTTTCTCTTAACGTGCAAAGCGTCATTCTCGTTGGATGCACAAACTTGTCATCATGCGTGTGCATTCTGCTAAGTGCACTGTCCATAACTATTTAATATGACTTAATTTGAAGCCTAGGTTATTCTCTTATTTTCTGTTTATTTAGTGGGATCGTTAGGGGGATGTTAGGACTGAGTTTTTAATGAGAGAGCCTGTCAACAACCAATCACCGTCCTCACCCCTTCTAAACTCGTGCATGAGAAGCGACGTCATCCATAGCAACGGAGTTTTTATCTTAAGCTTAGGAGTTGGTATTATCCTTAGTATGAGTAGGTCTCAGAGCCGTTGTGAATCACTTTTAAGAAATTACTCCTACGTAAAAGGTTTTAGCGCGAGTTAGGAGCACTCCTAGTGGTAAGATAAAAGGCTTTGTGAATACGGCCCCAGACTCTTAGAGGAATACCATTGTTTGCATCCATAGCAACTAAATGATTAGCTGATTACTTGATACTGCCAAGGGCTGTCATTATTTTATTAATTGGAAGTGAAGGCTATTATAAGATTTGTGGTAACATGCCCTCGGTTATCAGGTAGTACATTTAAGAAAATAATTATGCATTTTAAAAACAGTGTGTTACTTTGTGCAATGTTGTTGTACTATCCTTTCTGGAGACTAGATGAATACAAAGATCTTGTTACAATGTTCAATATAGATGTAGTATACCAGAGTGTTTTGACATAGATGTAGGCATACTTACATTATATAGATTTGTAGGTGTATGATCTCACTAACTCAACTAATCCCTCTGTTCTGTCGTTCACCCGTATGTCCTTTCCTCCGTCTTTATGTCTGCACTCGTCCTAATCATCCCTCGTTTCTCATTAAGCCCCTGGTTCTTTGCACTGTCTGATCCCAGGCCGTGGCCATCTAAGTCGAGCTTTCCAGCATTAAGTCCTCTCTCTTTCTCTTAGAGCGAGATAGACAGGAGCACTGAAGTTCAGCTTCTGCTCAATATAGCCAAGCTTAGCTACTACAAGCTATTTTGGAAGTGGCTGAGTTCTTTTTTTAATTGACATTGACTCCGTGACATCTTTTACTCTGCCTGGCTTTCCTGATGATGTGTGTTTGTGTTTATGTGTGTGTCTGTGTGTGTGTGTGTATAGGATGTGGGAAGACCTACACAATGTTGGGGACGGACAAAGAGCCGGGCATCTACGTGCAGACGCTGAACGACCTCTTCCGCGCCATTGAGGAGACAAGCGATGACATGCAGTACAGCGTCTCCATGTCTTACCTGGAGGTGCGCTGCAGTTTCCCACTGACACTCACAACCTTTTGATCTCAGATAATTTACCTGGCTGTCAATCAGATGACTGACAGTCAAATGCATTTTACCAGGAGCATTGCATGCTGGAAGATATGAGCTCATTGCCTTGTCATTGATGGCACCTTGTGATGAGATGTGATGTTATATATATGTAGTGTATATATATATGTGCTCTAATTTCATTTCATGGTTAGGTTGTACTTGAACAAGGGAGTTGCTCGGCAACATATCACATTTCAGTTTAGGACATTGTATATAGCTGCAAGCTTTAAGACTAAATCAACACTACTTGCGTACGTACAGTACATTCATTTCTGCATCGTCTTATTGTCTACAGACAGCCATAAAAGAATATAAAACTGAAACCCATCTCCACCCATTCACTCATTTGACATGCCCAGTATATTGTACTCTTCGTAGGTTTATATGGGGTCTTAGGCCAACCATTAGAATCTATCTGTTTAGTCAGCACTCCCAGGCACCAACCACTTACAACAACAAATGCTGACAATTAAATAGTTTAATAATCGTTATACAGCTTAACACATGTTCTGCTAGAGATGTAGATCTGATAATACATAGCTGATGGCCATCTGTTACTGGGTGTCAACCAGTAATGCAACCCAACTGTGTGTGTGTGTCTGTGTGTGTGTGTGTGTGTGTGTGTGTGTGTGTGTGTGTGTGTGCGCGTGTGTGTGTGTGTGTGTGTGCGTGTGTGCGTGTGTGGGTGTGTGTGTGTGTGCGTGTGTGTACGTGTGTACGTGTGTGTGTACGTGTGTGTGTGTGTGTGTGTGTGTGTGTGTACGTGTGTGTGTACGTGTGTATGTGTGTGGCCAATCTGGTCAACACAGAGATTATCTCCAAGCTACCCTGATTGGCAGGTGGACAGACAAGATAGCTAATCAGTGCCAGATAGTGTCCCACCGGGTTGCATGTAGTCTGTCCAGTGTTTACCCAGATAGCTCTCACTGATTAGCATTAGCAAACACTGCCAGCGTCCTCTGGGCTCAGTAGCCTGTAGCCTGGCTGGCAGTGGAGGGGTGTTGCTGAGCAGAGGCCCTGGAGGAGAGCTTTGGAAATCCATCTAAGCTCCAGCTCCGCACCGGCTGTTGTTGTGGTCAGGGCTCTCTTCAAAATCAAGGCCCTCAGGTGGTGGGGTGGGCGGAAGGGTTTGTGAGCACGATCTGTAAACGGTCCGTCTCATCAGCCACTGATAGGCCTCTTAAGCGGGGCTCCTTTAGAAATCAACATTTCAGGGGCTGATTACAGGCTGTTTTACAGAACCGGTGATTTTTTTTTAGTTTTTTATGCTGCCTAATTAGATTAAAAAAGGCACATAGAGGTACATAGAGGTAAAGAGCGATAGATAGATAGGTGCTGTCACAGAAGGTGGTCTTATTTTTTAAGTTTTCTCGTGTCACCACTGGAGTACATAATAAATGTAGACGTACATCCATAGTCACCGTCACTTTGCAAGATTAGCCAATCAGACTGAATGATGCCGAAATGAGCCTGGAGGGAGATGTGTTTGTGTGTGTGTGAGAGAGAGAGGGAAGAGCGGACAGGAGAGGAGAGGAGAGGAAAGAGTGCATTAGGGGGGAGAAAAAACAGCCTGTCGTGATTTATAGTATTTCATTAACATTCATGCAAATAATTCCAAAGCCAGCCATCTGTGGGTGATTAGTATGAGAGCCCACTGGCTCGTATTCATGGCCCTTGACTAAAGACACTACAGAGCAGAGCCAGTGCAGGGGACACTACACCTGTCCAGAGGCCTCCAGGGACAACTAGAGGGCGTAGACCCCGGGCATAAACCTCTACAGGCAAGGTCACCGGCTGGAGTGGGAATATAACGGCCAGCTGCCGGGGTTTGGGGGGGTGGGGGTGTTATTGTGTGGGTGAAGGAGTGCCCCCCCCCCCCCCCCACCCACTCCCCAGGTGATAAATCTCTCCTGGCCGAGTCGGTGTGTTCGGGCCCCTGGTGTCAGAGGTGGGGTGGCGGACAAAAGAGCCTAACGGGTGTTTTATGGCTGCGTTTCAGTGCCGAAAAAAACCCATCTGCTCTTTCTGCGCCTGGCTTTCAGAGAGTGGCCTCTGTGTGGCCACACACACACACACACAGAAATGCTCTTGATTATATGTGTGCACACACACTGATGCAAACATATACATACATACATACACACACACACACACACACACAGAGACATTCTAACCTGTGTACACTCACACAAACAGTATGCATGCACTCACTGACAACTCATTCACAAGCTTACACTCATACACACTCATATACAAGCACAGACTCAAATACAAACACACACACACTCATGGCGCTCTTTTCCTTCACCTGCACTTCCTGCACTTTCTCTCTCTGCTTCTTCCTTTCTTTTCCTTCTCTGTCCTTCTTGTTATCTTTCTGTTTCCCTTTATCTTAACGTTTCTGTGTGGGCAAACAAACTGGCTATGAGTGTGACTGTGACTGTGAGGTCAACCTGGGACCATATGGAAATGCTCCAAACACACCCTACCTGAACAAAACATTGGAATCACACTAGCCATTCGTTTTCATTAACGTGGCTGAGTTGAACTCCCTAATTTCAGAGATACGCACCGCAGGTTCTTACGCGCAATACAAATAATTAAAAAAAGTTTAATTGAAATTGTTTTAAGGAAGGCGTTCTGCCACTTCCCTATTTGAAATGTAACCTGTGTCTTGGTTTTCAACATCTGGCAGGCGCATCTACTGTAATCTAATCTCTACACACTTTGACAGCATAACATTGACCATTCAGTTACTAAATTGGAAGATCATTCAACTCAAAGTATGTCAAATGGTTACTTAGGCTATGCAACTACACTCAACATCAAACAGACAGTGAGTAAAATAGTACAGTAGAATATCGTTCATTGGGCCAACAAAAAGTGAGACAGAAAAGTAATAATTTTTTCTACTGTTTAATATATATTATATATATATTTCTCATTATAGTGGCATTGAAGACAGTCCTTAAGTGAGAAGGAGAACAATTTCTCTGTCTACAAATGGGATAATTCCGTAAAATATTCATTTTGTTTTCATTTTTCATTAAATATGTTAGTTGACACTTCACAGCAGGTCTGTCCGAGCTCAATAATGTTGCTTTTATCAATGCAACACAACATGTAATCATTTCACAACAACAGTTTTACCAGTTCCGATATTTTAATAACATGTACTGATGTCTGTGGAACCTGAACCAAACAATTCGGAAGAGGCTTGTCATCACACAGCACATGTCAGAGTTCCTGTTGATCTGACTGGCTCAAAAGACACACATTCAGCATCCTATTAATATGCTGTTTAACTTGTCCCTCAAAGGTTTGCCAGTGCTTGGTGATACATTTCCTCTCTAATACTCCCTTTGGTGTCGCACCATTTTCAGACTACCATTATGTCTCACGTGTAGCTCGCAGCTTGTTGCCTTGTGAAATTAGGGCCCTGTAAGTTGAAAGAAGGATTGCATCCATGTCCACATTCAGTGTGAGAGTGGGACCACTGGGACGGAAAGAATGAGTGTTTTGTGAGCAAGTTCAGTGTCACATGTCACATGTGGCGCAGTCCCTGTCTCCCGGTGTCCACGCTGGGTAGTGGTCTGGTGCTTCCCCTGTTGTCAATGGAGTCTTTTTATACGTGGCTAACATCACCTATAAATTACCGTACCAGCACTCTCTCTTTTTGAACTCCTAAGTATACCGTGTGTGCAGCGACACTGTGAGCATGTCATGGGGTATTTTTGGAGCATCTGAAAGCGACCACGAGTGTTGGCTTAAAGCATCCTTTTTGGGGGGGGTTTGTTTTTGAGTGATCTGACCATGGTCTGAATGACGTCCACTGAAGCTGAATGAGCTTTTGTGTCCCAGATGTAGATGTGGACATTTTAAGAGCAGGCTGAGAATAACTGAGCACCACCCACTGGTCTGCTGGGCTGCAAAACAAACACAAGCACCAAATGTGCACTCGCATGATTATACACCCGGGTGCAAACATGGGTTCTGGCCACTTTGCTCTGCGTAGTAAACACACTTTCCATCGAAAATATTTCTGGCAACTGTTCTTTTCCTCAATAATATTTCTGTCAGTCATTGCTGTAGGTTAAATAGTTCATAAAATAGTAAGCAATTGTACCTAAATGAGTTTTATATGGAAAACGGCATCTGTTAAAATCAATGCATTCAACAGTGTTGTCAGTCAGCATATCTATACCATATGTTACTGAATATCTAGAAATCTATACTATACTATCTTTACTGTACCGTACATGACTAAATGATCTGCCCTGGTCCTGGTTCCTCCTCAGATCTATAATGAGATGATTCGGGATCTGCTGAACCCCTCCTCTGGGTTCCTGGACCTGAGGGAGGACTCCAAAGGGGAGATCCAGGTGGCCGGAATCACAGAGGTGTCCACCATCAACGCCCGTGAGGTCTGTTACTCAGACAGGCGCACACACACACACACACACACACACAACACACACACACACACACACACACACACACACACACACACACACACACACACACACACACATACACACACACACACACACACACACACAAACTGCAGTGAAAAAAGGGGAGCAAACAGCTCAAAGTTCTCTCAGAGTAAAATAACGCTAATGTACACGTATCCATTTGGCTTTCACATTTTGTCCAAAGTGACCTATAAGTGAGGTAGATCACCTCTGATCAATCAGCTTGATTGACATGTCCGTTTTGACCTTTCACCCCTGCGTGCAGATCATGGAGCTGCTGATGAGGGGCAACAAGCAGCGCACGCAGGAGCCCACGGCAGCCAATCAGACGTCGTCGCGCTCGCACGCCGTGCTGCAGGTGGCCGTCAGGCAGCAGAGTCGATGCAGAGACGTGCTGCAGGAGGTCCGCTTCGCCCGCCTCTTCATGATCGACCTCGCCGGGTCCGAGCGTGCCTCACAGGTGTGTGTAGTGGGCTGTGTGTCAGAGCGTGTGTGTGGTGTGTGTAAGAGGAATGTGAGTGTGTGGCTCAGAGAGTGCGTGTTGATGTTCTGCGTGTGGTGTGTGTCAGAGCGTGTGTGGTGTGTGGTGTGTGTAAGAGGGGTGTGTGTGTGTGAGTTTGTGGCTCAGAGAGTGTGTGTAGGTTGTGTGTGTGTAGATGTTCTGCGTGTGGTGTGTGTCAGAACATGTGTGTGGTGTGTGTAAGAGGTGTGTGTGTGTGTGTGTGTGTAAGTGTGTGGCTCAGAGTGTGTGTGGGTCGTGTGCGTGTTGATGTTCTGCATGAGGTGTGTGTCAGAGCGTGTGTGGTGTGTGGTGTGTGTAAGAGGGGTGTGTGTGTGTGAATCAATCGCCAATCGCCTCTTCGTGATTGACCTTGCCCACGCAGAGCGAGCCTCACAGGTGTGCATGCAGAGTCTGTGAGAGTGTGTGTGTGTGTGTGTGTGTCTATGCTACAGGAGGTGTGCTTTGCCTGCCTCTTCATGCTCATAGTATGCGTATGCACATTTTTTATGATCAGACTCAAGACTAGCATAATTTTATTCTGCAGTGACTGTACCAGGATATAGGAACGTTACTGAATGCTAAGCCTTTTTCCAGATTGCTAATGCTACATTTTGGTGGAAATTCTAAATGTATCTTTAAATAAAAAAAACACCAAAAAAGAAAAAGAGTTGCCCGGGTAGTCTGAAAAGTTGCTAAATCTAGCAGCAAAGTTATCAGTTGCTATCAGTTGTGGACACCGCACAGTATGTTCGAAGACAGTAATTGCACTCATTACTTCATTATTTGCTCAACGTAAAATGAAAAAGACACAGGATGTTCTTCGTGAGGACTGGCCAGGTCGCTGTTGACGCTGAGCCCTCCAGCACACGTACACCCAGTGGCGGACCTACCATTAAGGCGAACTAGGCAACTGCCTTAGGCCCTCACCCAGCAGAAAGCCCACGATAAATTGCCCACCCAGGCACCGATGGGACGGCCTAAGTCCATAACCAACCGGCCCTCCCGCAGATATCGTCGGTTGCGACAGTTTTCCTTGCTTAACCGAATACATTATATACCTCTAATGATAACCAAGGGGATTCACTGTCTATGCTATTTATACTACTCCTAGTGACCTGTATTCACACTCATGGTTACTATTGTCTTACTATTTTCTAATCTCCTCCGTCAGTCTTACTATGTTTATTTGTTATTAAATGTTAATCACTCTAGCCTAATACTTGCGTGTCTCGCTCGTAGACACCTTTAACACCCCTACACACACACACACACACATAATCACACACCCAGCATGCAACACTACCATTACCACTGATGTTTACACCCCATCGTATGTTCTGTTCTGTTCATTTCTACAACAAAGTTCAAACCAGTGGCGGCGGACCTTAAGGGCGATTGTGGCGACGAACTGCTTTCAGGAAAAGGAGATTTTTTTTCTCTGTCGGCGTACTAATTAAGATAAATTGACAACAAAACAATTAGGACTTCCTACACCAAATGTATCGATTCAACAGGTTTCTACAAAGGGTGGAACCCTACATCCAAGAATTGGAACGAAAGAAAATCATGGCTAGCACGCTGTGAAGTGGCTAACGCGGTCTGTATTTCTTTATTTGTAGGCTACCGCTGTCACTTTTCATAGGTTATACAGTGTGAATGTTCGCTTTTTGCCCTAACACTGAGTTATTTTCTTTGTGAAGACTTAGTTAGCTTTTGTAAGCCAATACTTTCGAGATCAGTCAATAAATATAGTTGGTTTTGACTTATATGTTGCCCCCTTCTTTACGTTGTTACTGGACATTTATGTGTCCTGTAAAGCTATGTTGCATCATACAACATTTGAGACATGTGGATAATGAAAAAGTGGGATAATTTAATGTGGAGCCAAATCATGTTTGCTTATGAAGGCTCCTGAAGGCAACTTTCTTCCATATAGCTACTGTAGCTATGTAGGTAGAGGGGAAATATTTTGATTGTGTGCTGCCATCTACTATACAAAAAGGTATTGCTGTATGAGTTAATCAGCCTACAAAAAAAAAGATATTGCTTAATGTAGGTCGCCCTAATCATTATCAAAAAAATTGTGTACTCTTTCTCTGCTGACATTTATTCCTAAAGGCTCTGTAGTTATACATATAGGCCTAACCATCTGATACTAGCCCAGAGTTAAGCATATTCATCTAGCAAACTATACCTACCTTGGAGTGTTACAATAGCCAGTATAATTTTATTCCATGTGTCCATCCAGGCAAATTTGTGGATCCAAATGTTATTAAAAAACATATATAATGTTATTTCTTTGTAATCATCCAAAATTATGTTAAGTGTATGGGTATTTTGCATACATTGAGCGGGCAACGCGCCGTATATTAAGTGGGCCGCTCTGACAGACAACTCCCGGGCCACTTTTTCCCCCCAGTCCGCCCCTGCTTTGAGGTGGCCCTTTTTTTTTGCATTAAAAGGACGGATGAAGAGGGCCCCTGGCTATGTTTTCGCCTTAGGCCCCCAAATGACTAGGTCCGCCACTGCGTACACCTGCCCCTCTGAATTATCTTTGGAAAAGGGCAGATTTGAAGTTGACAAATGAATCCTTTTAACCCCCATCTGTGAACGCTTAATCATGCTTTAGCAAAGGGAAGATTAGGACTGGGGTTGGGGGTGGGGGGGCCTTCTTTTTGCATTATGCAACCCAAAGCCACAGCAACCTGCAGAAGCCATGATGAATGTGGCCTATTACCATGGATATAAGAAGGTGCCATGCCTCCTGCACACCCTTTACCCACACGTGCACACACACACACACACACACACACACACACACACACACACACACACACACACACACACACACACACACACACACACACACACACACACACAGGCACATACTCAAACACACACACAGGCACAGGCACATACTCACACACATGCACAAACACACACAGTCAGCGGGAGAGAAAAACACATGTAATCATCAGAAGCGGAGAACACACTGACTTCCCATGGAAACTGCTAGAAAGGTTACTAGGTTAGCCAGCCGTGGGGCTCAAGTGTGGGGGCGTCCATTTCACTTCCAGCAGGCATGTGCCCTAGAAAGAAGAATAGGACATCATCGACAAAGAAACCGGGGAGTACAGTACATCTTCAGTGTTGTGTGTGTGTGTTTGAGAGAGAGCGTGTGTGTGTGTGTGTGAGAGAGAGTGATAGATAGAGAGAGGGAGGGAGAGACAGAGAGAACAGAGAGTGTTGTTGTAAGAGAGAGGGAAAGGCAGATGGACCGATAGACAGACAGACAGACAGACAAACAGTTGGTTCCTCTTGACAGAGACTAATGGATCTATAATGTAGTCAAGGACGTAGACAAAGAAGACTGAGATAGGGAGCCCCCTGCTGGATGACCTTAAAACTGTAGCTGGCTCCGTAGACTGGACCAGCTGGCTTATGCATAGGGAACACAACCTGGTGTGGTACAATGTTTTTAAATCACGTCATTGAAATGTTGAATTTTGGTTAAAAAAAATTATAATCATTATAATAATTTTACCAAAAATATGCAGCAGCCTCTCATTGTTTGTACCTTTTAAGCCTCAGAAATACACTGAAATGCATAATATATTATCATTAACCCCTCTGTCTGTCTGTCTGTCTGTCTGTGTATCTATCTATCTATCTATCTATCTATCTATCTATCAGACTCAGAACAGAGGCCAGCGTTTGAAGGAGGGTGCTCACATAAACCGCTCACTGCTGGCTCTGGGAAATTGCATCAATGCCTTGAGTGAGAAGAGCGGGAACAAGTATGTCAATTACCGAGACAGCAAGCTCACTCGCCTACTGAAGGTATGCCCTGGCTCACACACACACGCACACATGCACACACGCACACACGCACGCACACACACACACACACACACACACACACACACACACACACACACACACACACACACACACACACACACAAACTCACACACACACACACACACACATACAAACACACAAACACACAAAATTACATTTACATTTAGTCAAATTAGCAGACGCTTTTATCTAAAAGGACATACAAGGGAGAGAACAATCAAACATGGGAGAGAACAATCAATACATAAAACATACATACACACACACACACACACTGGCCTACAGGCTAACAGACACTTATTCAAACATGTATCAAATCAACAGCTCCAACTACACTTGTACACTACACTTGTTGTGCTTCCACTGTTCAAATTAATAATTATTAATAATAATTATGTGAGATACTGATGATGTAAATATGTGAGATCCCAAAACAAACCTGTCCCATATTAGGCTGAAGACACAACTATATTGTACTTCCACACTCGAACATGCAGGGTACATGCCACATACCACGTTTGAAATTTTCCTCTCATATCTAATTTATTCCTCGCTAACTTTCATTGGCTGAGTTCTTGTCCTTTGTTTGATTGACAGGACTCACTGGGTGGGAACAGCAGGACTGTGATGATCGCTCACATAAGCCCCGCCTCTATGGCTTTCGAAGAATCACGCAACACACTGTCATACGCTGACCGTGCCAAAAGCATCCGCACGCGGGTTAGTATTCCCACACACACAAACACACACACTTACACACACATTCCCTATTAGTAGTACCAGGTTCTATCAGTTCAATTAGGACTTTCTTTGTAGGATTTATAGTAATTGGTAATGCATCTAATCGGGGACGTGCACAGGAATTTTGTAGGGCAGTTGCTTTGCCCTGGAAAAAAGGGGCTACACGTTAATTCTGTCACCGCCACTGCCACGCCCCCGTCCCCTGGACGCTTATTCTGCGATTATTTTATCTAGGCATACATGAAGTTCTGCAGCCGTAATACTATAAAAATATATATATTTCCTTTGGAGGGGCAACTTCAGTCGAGGAGGGCAAACTGGCATTTGCCCGCGCAAACTTAGCCCCCTCCTGTACATGTCCCTGCATCTAATATAAGCTGTGAAGGTATCTAGAAAATGTTAATGCCAAGGTAGAATTGCAATCTGTAATTTCCCAATAGGTTGCTATGAGTGAGTCATCCATCTCCACCCCCTGTTATCTCTCTCTTCCTTTTCTCTCACCTCTACTTCACTCTCTCCCCTACTCCTTCTTCCCCTCCCGCTCACCCTTGTCTCTTCACTCTCTCTCTGTCTCTCTCTCTTCTTTCCCATCTCCCTCAGGTGAAGCGTAACCTGCTGAACGTGTCGTACCACATCGCCCAGTACACCAGCATCATCGCCGACCTGCGCAGTGAGATCCACCGGCTCAAGAAGAAGATCGCTGAGCAGGCCAGCCGCCACATCAACTCCGACAGGACGGATATCCGCCACGTTCAGGGTAAGACTTGTACACACACACACACACACACAAACACACACACACAGACACACACACACACACACACACACACACACACACACACACTCACACACTCACACACACACACACACATACATACATACACACATACATACACACACACACATACATACATACACACATACACATAAGCACACATTAGCACACACATTAGCACACACACACATTAGCACATGCGTGTGTGTGCACCCGCAATTCTTGATAGTAACGACATACTGTACTACACACATACATGCCACATGTGGTGCACGTCCCACACTGTTAAGTTGAAATCAGTTAAAATGATTCAGAAGGACATCCTATGGAGTAGGGCAAGAGGTGTCCCATAATATTATTAAAATTAAAGAAAAATAAACCTAGTCGCCCACTCGTGGCCATAGCCTTGTTCTGGTTCATGTGATCATCCTGTGTTGTTTGTGCCTGCAGTGGGTTACACACACATTAGCACATGCATGGGTGTGTGTGTGTGCAATCACACATCTTCCTAGTACCGACAGACACACACATTTCACATAGGACATGAGATGTATGTATTGATTGTGTTGCTCATAAAACAATCCCACAGTGTAGAGAATGAGTACAAATATTAAGATCAGTTTAAAACCAAACAAATATTTAAGGAAAGGAGTTTAAAGCTTTACAAAATGCAAGTCTGCCTACTCATATTCATGGTCTGTGTTTGGTTCCCGTGGTTCTCCCCTGTGGTGTGTAACTGTAATGGAGGTCAAGGCCCACTTATATTCATGGTCTGTGTTTGGTTCCCGTGGTTCTCCCCTGTGGTGTGTAACTGTAATGGAGGTCAAGGCCCACTTATATTCATGGTCTGTGTTTGGTTCCCGTGGTTCTCCCCTGTGGTGTGTAACTGTAATGGAGGTCAAGGCCCACTTATATTCATGGTCTGTGTTTGGTTCTTGTGGTTCTGCCCTGTAGCGGAGGTCCAGGCCCACTCGACCCAGCAGAGCCGGGCGGAGATGGACCAGCTGAGGGAGCAGCTCATCGACGCCTTCCGCCAGCAGATGGAGATCCGCAAGAGCCTGATGGAGCTGGATAACAGCAACATTGAGATCCAGATCGACACCTCCAAACACCTGCTCACCATCGCAGAGTGAGTCACAGAACACACACACACACACACACACACACATACACATGGACAAACATATACACACACACACACACACACACACACACACACACACACACACACACACACACACACACACACACACACACACGGACAAACATGTACACTCAGAACAACACACACACACACACACACACACACACACACACACACACACACAGACAAACACACAGACAAACACACACACACACACACACACACACACACACACACACACACACACACGCACACACACACACGCACACACACACACACCTCTCATGGGGTATCAGGGGGTACATTAACTATCTATCTATCTATCATCCATCCATCCTTTTTCCTTATCTTCCTCAGCTGGGAGCAGGAGCGCTGTCAGCGGAGGAGGAAGTGGAGAGCGGAGAGGAGGAAGGAGAGTTTTCATAAGGATGAGAGCGAGAAGGACTCTGACTCGTCCGAGTCACCTCCCGACAGCACGGAGACGCAGGAGGTCGCCATGGCGAGGGAAAACCTAGTCACACTCATGGCCGAGCAGAAGAAGATCCGCAAACAGAAGGTGACACATTTCTCCGTCTACACCACTAGAGGGAGCCACACAACTACATCAAACAGGCCTCCAAACTTCAGTTTAAAAAATAAGCACTTATTTTGTATTTATGTATCTAACAAATAAATGAAAAAGAGCTATATGTAATATTATTTTACAATTCTACATTTTAGATTGTATTAGACTGTATAATAATAGATTACATTGTGCCAGATAAGGTTAGATTTTACACTATTTCGTGAAATTGACTAAAATTGTGACAATTATGTTGTTTTAGTTCATATTTGCTGGTAATCTTCTCCATCTCCATCTATCTGGTTCTCCGTGCAGGGGTCTCTGGAGCGGCGGTTCCTGGAGCTGCGACAAAGGGCCCGGCGTCTGGAGGAGCTGCTGCCCAGACGAGTGAGCTCCGAGGAGCAGAGGGAGGTGCTGGGCCTCCTGTGCAAGGTGAGGGGTTAGAAAGAGAGCTGGCTCTCCTCACAGGACTCACTGACGGTCAACAACAAACATGAACAAGACTAGGTGAAGTTAACGGTTTTGTAGACGTGCCTACTTGAGTCAAATCAACGGCTCAGTTGATGTTTAATATCAAACCCCCTAAAATGGCAGCCGTTAACCATCCAAGTGCAAGTGTGCCATATAATCATTGAAGTCAAATGAATCCCAGGACTCTGGCTATTGCCCTCAGTTACACCTTGTGATATAACCAGAGGGCTAAGTACATGTATCCACCCGCTTTGTCAGTGTCGGTCCTGATGAGGGTTTCAGAGTGGGGACCCCTAACCCAGTCTAACCAGCTTGGCTCTGTTGTAGGTGCACGAGCTGGAGATAGAGAACGCCGAGATGCAGTCCCACGCGCTGCTCAAGGACAACCTCATCCGGCAGAAGGACGCCGTGGTGCAGCGCTTCGAGCAGCACCGCCACCTCTGTGACGAGATCATCCAGCAGCAGCGTCAGTTCATCAGCGGTGAGTTGCCGAAGTTTCAGTGGGGATCGAGAGAGGTGGCATGTGACGCTGGCATAAAGACTGGTATTCAGCGTAACTTCAAGAGGCCATTAGTCATCTGCTGTGACCTGTGCCCTCAGCACTGATCCTGTGGAACAGTCAGCTACAGGTTGCTAAATATGGGCCACTTTTTGCCAACCAAAAGCTTCAGGGTGTGACTGGTTGTTTCAAAGTTGTCTGCAGTAGTGAAAACACATTCCTGTGACAGACAGACAGTGAAAGTGGAACGGTCAGATTCCTGCAGTTTTAATATTTAGCAAGTATTTAGACACCTTTTGGGTGGTCTTCTGATGCTAGGTTTACGAAGATTTGGAAACCACAGGCGCTACCTTCAAGGCTAACTGTCTCAGTTTCTCACTGAATATCAGAGGGTCACAAATGAAAAGGTTTAAGCCACAGGGTCAAGGTCAACAGCAGTTAGGACCAAAGTTCCTTCTCAACGCTTGAGCCACTGATAAAAAAAATAAAGGAAGAAGATATCAAACATGACAGGAGTGGCCTTGCCTGAGTTCTGAGTTGGGTTGTTGTCTGCGTGTGTTGCAGACCACAGTCTCCTGGTGCCGCCTCACCTGCAGGAGCTCTATGAGATGTACATGAGGGAACTGGACGAGAAGAGCCTAGACCGCATCATGGCGCTGGACAAGGTCACCGGACGCACGCTCAAGGTACCAGACGACTCTCACAAAGTAAACAGGCATAGAAGATAGAACACTGAGCACATACTACATAGAACACAAAGTTTACGTGGAACTTAATGATTACTCGTACTTTTTTATTCTATAATGGAAATACTGGATGTTAAATGGTTGTCTGGTCATACATTAACTGTGGGGTCACACTAATAGAAATTCCTACACACATTCATAACTCGCGCTGCATACTTACAAGTGTAGTTATACTCAGAGACCTGACTAAGCAGTGACATGACACTGTTGTTCTTTTACAGGAGGGCTCGCTTCCCAAAATCACCCTCCCCAGTAGAGGTCGTGACCCCCTGCAGGAGCTGGACTCTGACCAGGAGAGCGTGCGCACGCTGGGCTCAGACAGCCGACGGGGTCGGGCCAAAATCCGCCGCCACACTCTGCCACCCATCCTGCCGGAACCTGAGGGGTAAGAGAACTACCAAGCATTTATGAGGGCGAAAACTCTCCAGGAGAATCTGACTAAGAGCTATCCTGATACAGATTAAACCCTCAACATATTTAACACTGCCGGTCCTGTCTGTCTGTCTGTCTGTCTGTCTGTCTCTGTCTCGGCCAAGGGACAACAACCGCGTGTTTAAAAACAGTCCTCACGCAAGGCAGATGAAGAACCATGTGGTGATGACGCCCCCGCCCATACACATCAATGGCCTGGGGAACAGAGGGGTAAGAGGTCACTAACTCACCCATGTAAAACTGCATTATCTTAAGCCAATGTCTATAGAAGCATCTTCAAATTGTTCTGCTTAGAACCCTGAGATAAATGGTTCTTTGACTCATCTTTATATCAGTTTAAAGCTTAGAAGAACCCTTTTCACTTTTCTGTGTATATAAGTTTTATACAAGTAGCACACAAGAACCTTTTTGTTTATTAGAGTGGATGGCTTGATGTCCACATGTCCATAGACTCCTATTTGAACTCCTATGTTTCCATACTGACTGTTTGCGACTGACTGTTTGTTCCAGCTGCATCCATGTGTGCCAGAGAGCGCTCTGAGCTACAGCCACCTCAGCCACAGCGTCAGCAGCCACCTGGACTCGTCTCCAGAGAGCAGTGAGAATGGCACCGACGTCCCACTCTCACGCAAAGGTGCCACCACCCCTCCTAGTCCCTACACCTGATCACTCTGATGGTTTGACTGGCAAACTGATCAGTGACTAACATACTGTATGGCACGAGTCATGATCCCCTGAATTTAACTTCTTGTTAACATGTCAGAGTTATAAATAATTCTGTCCATTGAGGAGAAGTTGTCCCTTACCTTGTAGAGGTCTATATGACTAAGTCTTTTTACACTGTCCTATCTTATTAAAGGCTTAAAATACCCACACATGAACTAAAACAGAAGAAACTAAACACCCAAAGGTGAACAAATCCTTCAGCTTGAACTAACATCCCACATTGTTCTCCATTTTGGCTCCCCCAGAACGGCAGCAGATCACGCGCGGCGTGGAGAGCATCGCTGTGAAAGCCGCCCGTCGCCGCTCCAAGGCCCTGGAGGTGGACGCCCTGCGCCTGCCGCCACCCCCCTCCCCGCTGGACCCCAAGAAGCAGAAGAGCAGCCTGTCGCTGAGCGAGGCGCCCCCTCTCGGGCCCCCCACGCCAAGAGGTGGCGGCATCGGCGTTGGTGGTCACCAGCCGAGCCCTGAGCTCCGACACGCCACCTCTGACGACAACCTGTCCAGCAGCACGGGCGACGGTACGTGGACCCGCCCACGCCAGCGTCAGCAGATTGCCAAGAATCCCGGCAACCGCGAGCAGGATTTCGAGGCACGCCGGCGCAAGAAGAGATCTCGCTCTTTCGAGGTCACAGGCCAAGCTGTAAGTACAGCTAAACTATTATTAAAGTATACATAGTAAATCAATTATTCTAATGACATAATGAAAATTGACATAGAGGTGCTTGAACAAAGCAGCATCTACATTATAAGTTAAGTTAAACTACAGAGTGAATATTGTAGTACAGAGTTTGAAATGATAGTAATACTATCTAGTATACTACCTATAGCATAGCATAGCATAGCATATAGCACATGAGGGTTGTTGACAGTGCTATGCACTGCTGGTTTCTTCTGTTTGTAAAGCTCATTGAATATGTCACTTTGTCCCCATAGTTGTCTCAGGCTAAGACCACGGCTCAGCGGTTTCGGCCCCTAGACAGCACCTCAGACCCTCACCTTCACATCAACCGGCCCCCACCCTCCCACCTCCGCCCTCAGCCCCGAGGGGTCCCTCCCTTGGCCAAAGCACGCCAACCCCACCCTTCCCAGATCACAGGTTAGCATCATCTCCTCCTTTCATCTTTTTGGATCATCCCTTAATGCAAGCTATTCATATGAACAGACCATTTTTGGTTTTATTTCGGTGTAGTAACACATTTTCCATGCTTCAACAGGGTAAGCCAGTAGATTTAACTTAGCTAAATCAGTTTTGCCTTGAAGAGCTATTTTTGAGCGAAAGCAAAATGTTTTAAATTCTTTCTACTTGCAGTATCCTTTTAAGCCATCAGCCATATCTTGCTACCTCACAATGCAGTCTGCCATATCTTCACAAATGGTTCAGTAAGTGTTATCCTATAGGTCCTCAAATGGTTGATTCCATCTTTTTCTCCCTCCCTCCAGGCCAAACTGTGGACAACGGCACCAGCTCCCTGTCCCATCTGGGCCAGTTGAGGCGCCAGCTCCGCCAACCCCAGCCCCTGCTTTACGTCACCACCACTGGGGCAGGAGGGCAGCGCACCCGCAAGCACTGAGGGCTCCCTCTCCCCCAGCAACCCCCAAAACAGTAGACCCTAACTGTGCTCACTTGAACTTCCCCCAGCACCAGCACTAACAAAAGTAGAGACTATGAACCATACTCTACCACTTAGTTAGCTACTAGGAGGGCTGTGAACTGTAAATGTCTCTCATACACACACACATACGCACAGGGACCCATTGACCTACTGTTCTTTTAGGAGATGTTGACAATGCCTTAGGCTGTTCACCGGGAGAGAGAAGTCTGAGAGATAGGACGTTCCAACGATGTTCCCTCGCCCCGTTCCGTGACCGCCTCGCCTGTTTTTCTCCCCTTTTTTCTTCGCTAAAGTGCTCAAGACGAATCTCTCCCCCCTTTCACCAAGGCTGAATGTCCACCTCTGTGGATAGACGTGTTAGTATGACGCTGTACTTAATTCTTTGTCTCTATAAACATTTGACCTTCACATTTGCAAAGGGCCTCAACATGTGACGTCCACCCAGTTGATGCAATTGTGGAGACAAAATAAAGTAAAGAAACACGATGTAAGTGCTAAGACGAATGTGAACGCTTGTAAGATAATAAGACTATAATGACAGAGGGTAAAACCTGCCTTTTGATTCCTCCGGGGGAAGGACGGACCCGGCCCTTATGCTGAGGGTAACGGATACACCACTGAGACCACAGAATGGCAACCAGGCAAGACATACTCTAGGCCTCTTAAATGTTAATCCAGTTCATCAGTATCAGACATAATGTGCAGACATTTTTAGGTATACTATAAATTGCTTTGTTTCCAGGGATATACATTAAGTATACTGTACAGTATGGATTCACTGTTCAGTTACATCACTATGTAAGAGACACAATGCCAGGCAACTTGAGCCTAGTTTTGGACCAAATTTGAGAATTTTAGGTGGACCATTTTCCCCCCTTATGAAAGGCAGTTTAGTCATGGTCTAGGCTTATTTCCTCTGTGAAACTGGCTCTTCTGGCTTTAAAATAACCACTGTAACAGCCGCTCATTCATTCATGATGAAAGGGCCACCATTGTTGTGGACCTAAAATATCTCCTTTTGAAGTTGCATATAGAGCTCACTCTCTGTCTATGTTCCGGCTATTTCTGGACTGGGAGAGGCCAATGATGAGGCTTCTTCATCATCTGTCTTGTACTGCTGCCTTTTTCCGTAATATTTGCAATTTTTTGGGGTTGTTTTGTTTTCGTTTTACATGATTATACATACAAGACGCTATTTTCTACACTTTATTTTGTACATTTTTTATTTGTAATCAGAATAAATTTGGATGAAACAAGGAAGGTTGTGCTTTTTTTTATGTTTCTGTGTTGTAGACCTATTGGCTTTGCATATGCTGTGATTTCCTGTTTTTTGGTCCATTGTTAACCTTACCCGGTCATGGCTTGTTGTGTAACTGTGGAGACACTTGCTGTACCATCTAAACAAATCAATATATCTTAGAGTAAGCATATCTATTGTGTCATATTGAATAACGTTGAGGCCAGCTGCCCACAGTATCTCAGAATATCTGGTATGACTGTTGGATGATGTGGGCTCAAAAGCTGTGTCAGCATTAGATAAGATCACCGCCTACAAGTAAAAGGTTGCTTAAACAGTCGCTCAGGACCTTGCTAGGGTTTCTTGTGATTGTTTTGGACAAAAGTGGCTGAATTTGCTGCTGGAAATCTAAAACATTATGGTGATTTTGAGTAAAATATATAAATCAATACATAATGTATTAAATCAATCAATCCCAAATAATGCAGAAACTCCATGACTGCGTTTTTCTGTGGAAATATTGCCGTAATAAGTGAAAGTAGCAAATGCGGGAATACCTTGAATTTGCAAGATCACAAAATCCGTGGAGGAACTGCTGAAAAAAAAGACCTTAATTTTCATATTGCTATTCATTTATTTTAATTGCAATTGTCTTATACTGGATAATGTTTACTAAGGGACTCGATACGGATTATAAATAAGGATATAATTTAAGGTTTCTTTACTGATATCGGTATCAATCGTTTACACAGATATTGAAAATGTCTAAACCTATGAATGAAGTTTGGATATTAATTTCTGATGTTTGGAATTAAGGACTGTAACTATAGGCTAAGAGTTTACATTTTTAATGAAGACCCTCTTCCACACGCCAATGAAGATGATCCAACAAGTGGACCGGCTCGTGATTGGAGAACGTCACAGGCCTTGTTGAAGCAGTTGATGTCTGAGGAGGAAGTGCTCTGAAGAGAAAGTAGGGATTCGGTCTTGCTTGTTTACACCGAAGACGGGTAGGCAACAGAGGGGAGAAGGCTATACAGAAAAAAGAAAATTTGCTAACATGAAAGGCTGGCCTTGATGTATTTCATACGTAAGTGCATACGCCATTGTTGCAATTTTCAGTGCATGCTAATCCAACTGGCACTGGTTTAGGTCGCTTAGCTAGCGTAGCCAGGCAGCTAACGTCAGCCACCCAACGACACCTTACTTGATAGCAAGCTGGGGGCTAACGTTACAGAAAGAAAGGTGAGCTCTACTAACGTACAATTTCTCTCACTCGCACTGTGCTCACTCATAAAATCGCGCAGTTAATTACAAATGCCCTCTGACGAGCTTTTTGACCATGCATAATTATAAGCTAGGTTAGATGCAGTGATGTTGCGTTGTCCGTGAATCGCTGTCATCCTAACAAGAGAAATACCGACTTCTCTGAAATTGCATTTTACCACACAAGTCCAACTCCTGTTGTAAGTGGTTATTGTGACAACCGAAGTGTTTGTTAGATGCCTTATGTCTGCAGGATTAGGTCAAAGGATTTAATTCCCAGAGAGAAAATATAACATATTTTCTGCTTACAGCGTTGCTTGACAGTTAATTACACCGTGGTTGTTTACCAGTGTGTGTGGACGGCTGGAATATCAGTTTTGTTCCGTATTTGTGCCCTGTTTTTGTTGATAAAGCAAACTGTTCGTGGTCCAAGTTTAATTCTAGTGCCCTTGGAAAAACATTTCAAACCTTGCCGTTCGTATCGTTGTATGGATGTCGGAACGCAAGTCCGTCCGACTCTCAGACTGAATGTTGTCCAACCTGTCCGCCTGCTTCATTGCTGTCGTCTCGCTTACCATACAGCTGTGCCAAGCGTCAAGGTGAGAACTCGTCCTCATGCCAGCCATTCACAGCATGCTGGAAGAATGCAACCGTTAAACAAGCGAGAGGCCGGTGTCTGGCATCAAACGAGGAGCCTGCTCTACAAGAACCTGCTCATCAAATGGAGGACCAAACAGCAAAGTCTACAGGTGCCAAACGCAATGTTTTTTTAATAAATAGATTTTCGAACTTGAGGAATATGGGTTCAGATGATCTTTTTGATGTGCATTAATGACCAGACAGATTGTCACCATCATTAGTCATCAAGTGTCTCTGTGGTCCATGTTTTGGCACTAATTGGTGAGTTGTCATCTCCTGCAATCAGGTGTAATCATCCCTTTGCATTGGATGTCGGTAATGCTGTTCTAGACAGTGTTTAAAGTACTGTTTGACGATTGTACATTGGTGGTCCGTTGTTGCCAATAAATGTTTTGCTGGTGTACTTAGTGCAAGATGCTATTATGCCTGCCACTAAGAGTGCTCACGGCGAAAGGGATTATGATGTGGGCTGGGCAAAGACCCATGGGTCATGCCTAGAGAAAAACCTTTTTACACATGTGCGCCCACACACACACACACACACACACACACACACACACACACACACACACACCACAGCAGGCGGTCTGTTCTTGCACAGAGGCGGCAGAGTCACATGATTGCATTGCTCTGGGAACTCCTGATTCACTGCTATTCCAAGGATGTTGTTTAAGGCCCTTATTACTTTGGGCCATACGAGGCACGTAGGCCCGTATTCCTTCCTTTGATATCGTGGGAAGTGTGGTGTTGGTGGGACAAAAAGATCTGTAGGTATTCCGCCCCACCCCCCTATCTCGTCTGCCACCCCCTTCCCCATCCTCACACTATACTTTCATTGGATCATGTATATTTCATTTAAACTTAAGTTGCACTAATGCATTTTTAATTCGTCATGCTGTTTAATCTGATTCTCCCCGCTGGGAGTTCTGCTCAAGGAGCCTCCTAGAATTAGCGGTCAGCCAGGGAGGTGGACGGAGGGCGGGCAGGGGGCGGCGGGGCGACCATCACTTACGCTCCTGTCTCTACCTGCTGTCAGAATGAAGTGCTCCGCTTTTAATCCCAGACCGCGCCTTCCCCCAAACCTGTCAGCCACTGACTGCCTTGAGATGGATCTCTCTTTCTTGCATGCTCTCTCTCTGTCTCTCCCCCTTTCCTTCTCTTCTCTTGTCTCTCCCTCTCTCTCTCTCTCTCCCTCCACCCTTCCCTCTTGTCTCTCTCTATCCCCCCTCTCCCTTCTAACCCCCTACCCTCTCATCTGACTCCCTCCCTCCTCTCTCCACCCTTCCATCTCATATCTGTCTCTGTCCCTCTCTCTCTGTCTCTCTCCCTGCCTCTCTCTTGGTCTCTATCCCTCCCTCACTCTCTCTTTCTTTCCCAGTTTATATCATTTTCTTTTGCTCTTTCACACTTTTCACAGTCTTTCTCTGTGTTTCTTTCTGTATATGTTTACATCTCCAGCTCTCTCTGTCTCTGCCCCCCCCCCCCTCTCTTTCTCTCTCTTACTCTGGCTGTTATTAAATGGCATAAAACTCAGAGGGTTACGCAATGCTGCCCGCAAGGGCCCTCTCTCTCAGACAGGTGCTCATTTTGCACTATTGATTTAGCCATAGGTGGATGAGCAGGGGGAGATTATCTAGCGCTAAATCTTCCGCCAATCAGGAATCCCCCTCTGTAACGTCCTGCACGGCCAGCTCAGGCAGACGTCTCTCCTCTTAATTGGCCAATACAGATAGATGTCTGTCTGTGAGCCAGATGGTTTCAGTTCTCGGATGGATGGATGGATGGATGGATGGATGGATGGATGGATGGATTGATTGATTGATGGATGGATGGATGGATGGATGGATGGATGGATGGATGGATGGATGGTTGATGTAAAGAGAGAGATGTATGGATGAAGGAAAGAGAGAGATGGATGGACCAATGGGTTAAAAAAGGGTAGAAGGATGTATGTATGAAATGTATGAATGAATAATGCAAAGAGAGGGATGGATGGATGGATTGATTGATGGATTAGGGAAAGGGAGAGAGCGGATTGGTTGGGCGCATGGGTAAGAGAGGGAAAGGGTTTAATGGATGGAAGGATGGGAGAGGGAAAAGGATAAATGAAGAGATTAAAGGAAGGGTGGATGAAAAGAGAGGGGTATTTGGATAGAAACAAATAGAAATGGAGACAAGGGAAAGATGTCGATAGTTTGACACTCAGAGACTTAACTTGAGTGAGAGCAGAAGATGGAATGGCAGCTAACACTATTCTAGTCATTACACTAACACTCTTCTACTCTAACACTAACACTAGTCATTATGTCATCGGCAGGAGCCTCTGAGCTAACTGAAGGAAGATAATAGGTGATGGTTTCCCAGTGGAGTTGGAGTTGTTTACTGTGAATGAGCTGCGAAGCATCTCTCCGGTTACAGGCTGGGTTGCAGGCATGCCAAACAATCTGTGCCCAAAAAAAGACTTGAATCTAACCAACATCTTGAAGCAATGTTTTTTTAATGTGTTATTTTTTCCCTCCCTCCTGCATCCAGTGAAATGGATTTTGGTCCAAGGCTACCACTGTAACTCAGGCTAGTTGACAGAAAAGGTCGACATGACGACGGATGTAAATCAGACAGTTTGACACCAGACAGACTGTGCTCCATAGCTGTGTAGTTTATTGTTGGGTGTGGTGCTGTGTCCCAGGATTGGAACGTGCTTGTTAGGCCGGGGGGTGGGGAACCAGTACAACCTTGTGGTTGTAACATTTTGCCTTATAACTTGAACTTGAATTTTTGAACTATTCAATTACTGTTGAAATGCACAAGCTGTTTACTCCCTGTATACAGTGGACCTCAGAGCATCTAGCTATACATAGACAAATGACCATAGTTTACCTACACTGACAGCTGCCTTCCATGTTTTTATTCACCAAGAGCAGACTTGTGACGAATGTCGCTCTTTAGTGACGTAAAAGTTCAGACAGATTTCGCATTACAAAAAAATTAGACCTGTTATAAATTTAGGACCACTTACTGTATGGAGGTGGCCCAAATCAGAATCGGTAAAAATTGTGATTTGTGCTGTTTACACTGTTCTGATTTAGTTACAGTACAGGTCATGCAACCATAGGCAAGCTGTCCTGGGGAAGCACACGCACTAGACAAGGAGACACCAGAGAGAAGGGTGGGAATCGAAACAAGACATTCCACAGCTAGACTTCACTAGTATCCACCTCAGGAAACCCTGAGCAATGTGCATAATAGTACTATTCACTCCTAATGAATGTCTTTGAAAACTGAATTCTTTCACTGGCCTAAGTCTTAGGTATGGGAGCCTATGGTAGGTGTGATAATGTGTCCTCCTTATTGCATGCCTGTCATATCTCTCTTGTTCTCCTTTTACTTCACCTTACCCTAATTTAGTTTGATGGGGTCTGATCCAGCTCAGCTGATTCTGATGTTCTCTTGCTGTGGCATGTACTGTCCTTGTGAGTGTGAATATGTTAACGTGTGTGTGTGTGTGTGTGTGTGTGTGTGTGTGTGTGTGTGTGTGTGTGTGTGTGTGTGTGTGTGGGTGTGGGGTCCTCTTCACAGGAGCTGATCCTCCCGCTGATGCTGTTGAGTCTGCTCATCCTCATCAGCACGCTCAACCCACACGTCTACTACGGCGGAGTGGGCACCACAGAGCTTGAGAGCGACAACTACCTGTCACTCAAGGGCCTGGGCTACACCCCCATCACCAATGTCACCAATCACATCATGGAGGAGGTGGCGCAGGAGCTCCGTAAGTCACATCGTCCACAGATGGGTTTCACCCCGGCAGGCTTCCATTGGACCACTCGCCTATAGTTGCTTTTGCAGACTTAGAAATAGACTTAATTCACTAATATCACAGCAGTTAAGACAATGAGTTATTTTTTTTTACTGATTCAAATACACAGCAAATTTTGGAATTTGATTAGAAGTCAACGTTAGTAAGGTACAGTCGTGGCATCCTTTAGCACCACATGCTTTCTGCCAAATTACAAGGCAGGAGACTAAATATGGTCGAGACCGTAATTATGGTATTGTGACTTCACAGTACCACAAATATGGCACGTGTGTGAACCAAAAAGGCAGTTCAGAGGATGTGAATTAGGATCTGAAGAATGAAACATTTAATGCAAGAAATACATTGAGGCCCACCGAGACCAAAAAACGTGCTTGGTTGTGTACTTCCTTGTTTTTTAGTTTGTTTGTGTGTGCAGGGGCTATAACAGACCTGTCTGGCTGTTGTGTGTAGACATGCAGGATCGTCTGGAGATGTTCGCCAACGAGGAGGACCTGGAGAACGCCAGTCTGTACGAGCCCCTGGGTTATGTGGGGGTGGTGTTCCGAGACAACATGTCCTACAGGCTGAGGTTCCCCTACAATCAGCTGCCCTTACCCAGCGACTACACGGAGTCCATTGGTGAGAGGGACAGTAATCTGTGTTAATCTGTAATTTAATGGAACAAGTGTAATGTTTGGATTAGGTTGCATAGCAGATTTCAGCCTATATAGAAAAAAGTCAAAGTTATCTATTAACATGCAGGTAAATAAATGTAGCCATATTTGAACTCTTTAATGATCGAGTAACAACATTGTGTCATTTCTGTTGATCTTGTTATGTAGTGGTTTGGTAGAAAGACAAACAGGAGGGTCACATGTGTCTGACTTATGTTATAGTTGCATTATTCTGCTCCTTACTACCTATTCCACAGCTAGTTGTTTTTCCAACTCTGTGAATTGCCGAGCTGCTAACTACTGGTACTCTGGGTTTGTGCGCCTGCAGACCCTCATTGACGCCACCATCATTCAGGTGAGGGGAAAGGTTGAAGGTCAAGAGCAAATCACACTCTCATGGCTCTCGGTTGCCTCGGCAATCGCACATGATTGACACCAACCTCTCTTATCCTGTCTGCCAACACCACCCACTTCATGTTGATCAAGTGGCTTTGTTCATTTTAGGGCATATTCAGCTCAAAGTCTCTTATGCGCAGTTAGCAAGTCAATGCTGATTCACACACTCTTATGGTGTTTGTGAGGCTTGGAACAAACATCGCATATCATTGAGGCAGATTTGCATTCTTGAATAGAAGGCAGTCTCATCTACTTGCATTATCCATTTATAGGAACAACCTCTTTCTTTTTAAGACAGGAGACATAAACATTGCATGAGAGTGCTGGTAGCCTCGCCCCAGATAGCAAACAGAAACTTCACTTTACTCTGCCTGGAGGAGAATCAATACCCTAGAGATTATGGCCACAAATACACCTGTTTTCAAAAGACAAAAGTGAGAGGCTTAACCAACCCACCAAACGTTACTCTCCCCACTAAGCTAGTCTTAGTTCCCCATCCTTGCAGAAAAGCACAGCTGTGTCGCTGGTAATGGTACTAGCACTGCCACTACTAACACATTAGACACAGATGCTACTTCTACATATACTACTATTGGACAGTAGCATTACTACTGGGCTGTCACATGTAATACCACTATTACTACTGTCACCACTAAAACATGAGACCCAGATGCTACTACTACTTCTACATATACTACTATTGGACAGTAGTATTACTACAGGCTGTCACATTTAATACCACTACCACTGCCACCACTAAAACATGAGAAACAGATGCTGCTACTACTACTTCTGCTACTATTGGGCAGTACTATAACTGTACTATTACTTAGTGTGCTGCGGTCACATTTAATACCACTACTTTAAGTACTTCCCCTACTAAAACATGAGAAACGTCACCCATTGACATTAAGATGATGTGTTGAAACCTCACCCCATCTCCTGTGCCCCAGATGCAGACCAAGCGCTCGGTGTGGCGGGAGATGGACGTGCGGGTGGTGATGATGGGCCAGCCGGGCTCGGTGGAGGTACAGAAATTCCCCCACGCGCTCATCTCCATCTACCTGGTGCTGGCCTTCACGCCCTTCGTCTCCTTCCTCATCGTCAACGTGGCCGCCGAGAAGGAGCACCGCCTCAAGGACACCATGAGCATGATGGGGTTGTACGACTCTGCCTTCTGGTGAGCCACCCCCTGCTCTAGCTGGTCGCTCTGCTGTGGGTCTGGGCCAGCACTGGGCCAGCAGCGGCCCGGTTCTCCTGGACATCATTCCCATTAGGACCAAGCCCGTTCCAGAATCCACTGCAATGTGTCATAGCTCGAAGCAGAAAATAAATGAAAAACTTGTACGACTTCTTTATATATGAGGTTGTGAATAAAGACAAAAATAGCACATGATCGACACCAAACTTTCTTTGTCTGCCATGTTGATCGAGTCGTGGCTTTTTTCATTAGTGTTCTGCCGGCAGTCTTTTACGGCATGCAGCTCAAAGCCTCATTTGCAGTTAGCAAGTCAACGCTGATTCACACACTGTAATGAGGTGTGGGTTTGGAACAAACATCATGGTTCATTGGGGTGGATTTGCAGGATATGGGGATTCGAGGTTGTGCTCAACGAAGAAATATTGCTATTGCAGTGCTGGCTGTGAAAATGATTGTTGGTAGCAAGCAACAGATGGTTTAAATAAATCCTGGTGTTAGGTAAATAATAAATGAATACAGGCGTTAAGTAAATAATGAACTGTTGTGGAGTGGTACTTGATGCTCGAGTGGCTTTGATGAGGGGGGAGAGGCCAGATGAGAGCTCTCTCAGGCTCTTACAGCTCTCATGAAGTGCTGGCATATTTGGATTTTATTTAGTAATCTTTATATGACCCTTGCTTGCAACTGTGTGTGTGTGTGTGTGTGTGTGTGTGTGTGTGTGTGTGAACATTCAGGCTGTCGTGGGGTCTGCTGTACGCCGCTCTGGTCACCACCATGTCCATCCTGATGGCGGTGATTTCCACCTGCACGTCCCTCTTCTACAACAGCAACTTCTTAGTCATCTTCCTCCTCATCTTCCTGTACGGCATCTCCTCAGTAAGTCACTCAACCACTCTCCCCAAGTTCATCATTAGATTTATAAATCATTCCTCAAACTCATTAGACAGATGATGTACACAGACACAGACACATGTCTGTGCCTGCAGCATTTTGAATCCAACCTTACAGGAAAAGTGTAAATTGGTTTTGTAAATTTGAAAGATGTTTTGTTGTGAGAGCGGTTTAATTCTGGTGCTCATGCTCCCTCAACCCTTTCCCTAGCTGTCTGGAGTGTTAGCCTAGCGTTGGCGTTAATGTAGTACCCTAAGCATCTCTGTGCGTCAGTGCCCAGGCAGAGATTATGTTCTTTGGGCGCTCATGGTTTGTTTCAGCGTCTGCTTTATGTGTCATTAGTCTGTAAGCTCCCACTTCTTGGCCGAGGTCAGAGCAGAGACGGGACTGTTTGGCAAAGATGAAAACATGGAGATTTATGGGGATGTGTTTTTATGGTGTAACGGGAAGCTCTTCGTAAGAAACATAAGCTGTTTAATAATTATAATGACATAAGAATAATAAAAAGCCTTCTTGTAAGCCCTAATATATTTTCTAGAAGTTGTTTAGATGTGTTGTTGATTTGTTTGTTGTTTTTTAATTTTGTATTGGTTATTGTCTTTGATCTGTAAACACTATCTGTTTTTTTTCTTTTTTTCGCCTTTCTTCACCTTCTTTCCTCTCTTTCTGGCAGATCTTCTTTTCTTTCATGCTCACGCCACTCTTCAAGAAGCCCAAGTTCGCCAGCACGGTGGGCTCCATGCTGACGGTGGTGTTCGGCTGCCTGTCCCTCTTCACGGTGCTCATGAGAGACTTCCCGCAGTGGCTAGTTTGGCTCCTCTGCCTGCTCTCTCCCAGCGCCTTCTCCATCGGCATCGCCCAGGTAATGTGCCATGTCGCCGTAGCAACCCTCTGCCCCCCCCCCTCACACACACACACACGTCCACCCACACACCCAAGCGTAACCCTGGCGACAGACGGTACTGTGTAGGCGAGAGAGAGAGAGGTGAGTAGTTGGGGGGCCCCCCTCAGTGACTGGTGATGGCAGCCGTTTGATTCATTGGTCACATGAGATGCGGCGAGGCAGCACTGTTTGTCTTGGCCGACCTCCAGAACGTTGTTTGTACAGTGAGTTGTTTATGAGTTTATAGCCATTCCGCTGCGAGAGTGAAGGCTTTTAACAGATGGCTTATAGCAGAACCCCCAGTCTGTTTGGACCACTTAAAGCTTTATATCTGTGCCTCTACATCGCCAAAACTAGAAGCACAATATGATCTATTTACCGTAGGGTTCGGGTATGAAATTATCATATTGCGTATGCATTTTGTGCAGTTTCATACAATGACGAGATGTATTATGTTGCACTGTAATACTGGAATCTTTTTTTGTTCATTTATTTTTTATTATGCCTTTGAATAACCACCCAGAATGGCAAACTGTGTGTTAGTGGTTTTGGATGATAGAATCCAGTTTGAGACCAGACATAGATGAGTGCCTCACTCTTTGCTCATCTGATCACCTGTCCTTCTGTCAATGGTTTACCTGGATGAAACAGGGTTGTTGCTGATCAGTTGTAAATACTGATGCCTTGTTCTTTCTGTAGGAAACATACCTAGATAGGTCAGTTAATCTTGATGACTTGCTCTTTGAGTAGGTGGTATACCTGGATAAGTCTGATCTCTGATCAGATGTAAATCCGTATGTCTTGCTCTTTGTGTAGGTTGTGTACCTGGATATGTCTGATCTCTGATCAGGTGTAAATCCTGATGCCTTGCTCTTTGTGTAGGTGGTGTACCTGGAGGCTCAGGGCGACGGCGCCATCTTCTCCACGCTGACCAACGGCCCTCACGCCCTCTACGTGCCCCTGCTCATGCTCTTCCTGGACTGCATCCTCTACCTGCTGCTCGCTGTCTACCTGGACCAGGTGCTGCCAGGTAACGCCACTGTTGAAAGAATGCGTGTGTGTTCTTTAAGGGTGCTTCATAGAGAGTAACTGAGGCCTAGGAAAAAAAATGTTGTGTTTCCTGTTTCCCAACCGACCCTAAAAAAAACTGCCGACCCCAGACTTCTTTTTAGGGTGGGCTGCGTTTCCCTGTCGATCTCTTAAAAAAAGAAAAAATCATTTTCATTTTCGAACTGTTTTCTTACGGACTTCGGAAGACCATAGTCAGGACATATCTCTCTCAGGTCTATAGTTGGTTCTTTTATTAAACTAAATAAAAAAAGCCTGTTATTTATCTTATTTTCACGACGGCATGACATTTTTGTCTCTAGATGATCGCGCGTGTCCTCTGCTCTCTATATCGCTCAAGGCGGAGTTCTGCCCCGATGTACACACGTTACTTTCGGTTTGAAGATAAGGTCGCAGCTAGTGTTGAAGAATGGATGACTTGAAATTTGGCAACTTTAAATTAATATATGAAATTGAACAACATCAACACCTTGAATAAATTAACAAGGATAGCGAAACAGATTGACAAGCATAGAATGAGAACGACAGAAATGACGAGAGATCACAGTGACACAGGCTGTTTTTTCCGTCATATGTGAAAACATCTTATTCCGTAATTTTGTAATGTCAACAGGTGCACTTCATTGTGGACAGTGGCGTAACTAACCCTATTCGCATTTGTTTTTTTTTGGAGATCATGAAATTCACACCTAACAATCCCGCCTGTGAGTCTATGGTCGCAAGCGCACAGCTCTGTTTGGTCGTAACTGAGTGAGCATCGCGAGCGTGCAGACAGACTGTGATAACATTTAGTAAACAGACTTGGAGCGACTGTCCGACCCAAGCTAGTGAAATCTGCCATAATCAGCTGCTGGATATAAAGGTAGCCTACAGCACATGAAGTTTAAATAGAATGTTCTTTGTGAGATTTGTGAATGTCTGATGGAATGGAATTAATGCGTTTGTGAAATAACTTTTGGATACTTGAACTTTAAAAAAATAATAAACCAAAAAAAACCTGGAAAACTATCTATACCCACGGATAGATGGTTACCAGGGGCTTGGTCCGTCAAAAAAAATAAAAAAATAAAATATATATATATAAAAAAAAATATATATATATACAGCCGCGGAAAAAATTAAGAGACCACTTCAAAATTATCAGTTTCTCTGGTTTTACTATTTATTGGTATGTGTTAAAGTAAAATGTACATTTTAGTTTTATTCTATAACCTACTGGCAACATTTCAAATAAAAATATTGTCATTTAGATCATTTATTTGCAGAAAAATGACAATTGGACAAAATAGCAAAAAAGATGCAGTGTCTTCAGTGCTCGAATAATGCAAAGAAAACAAGCTCATATTCATTTTTAAACTACACAATACTAATGCTTTAACTTAGGAAGAGTTCAGAAATCAATATTTTGTGGAATAACCTTGATTTAAAATCACAACTTTCATGTGTCTTGGCATGCTCTCCACCAGTCTTTCACATTGCCGTTGGGTGACTTTATGCTACTCCTGGCGCAAGAATTCAAGCAGCTCGGCTTCTTTTCATGGCTTGTGACCATCCATCTTCCTCTTGATCACATTTCAGAGTTTTTTTTATGGGATTCAGGTCTCGAAATTGGGCTGGCCATGACAGGGTCCTGATCTGGTGATACTCCATCCACACCTTTACTGGCCTGGCTGTGTGGCATGGAGCATTGCCCTGCTGGAAAAAACACTTCTCAGAGTTGGGGAACATTGTCAGAGCAAAAGGAAGCAAGTTTTTCTTCCGGGACAACGTTGTACTTTGCCTGGCTGAGGTTTGTAAAAGACCATAAGGATTGAACCAAAGCGGACTGGAGGGTCTCCTAGTTCGTCTTCTCTGATGAGTCCAATTTTCAGCTTTGCCCAACACATGGTCGTCTAATGGTTAGACGGAGACCTGGAGAGGCCTACAAGCCACAGAGTCTTGCACCTACTGTGAAATTGGACTCATCAGAGAAGACGAACTAGGAGACCCTCCAGTCCGCTTTGGTTCAATCCTTATGGTCTTTTACAAACCTCAGCCAGCATGCCAAGACACATGAAAGTTGTGATTTTAAATCAAGGTTATTCCACCAAATATTGATTTCTGAACTCTTCCTAAGTTAAAGCATTAGTGTTGTGTAGTTTAAAAATGAATATGAGCTTGTTTTCTTTGCATTATTCGAGATCTGAAGACACTGCATCTTTTTTGCTATTTTGACCAATTGTCATTTTTCTGCAAATAAATGATCTAAATGACAATATTTTTATTTGAAATTTGGTAGGAATGTTGCCAGTAGGTTATAGAATAAAACAAAAATGTACATTTTACTTTAACACATACCAATAAATAGTAAAACCAGAGAAACTGATAATTTTGAAGTGGTTTCTTATTTTTTTCCGCGGCTGTATATATATATATATAAAAAAAGATGATCCCTACCTACCTACCTTAATTTTTTCAGGGCTGAAACAGGAAACACAACATTTTTTTTCCTAGGCCTGAGGAACCCTTAACCATAATGGAAAATGGCATTGTTGGTAATTTAATCTTCTAAAAAGAACATCTTGGGGGGCCTCATACAATTACTGTTCTGATGAAAAGCCAACTGACTGGATGGCCTACCAGTTGATATATTTTCAACTGACTAAGCATCCAAGAATGCTGATAAAATGAAAATATCTTATTTTGTCATCGTTGTCAAGGTGAATTTGGCATGCGGCGCTCTATCCTCTACTTCCTGAAGCCGTCCTATTGGTCGCAGCGCAGGAAGCACTACGTGGAGGTGAGCTCGGTGTACGAGGCGGAGGTCAACGGGGCGCCTATGGGAGATGAGTCCATCGAGCCCGTGTCCCCCGAGTTCAAGAAGGCCATCAGGTAGGACACCAAACTCCACTGTCACAACAAACCCCTCTCATGGGCTTTTATCGGATATTACAGTAGATGTCATTCATTTAAAAGCGAAGTTACACGGACACTTCAAGTGGATGGTGGAATAATGATTTGCTTAGACCTTTGAACCATGTTCCATATTACCATATTTTCACATTTCTGTGACGGCAAGACTAAGGCCGAATCTCGATTCTTCTCCTTGCCCCTTTTGCTTAGTCTTGTCTTAGTCTTAACCCTAGCACTTGCAAGTGTAAGGGCCAAGGGCTGAGATCTTTCCCCTATGAAATGAGACGCCACTCGGTTTCGGGTACGTCATGCGTGACTGTATGAGCTATGAAACTAGCGATTTAAAAAAAGTCTAATGAAGAACATGGTTGCAAATATATATGTATACAACTGTGTAGAGCACGAAACAAGACTGTCGTCATTTTTAAATTAATTATAAGCCAAAAATACTTACATGTAGTGTATGTAGCATGATAGCTGGCAAGCTACCATATAAGCCAATGGAGTGGTGGTATACGCGCTAATTTGTATCCTAAAACTACCGTTTGAAAGCTTCAGTTAAGACCGACAATACTATGCATCGTTCAAGTAGCACATTTCAGATCAAACCGAGTCATTATAAACATATAAAAAGTTGTGTAGATAGCTTTATTCATGTAAAATATTCCTCGCTTCAAGCAGCCATGTTTTTTTGAAAATTCCCGAGCTGGTTTCGCGGTGTGCTCTGGGATAGCCCTTGGAGGAGTAAGGTAGCTCTCCGATCATCTCAAAAACGAGGGCCATACACCCCTTAAACTTACCCCTTAATCTTGATCAAGTTGGGTATTGAGACACCACTAGCTCTCACATGAACGCGCAATTTCAAGGGTAAGGGGTAAGATAAGGGGTAAGGGGAAGTATTGAGATTGGGCCTAAGTCATCCCGTTCAATCAAGCTTTACATAAAAACAAAAATGCATCTTCCCTTCTATCAATGAGCTCTTGCTGACTTGCAGTCTGTAGACATTTACTGCAGGACAGCTGTCCTTGTCTCCTGTCTCTAGATTGACACTAATGGTTATCTGTCTGCTTGGCAGCTTTTGTCCCGCAGAACATTGAGGGGTTATGTAGGATGATGTCACCTTCAAAACAATCTCTGAATGCTCTGATTTCGCTCAGTGTCCCCAGATTACTTCACACACACACACACACAAACAAACACACACACATGCACACACACCTTCACACACACAAGCACGTGCGCACTTGTTCTCTGTCTGTCACGATCACGCTTACACCACCTCCCCTGGGAGAGCTGTAGGGCTAAGCGGCTGCAGTCATATTGTAAATAAAGCGCTGACTTCATAGAGATGATGTGCTGTGCAACTAAATCCAGCAGAAGCTCCAAGACTAATGCCTGGGCTGTGTGCCAAACAGACATTTAATATCCATCCCTGACCCTCGTCTGTGTGTGTTTGTTTGTGTGTGTGTCGGAATCTGTTTCCTTGTTCCCATCCTGCCAGGATTAATAACATCCGTAAGGTCTACAAGGAGACAGACAGCACAGTGGAGGCTTTGAGGGGTGAGTATTTATTATTTTAATATTTATATTTCCCTTTTCCAAAATACACTAAAATAATAGCTTAATCTCTCATATCATACTCTTATTTTGTCTCTGTGGCCCTGACACTGTTTTGGCTCTGACCATGTGCTTGTGTGTGCTTGTGTGCGTGTCTATCTTTGCGTGTGTGCGTGTCTGTCTGTGTGCGTTTGTGTGCGTGTGTGTGTGCGTGTGTATGTGTTTGCGTGTGTGTTGTGGACAGGCTTCACCTTTGACATTTACGAGGGCCAGATCACGGCGCTGCTGGGCCACAGTGGAGCAGGGAAGTCGACCCTTATGAACATCCTATGTGGCATCTGCCCTCCCACTGAAGGTGAGACTCGTCTGACCAACTGATCACCTTGGGCTTCCGGTCAAAATCTGCCTGTCTGTCTGTCTGTCTGTCTGTCTGTCTGTCTGTCTGTCTGTCTGTCTGTCTGTCCTCCTGTTAGTCTGTCTGTCTCATTTTGGGATAGTGGAGGGGGATCATAAGCCAAGTGATGCATTGTCTTACATACACTTACATGATATCAAATGTTATGGTGGCGGTGATGATGATGATGATGATAATGAGGGTATCGATGCTAAAGATGATGGTGGCAGTGGTGGTGATGGTGAGGGTGGGGATGATGATGGTGATGATGGTAATGATAGTGATGGCGGTGATGATGATGATGGTGGTGATGATGATGGCAATGGTGGTGATGATGATGATGATGATGATGATGGCGGTGGTGGTGGTGGTGATGATGGTGGTGGTGATGATGGTAATGATAGTGATGGTGGTGATGATGATGATTGTGGTGGTGGTGATGATGCTTTGTCTCCAGGCTCGGCCACCATCTACGGCACGCCAGTGGCAGAGATCGCCGAGGGGGCGGAGATGAAGCAGCTGGTTGGCATCTGCCCGCAGTTCAACATCATCTTCGACGTGCTCACTGTGGAGGAGCACCTCAGGATCTTTGCTGCCATCAAAGGCATCCTGCCCTCCAACATCGACGCTGAGGTGTGTGTGTGTGTGTGTGTGTGTGTGTGTGTGTGTGTGTGTGTGTGTGTGTGTGTGTGTGTGTGTGTGTGTGTGTGTGTGTGTGTGTGTGTGTGTGTGTGTGTGTGTGTTAGTCCCTTGCTCTCTGATGGCTTGGATGGCAGCATTGAAACTTTTAAATACACACTCAAAATGAAGAGAATACAACTGTTTAGGAGGTATTCATTGTTTGCAATAAATGCCCATGATTTATGTATCTGGGATAAAGGTCTGTGCAGGATGGATTTTTCAGCCGGGTTCCCGCATAGATCCTGTCCCACTCCCACACCACTGTGTCCCTGTTCCCCTTCTGTTGCTTCTATTAACGGCCAAGCTGATTTTCAGCCTTTGTGTAATCACAACTGCCCACTTTGTGCAATGTCTCAAACATACAGAAATGCGACATAATTAAAATAACTTGCCTCAAAATTTGAAGCACTTTAAAATACTGTTGAACACATTCATATTTAATTATATTAATTGACTTCCCCTGTCATTGAAGTGAAGCACAAGATTACTGGTTTAACTTGTCTGTACGTGTTTGTTGTCCGTGTTCCCCATCAGGTCTCTAAAGTGCTAAAGGATCTGGACCTGGAGAAGATCATGGATGCCCAGGCCAAGAACCTGAGTGGCGGCCAGAAGAGGAAGCTGTCTGTGGGCATCGCCATACTGGGAGACCCCAAGGTGATCATGTGTGAATGTGTGTCCCTTGGTTATTTTGTGTGTGTGTGTGTGTGTGTGTGTGTGTGTGTGTGTGTGTGTGTGTGTGTGTGTGTGTGTGTGTGTGTGTGTGTGTGTGTGTGTGTGTGTGTGTGTGTGTGTGTGTGTGTGTGTGTGTGTGTGTGTGTGTGTGTGTGTGTGTGTGTGTGTGTGTGTGTGTGTGTGTGTGTGTGGCGCCACATGTACTGACTGTAATGTCACAATGTGTGTGTGTGTGTGTTAGATCCTGCTTCTGGATGAGCCCACTGCAGGAATGGACCCCTGCTCACGGCACCAGGTCTGGTCCCTCCTGAAGAGCCGCCGTGCGGGCAGGGTCACCGTCCTCAGCACACACTACATGGACGAAGCCGACATACTCGCCGGTAACCCACACCCGTCTCTCTGTTTACCCTATCCATCTGTCCTCTTCTGCAGCCACTGTCAGCACTCCAGACAGCCTACCTCTCCTACCCTCTTCTCTTCTCACACCATCTCTCCTCACACCTTTCCAGAGATAGGGTATCTATCCAGAGCTAGGGTATCTATCCAGAGCTAGGGTATCTATCCAGAGCTAGGGTATCTATCCAGAGCTAGGGTATCTATCCAGAGCTAGGGTATTTATCCAGAGCTAGGGTATCTATCCAGAGCTAGGGTATTTATCCAGAGCTAGGGTATTTATCCAGAGCTAGGGTATCTATCCAGACCTAGGGTATTTATCCAGAGCTAGGGTATCTATCCAGAGCTAGGGTATTTATCCAGAGCTAGGGCATTTATCCAGAGCTAGGGCATTTATCCAGAGCTAGGGTATCTATCCAGAGCTAGGGTATCTATCCAGAGCTAGGGTACCAGACCTAGGGTATCTATCCAGAGCTAGGGTATCTAACCAGAGCTTGGTCTGTGATGCCAGTAATGTGTTGCTCTTTCCATTTCTGTCTTTTTGCCCTATGGTTGCACCACACTGTATTTGGTATCTAGTGTCTTTACATATATGGTAACATGTCCATGTTGTCTTACAAGTTGACAGTATTGCCCCATTCAACATATACTAAATCATGTGTACTGTAAGCTGTAATCTGTGTATCTATTGGCAGTAAATTGATGGTGTATCCTCTCTCTCTCTCCCTCTTATCTTCCCTGCAGATCGTAAGGCGGTGATATCTCATGGCCAGCTCAAGTGCGTGGGCTCGTCGCTGTACCTTAAAACCAAGTGTGGCGTCGGCTACAACCTCAGGCAAGAGTGCTTTATAAATATTCCTGAGCTAACACTCTTTCATGTGCTCCGCCGTTGTTGGGGAGCCTCCATCCCCCGTTGCTTTTCCCAAATACACTCGAGAACATGAACGAGGAGGCAGCTCACACAACCCTTGGTTACACTTCCGCTTATTCAGCACATGTAGAGCTCAAGTCCTGCCTAGTCAGGAATATTGAACGCCACCAGTTCGCTTTTGAAGGTTTCGTATAGGGCTTTGCTTATGGAGGGCTGTGACTGTTTCTTTAATGGTCTGCTCAACCATCTGGTAGAGTGTGCCTTTTGTTGTAAAATCTTGAAGAAAACACCTTTTTCTTTTTTTTTTTCTTCACACAGTCTTATTGAGCCATCTGTGCCGGTTGGGTATGCATGGTATATAGACAATAATGCTTATTGGCAATGTGGCGGCGCTGGCAGAGCTAAGAAAAGCACATAATTAACGGTGTAATAAAGGGAAAAAGGAAACTTTAACTGAGTCTTTTAAGCTTCTGCAGGATGTCGTTGGGCGAGGGGTGTGAGGTGGACGCCATCGCATCGCTGGTGAAGCAGCACGTCCCCAAGGCACAGTTGTCACGGCAACAGGAGGCCGAGCTCACATTCACGCTGCCCTTTGAGAGCATGGACACTTTTCCAGGTGAGGTGTCACGTCGCATTAGCATCGCTCCAACCGTCTGCAGTCTCCTTATTTGTGTTATTTGTCATTTATTTAATGCACGTGACTTACCCGAAAAGCACGTATGTAAAAGGTTTGAATGGGAACCGCTTTGCCTTTGTTTCAAGACGACCGCGGATGCCATGGTAACAAATGTCACTCATTTATTTCTCTGTAGCCATTACCATGCTTGCTGATGGCATGTGTCCTCTGCTGAAAGTAGCAAAATAGACCCAATAACACCCAATAGCTCCTGTAGTTCATCTCAAATAACCTAGATCTGACTAGGCTATATGGACCCAACTCATAGGAACGCCAACTCCCTGCTTCAGTATTAAGACTTAATCTATAGCATACATATAGCATAGTCAAATTGCATAATGGGGGCAGTGTAACACGGTGTTAGTCTGCAAGGTTAAGGAATCAGCCACACTCAACATGGTAGTAAGGTCTGGACATGGCCTGTTGACCCTACCTTGAACATTTCTTTCAGGTCTGTTTGCTGAGTTAGATTGTCGGCCTGACCTGGGCATCATCAACCATGGTGTCTCCATGACCACGCTGGAGGATGTGTTCCTGCGTCTGGAGGCGGAAGCTGAGGTGGACCAAGCAGGTAAGGAGTCAGATGTCAGGTCAAAGGTCACTGAAGTACCTCCTGAGCCTTGTGACTATAAAGGTTGTAAAAACTTATGGTTGAAATAATTAAATTCAAAATAATTATAAATGTATCGCCTTTGCTGAATTATTATTCTTGTTCCTGAAAATGTTCCTGGGGGTTCAGGCAATTAAGGCAAATTATTGTCATGCACCCAACTGCAAATCCTGCAAAAGATACAGGAAACAGTACATACTTTATCAGCCAGTAACATATGGACTTCTGAAACACTGTCTGAGTTTGTGAGGTGTTCTATAGTCACGGCCACTAAAGCCTCTGTCCTCTCCTCTGCCAGACTACAGCGTGTTCAACCAGGAGCAGCCTGAGGAAGATGCCGACGCGTCCTCCATGGACGACACTGACCAGAGGCTGCTGACCTTCACCGATCATCGGCAGGACCTGGTGAACGGCCATGCCCTGTGGCGGCAGCAGTTCAGCACGGTGGCCTGGCTACACTCACTCAACCTGCAGCGGGAGAGGAAGCCAGTCATCTACACGTGAGTGTACACACACACACACACACACACACACACACACACACACACACACACACACATACACATACGGTCCATGTACACAAACGGTGGCCCTGATTGAACTTGGTCAACCTGCAGGGGAGGATGGAACCGGTGTTCTCACTGAGACACTGCCACACACACACACACACACACACACACACACACACACACACACACACACACACACACACACTGCCATAAAACACACACACCAGCAGTGATGGACTGGCTGCTCAAGCACAACCTGCAGAGAGAGAGAGGAAACCTGTCATTTACACTTGAGTGAACACAAACACACACACATAAACATATACATGGTCTTTTGGCGAAACTGGCCCCACCTGTGGAGGCAGAGGAAGCTCATCATGTACACATGAGTGAATGGGGCACACACACACACACACACACACACACACACACACACACATGAACGTGAAAACACTCATGGTGGCCTGGCATCACATAATCAACTTGTGGCAAAAGGGCCCAGGTGCATGCCCACACAAACGTGCACACACACACACACACACACACAAACACACACACACATACACACACACACACACACACACACACATACAATCTAAACCACTGTCAAAATACATGGTGGCCTGACACCCACTCAGCCTGGAAAGGGTGGGGAAACCCCTCCCGTCCAGCACATGGTCAGATTGCAGACAGAAAAGCCACACACACACACACACACACATACTTGGACACACTCAACTCACAGAGAAGGTGGAAGCCTATATGTATTGCTGACCATATTGTATGTGTGTTTAAACACACAAATATCACAATTTGAGTAAAAAATATTCCAACTAAACTTGTCTTCATGCAAATGTACTCATGAACATTTCCTCTTGCTTATTCTCTTCCCCACCCATAGGTTTGCTCTGTTCCTTGTCTTTTTGTCAGCGGTTCTGGTTCTCTCTCTGGTCACGGGGAACATCCAGATCCACTCCCCTGACCGCCAGTTCCTCCCCATCTACCTGCTGGGCCGAAATCAGTCCCCGCACAAATACACCACTCCCTTGCTCGTGCAGAACTCCTCAGGTAAGCCAAGGCTACGGCGGTCGTAAGGGGTCATGAAGGGGTTAAATCCCATCCCAAAAGCATGACCGGCTTTTAAGTGGGGTCATCTACACGTGAATACTTTTGTCAATTCTGTAGAATGGACAGAATGGTTCCTTTTAGAGTCAGTCAATTGTTGCTGTACTGCTGCTTCTTTGTTTGTTAGTTATTCTCGTGTGTGTGTGTGTGTGTGTGTGTGTGTGTGTGTGTGTGTGTGTGTGTGTGTGTGTGTGTGTGTGTGTGTGTGTGTGTGTGTGTGTGTGTGTGTGTGTGTGTGTGTGTGTGTGTGTGTGTAGACTCGGACATCTCAAGCTTCATCCAGAGCATCGAGGCTCAGGACATCAGAGTGGAGATGACGAGGAAGGCTGATTACATGTCCGTGGCTCCACACAGCGCTGCCATCAACGTCACCGGGTCCAGCAAGGTGTGAGATGCTCCTATTACACACACACACACACACTCAGACATAGAGACACACAGACACACACACACACAGACACACTCTTAGACTTACACACACACACACAAACAAACAAACAAACAAACACACTCAAAACAAACACATGCATACACACACACACACAGACACATAGACATGCAAACACAGTCACTCTGTCTTACTATCTTAAACAGTCTCTCATCTTGGTCTGGGTGTAATAAGTGTGTTCGTAACAGACCTGTGGTGCCTGTTGTTGTTTCTGATCTAGTGTGTTGTATGTTAGTACTAGATGGTAGCAAAACCCCACTGGCTAGCGAAACAGACCGTGCAGCTGACATGGGGCCAAAGGCAATAAAGTTTGTGGGTTCGTAGGGTTATTTCAACTTTACCGGTTCTTTATATTGCCACAGTTCTATTTGCAGAATCCTTTCAGTTGGTTGTTTCACGAAAAAGACCGGATATGATGAGATAGATGCTGTATATAAGATGTGCAGTGGGGTGTTACTATCCAAGAGTGAAAGTGTGTGTGTGTGTGTGTGTGTGTGTGTGTGTGCGTGCGTGTGTGTGTGTGTGTGTGTGTGTGTGTGTGTGTGTGTGTGTGTGTGTGTGTGTGTGTGTCTGTGTGTGTGTCTGTGTGTGTGTAAGAGGGCTACAGAGAGGCATGAGTAGGAAGCCTTTGAAGCAGAGAGCAGACTGGAGGTACTCCTCTTCTCCGCAGTGGCCGGAATTAGAACAGCCTGAAATGGGAGCCCTCCAACAGCCTCTCACACTGAGGGGGTAGCTGTGCACAAAGAGGGTGTGTGTGTGTGTGTGCTCGTGTGTGTGTATGTACGCACTTGGGTGCTCAGGTTGATCCTCCTGAAGTCAAGAGGCTCTTGTCAATCTTGCAGCCATCACCTGGCAGAGTGGATGCTGAAGCACCAACACCCATATTTGCTGTCTCTCCGTCTCTGTCCATATCTGTCTCTCTGCCTCTGTGTCCATATCTGTCTCTCTGCCTCTGCCTCGAGTTTATCACTGATGTTTATTACTGATGTTTGTTGTCTTGTGTTTATTTACTCTGTTTGTTATTCACATATGTAACCTGTGGAAGTTCATCCACCTCTTCTCTATACTGCTCTTTGGTGTTCTATGTTATGCTTTTCCTTGCCCTCTCTTTTTGTCTCATGACACACGTTGATATTCTTAACATATGCATGTTATTTCTCTCTTCTTTCTTTCTTTCTTTCTTTCTTTCTTTCTCTCTCTCTCTCTCTCTCTCTCCCTCTCTCAGGGCTTTAGCTATTGTCTGGCGTTTAACGGCACCACGGTCCACTCCCTGCCCATGGTGGTCAACGTGCTGAGCAACGCCCTGCTGAAGGGCCTCAACGGCACAGGGCGCATCAACACCTGGACCAAACCCTTTGACTATGTGAGTGCCTTCCATCCCTCTGGTTTCATTTGACCTACCGTCTTCAGAGGATTCAGTTCTTCTGATCTCGTTTCACTAGCTTTCTTGGTTACTGATTCCACCTGTTGAATCTGCTGAACTTTTATAGTTTACACACCAGCTCTTCCAAATTAAGGTGCTGATTTTCTTCTTGTTTCTTTTATTCAACTGTCATTTTTCTAGCTCTTGTAACCTTGACATTTTATTTGTAACCCAGCATGTAGTGCTTCTCTTAGCCGCAGTAGTGCACCTTTGAGAACTAGACAGTTCATGACGAGCTTCCTAAGTGTGTTACGATGTTCACCACTATTGTTTTTCCAGCAACTTCCCGACGCCACGTCTTATGCGCTGGTCTACATCGAGGCTGTGATCCTCGGGATGCTGGCAGCCGGCATGCCGGCGTACTTCGCCATGGACCACACTCGAGACCGGGAGGTGAGGGGGATGAGTGAGGGCAGTCAGACTACACGGTGCTCTCTAAAGCTTACAAAAAAACAGTAATAGAGTAAATTCAAATTTCACTGTTTGTAGAATTCAGCTAAGCAAAAACCTCAAGACTGTTTAGACTGGATTTGTACAGGTGTGGTGATGGACATATTTTCCTGTGCTCCTGGACAGAATTTCATGACCTAAACCCGTTTTCTGTGTTCTGGGTTGTAGATAAAGTGCCGTTCCACTTTGAGGATCTCGGGGCTGCTTCCGTCGGCATACTGGTGCGGGCAGGCGGCCATCGACATCCCGTTTTACTCTCTCATCCTCACCTGCATGACCTGCACCCTCTTCTCCTTCCACTCCACCAAACTCCTCACCTCCAGCAACGTCACTGCTGTGGTCAGTGCCCACACACAGACACGCACAGACACGCACAGACACGCACAGACACGCACAGACACGCACAGACACGCACAGACACGCACAGACACGCACAGACACGCACAGACACGCACAGACACGCACAGGCACGCACAGGCACGCACAGGCACGCACAGACACGCACAAACACAGGCCCACACAGACACAGACAGACAGACAGACACAGACAGACAGCCACAGACAGACACAGACAGACACAGACAGACAGACACAGACAGACACAGACAGACACAGACAGACAGACACAGACAGACAGACACAGACAGACAGACACAGACAGACAGACACAGACAGACAGACACAGACAGACAGACACAGACAGACAGACACAGACAGACAGACACAGACAGACAGACACAGACAGACAGACACAGACAGACAGACACAGACAGACAGAGACAGACAGACAGACACAGACAGACAGACACAGACAGACAGAGACAGACACAGACAGACAGAGACAGACACACACACACACTCACACACACTCACACACACTCACACAGACTCACACAGACACACACAGACACACACAGACACACACAGACACACACAGACTCTAGTCGTTCCACACTGACACACATAACACAAACACTTTTGTGTGAGTCTTATGTTGCGCACACACACAGGTGCACAAAGAGACAACACACACGGAGCCACACATTGATCCGAGAAAGGGAAGTTTTACCCACTCACACACACACACACACACACACACACGCACACACACACACATTGATCGTAGAAAAGGATATTGCTACTCCTTCAATATAGCACGAGTGGGTTTAATTAAGTTTATTGATCCAAATGACCCACTGTCTCATTTCCCTTTTTCTTTCACCATGTCTCCTTCTCTCTCTCTCTCTCTCTCTCTCTCTCTCTCTCTTCCTTTCTCCGTCTCTCTGTTCTTCCGCTCATCCAGGTGCTGTGTCTGATCGGCTTCAGCCCCGCCATGATCCTCTTCACGTACTGCGTGTCCTTCATGTTCACCAGGGTCCAGAGCAACAGGGACTTCTTCTCCGTGGTGTCCATGATGGTGAGCACAGAGGATGAAGGAGGGGCCCCGTGATTAGGGCCTAGTGATCCACTTAGACCCAAATGGTGCTCAAATGCACGGTTGGGGCAGAATTTTTAAGTCTTACCAGAAAGCATATTGTGAAATTATGGCAAGGTCCTTAAACCAAGTTTTATTTTAGTTTCTTACACCCAAAGAGAGAGCCCAGACAAACTTTAATACCATGTGGGTGGGTGTGTGTGTCTGTGTGTGTGTTTGCATGCATCAGGTGTGTGTGGTCTCGGCCTCCACGGTGCAGCTGGCGTTTGTGAATAAAATGGGGGTCCTGACGCGGGTCCTACACAACACGCTCTGCTTCTGCAACCCCCTCTACCCACTCATGGGCTGCCTCAACTGTGTCACCAAGGTGGGTCTGCTCACCGCCGCCCAGCCATCACCACACAAACGCTCCATTACTCACTGTGTTCCCCTGAAGGGCTCCTATAGCTCATCTGACTGAGTCATGGCTTTGTTACTCAGGGAACACGTCCACTGATAAATATCTAGATCTGTACAATAGTGTAAGTTACTGGATGGAAGCAGCTGATCAGTGTTAATGTATTCACAAATGACCTCAGTCACTACTAATAGAATCTCTAATATGCTCCAATGAACTGCTCTTCGATTCTCAAATTCTCCCTAAAGTGCACTACTCTACATAATGGACGTAGAAATGGACCTCTCGGGGGGGGGGGGGGGGGGGGGGGCACTGTGGCGCATTGCCCGTGGGGACACAGGTTCAAGTCTGGCCTGATGTTCGTTTCCCGGTCCTCTCCCCACCTCTTCTCCGCCTCGCTTCCTATCATACAACTTCTCCGTCCAGTCCAAATAAAGGCATAAAAAGCCCAAAATGGGCCTATCATCATCAACCAAATCTGTTCAAGCTACTTGGAATATTCCCACATCATTTCTGTAATGTCCGTTAGCCTATAATGCCCTGGAGGTTTAGTGAAACTGTTTTCTCTCCTAGGCAACCTTCATTCCATCCACTGTGGAGGACGAGCTTCTGTGGAAGGGCCTGCTCATCGCCGTGCTCGCAGTAAGAGGCATTTAGTGTTTGTCTGCTGTTCCTAGAGTGATTATCTCATGCGTTATGTGAGAGACGGTTAGAAAGTCTTTTTTGTTAGACTCTAACAGTATTTTGATAAGGATAAGCTAAGAACAGGCCAAAAAATGCAAAGTATACATTTTCCGTTCTTTCTCCTTTCTTTCTCTCTCGTTTCTCTCTCTCTTTCTCTTTTTCTCTCTCTCTCTCTCTCTCCCCCTCCCTCTCTCTCTCTCTATCGGCCTCTCTTCCCTCTCCTCCACCCTCTATCTAGCCCTACCTGCAGTGCATCCTGCTGCTGTTCCTGCTGCGATGGCTGGAGCTGCGCTATGGAGGCAAGACCATGAAGACCGACCAGCTCTGCAGGTTGGCACGAGCTCTCTATCTCTCTTACACATACACACACACACACACACACACACACACACACACGTGCACGCGTGCACACGCACACATTCAGAGTTTTGACCCATGAAAGATTGAGCTTTGGTTTTGTAGTGCAATTTAAGGAAATATGGAAGTCTACAATTGGCAACATCTAGGGCTTTGGATCTGTCTGTTTGCTCTGACCTGTGACCTTGATTGTGGATTTCTCAGGATCTCCTCCTCCTCCGAAGCGAAGGGCAAAGTTCAGCGTAACCCGGAAGAGAACGTGGACGAGGATGAGGATGAGGATGTGATGGTGGAGAAGGCCCGCGTAAAAGAGGCCCTCACCTGCCAGTCCTGTGAAGAGGTGAGTGTGAGTGTGAGTGTGAGTGTGAGTGTGAGTGTGAGTGTGTGTGTGTGTGCACTCGCCCGTGTGTCTTAGATCTACAATAATCTGTGTTTATCATATTTATATACAGTTACATTATGGTTATATATCCTATCCTGTGATGAATATACTAATATTTGAATTTGTGTGCAGTTATTTGTATTAATATGTTTCTGTGTGTGTGTGTGTCCTCAGAAACCGGTGGTGGTTGTGAGTAACCTGAGGAAGCAGTATAAAGGCAGACGTGAGGGCTTCTCCCTCAGTAAGAAGAGGAGGGTGGCCACTAAGAACGTCTCCTTCTGTGTCCGCAAAGGTAAGCCTCTCCTGTCACACACCTCCTATCCTCGTCTCATCCTCTCCTCTTCCTCCATCTTTACTTTTCTGTATCTCTCTGCTACATCCTGTCTTCCCTTGCTGATGATGTAGCTCCTGCCCCGACCGGTGTGACCTTTGACCTTGGGTGTACTGGAATGAGGGTTTAACCTTTGACCTGTGGTCTTACCTGTGCAGGTGAGGTGCTCGGGCTGCTGGGGCCCAATGGAGCAGGGAAGAGCACAATCATGCACATGCTGGCTGGAGACACTGATCCCACAGCTGGACAGGTCTGTCTGCCTGTCTTTCTGTCTGCCTGTCTGCCTGTCTGCCTGTGTGTGTGTCTGTCTGTGTGTCTCTGTGTGTCTCTGTCTGTCTGTCTGTCTGTCTTTCTGTCTGCCTGTCTGCCTGTGTGTCTGTCTGTCTGTCTGTCTGTCTGTCTGTCTGTCTGTCTGTCTGCCTCTCTGTCTGTCTGTTTGTCTGTCTGTCTGTCTGCCTGTCTGCCTGTGTGTGTGTCTGTATGTCTGTCTGTCTGTCTGCCTGCCTGTCTGTCTGTCTGCCTGCCAGCCAATTTTTTTCTGTCTGTGTGTCTGCCAATATTTGTCAGTCTGTCTACTTGCACTTGTGTCTTGTTTGACTTGTGATGTGCCTGGTCTCTTTATAGTAATGTATTAAATACAAGTAAACAGGCTAATGCCTTGTCTATTAAACAACAGGAATGACCTCACCATTTGTGCCCATTAGCTGTACTTTGGCATGCATGTCGAAGCGGTCTATACCCATGGAGCTGTTCTCTCCCTGCCCAGGTCCTGATGGGAGACTACAGCACAGACTTCCACCCTGTGGAGAACCCGCTGGAGCACGTGGGTTACTGTCCTCAGGTCAACCCGCTGTGGCCCCGCGTCACCCTCCAGGAGCACCTCCAGATCTACGCCGCCATCAAGGGCCTCCGCCCACAGGATGTCCCCAACATCATCAAACGGTAACAGAATCCCTTCTCTTCTCTTCTCTTCTACTCCTCCTCTTTCTCAGTCCTTCCTTCCCTCACCTCCTCTGATACTCTCATCTTTCCTTCTATCTGGTCATCCTTTTGCTATCTTCCTTTCCTCTCATTTTTGGGCTCTTCTGTCGTCTTTCACGCTGTCTTTTCCTCTCCTCTCCTCACCATCCCAGTCTCTTCTCTTCCACTCTCCCCTCCCTTCTCATCCCTCCCTTCTCATCCCTCCCTTATCCGCCTCTTTTCCCACTTAGCCCATGCTTCTTCTCTATCCCCTGATCTCTTTACTCTTGTTTGGCATTGTTCTTCTCTTCTCCTCTCATCCTTCTTCTCTTCTCCTCTCATCCTTTCTTCTCATCTGTTCATCCCCCATTTCCCGTGTCCTCTTCACCTGTCCTCTCCACCTCACCACTGTTCTCAATGAACGCTCACTCTGATAGTCCTCAGAGCCAGTTTGTCACAGAGGAGATTATCGAACTACGCATCGGGGTCCTGTTTGTCCGGTCTGGATTTATTTTTCTGTACTGACCGGTGGACTATACATTATCCCTTACATTGCAGCCCTGACTAATGCATTCTATTATAATGTACCTAACTTGTGTTACTGGAGAATGCCAGTACATGTGCAAAGTAATGAAACATGTGACAAGAACATTTTATATAACTTTAAATATGAGTGAGTACTCTTCTCCAATATAGTTTGATCTTATAAGTCGTGTGTGTGTGTGTGTGTGTGTGTGTGTGTGTGTGTGTGTGTGTGTGTGTGTGTGTGTGTGTGTGTGTGTGTGTGTGTGTGTGTGTGTGTGTGTGTGTGTGTGTGTGTGTGTGTGTGTGTGTGTGTGTGTGTGACTCACCAGGGTGGTCAATGCTCTGGAGCTGAAGGAGCACCTCCACAAGCAGGCCAAGAACCTCTCTGCGGGGATCAAGAGGAAGGTGAGTGTCCCGCTAGCTTGAGCCCAGCGCTGTCCTCACCGCCTCAGCTCTAAGCCCCAGGGGCCCATGAGTCACCAGCACGGGGTCCTCTCCCTCACAGAGCCACACAAGAGCAGAGGCAAACGGCCAGCTCTGAGGAGTTTAGAGCATCACTTGCATGACTCATCTCTTAGTCATGGAGCACAGGCTATGCCCTAGATTCAAGTGGGAATCAAGAATGATACCTCTTTTAAATTTAGACCACAAGTTTCCCACCATCCTTACTTCTATTTGTATGCTGCAGGGAAGTGATTATTATGAGAGTTTTTTGTATTTATTAATGCATGTATGTATGTATTTATTTATGTGTGTGCCTATGTTGTTTGTGTATTTGTTTGTTTGTTTGTTTGTAGTTTGATGGTAATAAATGTGTGTTTTGATGTTTTTTTCCTGCAGCTGTGCTTTTCACTGAGCATGCTGGGAAACCCTCAGATCGTGCTGCTAGATGAGCCGTCCACCGGGATGGACCCCAAGTCCAAGCAGAGGATGTGGTGAGGAGTCTCTGCAACCTTTCCCAGGGTTCCATTTAAAATCACACAATGCCCTCTCTTTCTTTCTCTACCACCATGTTTAAATCTCTGGTGGAAACAAGAATAGTGGTGGAGAAAATGTTCTACCAGCAAACCGAGAACGTTGCTCAGTTCAGGGAGAGATGGTGTGTTAGGGAGGGGATGATTACCATCAATGACCATGAGAGGCTTGTTTTTAACTGGTGAAATGGACTTAGATGGTTTCTGAATGGTGTTTTAACTAAAGGGTTTTAAACTTGAAAAGTCTCTCTCTCTCTCTTTCTCTCTGTCTCTCTCTCTTTCTCTCTGTCTCTCTCTCTCTCTCTCTCTCTGTCTCTCTCTCTTTGTCTCTCTCTCTCTGTTTCTATTTCTCTCTGTGTTTGCGTCTGCTTGTTATTGATGTGGTTGTATTGCCAAGGCTAGAGGATAGAGTTGAGGAGTGAGTATCTGAGCCATGGCCTGTGGGCTGGAGGGGGCTCAGAGCTTCAGAGTTCCCCTGCTGTTGAACTGGCACAGAGGGGTGTGATGGATTTGAGGGTATTGATTCACTGCAGTATGTGTGGCCGTCTGGCCGACCTTCCACACCAATAGAGTGTGTGTAGCGCCTCTCTGCTACTCTGTGCACAGCCACTCTGGTTGCTGGCTGTTGATTATTTTTCAGTGCAGTGGGAATGTGACTGTGACTGTCTCTGGGAATCTCTGCATTTGTATTTCACTCCCAGGCAGCAGGGCAAAGCATTGTTTTATTGTGTTTGTTTTGTTTTAAGTCATTGGATGTTGGTTCATTGTCTGTGAATATATCATGTAATGTAATGTGTAATTTCAATATAACTGTATGGGTAGGGGGGCACCTCTGTTACAGTTAGCTCACTGTGTTGCTTTGGTGTTTCCACTGACAGGAGGGCGATCCGCGCCGCCTTCAAGAACCGACAGCGAGGCGCCATCTTGACCACGCACTACATGGAGGAGGCCGAGGCCGTGTGTGACCGCGTGGCCATCATGGTGTCGGGACAGCTTAGGTAGTCACACTATGTAGCGTTCACCACGGAGTTCCTCTGTTTACCCAGAGTGCTCTGCTCTTCCCTGTACTATCCCACAAACCTTTGCTGTGGTGGTCTACAGTATATGTAGTCTGTGTAATAGAATAAGCCCTGGAGTTTAATGCAGTACAAAGGTCCAAGAGAGTTTGTCCAAACTGTTCTTTGGTGTGCTTGTGTGCGTGTGCTTGTGTGCGTGTGTGTGTGTGCGTGTGGGTGTGCTTGTGCGTGTGTGTTACAGGTGTATTGGCACCATCCAGCACCTGAAGGCGAAGTATGGGCGTGGCTACAGCCTAGAGATCAAGCTGAGGGAGGAGCTAACAGGGCTGCAGCAGGTGGCTCTGCTCCACAAGGAGATCCTCCGCATCTTCCCCCACGCAGCACGACAGGAGAGGTGTGTGTGTGTGCGTGCGAATGCATACATTTGTGTACAAGTGCGTGTATTTGTGTAAAAGTGTGTGCGTGTGTGTGTGTCCATGCTTTTTTTTAGTTTATGTGCATAAATGCATATGTGTGTGTGCATCTGTCTCAGTAAGTAAGTGTGTCTGCAGTACGATGCGGTAGGAGAGCTGTGTGTGTAGTCGCCTGGTGAGTGGCAGCCCAACTGAGTGCTGGGTCCCAGTGGGCACCTGTGATGACATCCCGTCTCTCTCTCTCTCCCACTCTCAGGTTCTCCACGCTCCTGGTTTACAAGATCCCCATGGAGGACGTGAAGTCTCTGGCCAAGGCCTTCTCCCAGCTGGAGACCGGTGAGTGGGGAACACCTTCCTCTGCGATGAGGTCATTTCCTGAGTGATGGTCACTGCGAGTGTGAGAGCCAATAGGGGAAGGCCTAGTGCTCCAGTGTTCTAGTGGTGTCCAGAGAGCTGTAATGTGCGGTTGTCTTATATCTGTTTCTCTGCCCCTTCTTGTCACCCCACACAGCAAAGCAAAACTTCAACTTTGAAGAGTACAACTTCTCCCAGTCGACACTGGAGCAGGTGAGTGCTGCGTTCTGTCCATGCTCAGTTTGAACTGTGCACAACATGTCACATTGTACAGTATTAAACAATATTATACTATTTAGTTAGATTAGATTAGATTAACTACTCATGCAGTAGTTTGTAGGTGAGCCCCTGAATGAAATAAGATATATGAAACATATTCTTTTATGTAGGATATAAAAAGTGCATGGAAAAAGAAAAAGGTAAAAGGGAGAGTAATATGAAAGGAGAAAAATGTTAAGCTGTGCCAACACGTGCCCGTGTGAGGTCAGCGGGTCGTTAAGCCGTGCTTGTGCCCAAATGTGCCTGGGTGAGGTCAGTGTCCAGGTCAGTGGGTGGCTAAGCTGTGCGTGTGCCCACAGGTGTTCATGGAGTTTGCCAAGGAGCAGGACAACGAGGAGGAGGAGGTGGGCTCCCTCAGCACCACCTTCCAGTGGCAGCGCCTCCGCCAGGACGGCCCGGTGCCCGTCAACCACGCCGACAGCATCGTGCACCAGCTCTGATCCCACCAGCGTCTCCACCTCCTCCAATCGGGAGACGCCCGAGTGCGTCACACACTCCAGGCCCCTCCCACTTGTTGTCAGTGGAACCGCCCACTGCTTATCCGCCTTTTGTGATTGGATTCTCTGGGCAGGGGTTGCTACAAGTTTTGTACAAAATCTGTGCACTGGATGCTTACACACTCCAGGATAGGTGTGTGCGTGTGTGTGTGTGTGTGCGTGTGTGTGTGTGCGTGTGTCTGTGTTAAATGGTGGACTTACACCCTTCGTCGGCACAGCAAAGGTCTCTGCTCTATCTGAGCCTTCATCAAAGACTCCTCCTCTTTTTTATACCAAACCCTCCCCCCCAGAAAAAAATGATTAAAAAAAATCCTATTTTTGATGTCCTGCGGGGGGATATGGAATAGAGTATTTATTAGTTTCGTATCTCCTCTCGTCAAACAGAACTCTTCACCTAGCCTCTACTCGGCCACCCCACACTCGCCCGTCCACACCGACTTGTGTCCGACTGCTCGTCCAGCTGGTCGTCTGCTTGTGAGACCACGTGTTCATTCAGACACCTGGACAGAACCCTCCCAGCTCTGGGGTCTGTGGCTCCTTGGGTGCATAGGGGATCCTGTCTTACCAAAGCAGTACTCTTCATAATCCTCCAACTCATGATCTCATCTGCATCGATCCTGAGAGAAACTTCTACTGTCTGTAGCATGGGTTTGACTGAAGTATTATCTATATATACATACATAAATATAATATATATAAGCAGTATATATAATCAATATAAGAGTGTATGTATACACACAGACAAAAAGTCCTGGGTGAAGAGCCAGCTATTAAAAAGCTGTGGATTTTGTTTTGTTTTGATTTGTTTCTGGTGCCCTACTGTGGTGTAGCTGACGATACCAGCACAACGACTCTGACTCTGTCCTTTAACGCCATCTAGTGGCGATGTGCTCCTTAGGCAATAACCTTTCAATTTGCCTTCCTGCCAGCCATCCGTCCTCTCTCTTTTTTTCATTATTTTCCTTCCCCTCTCTCTCTCACTCTCTCTCTTTACTTCTCTCTCCTTCCCCATCTTTGTTCTTTCTTCATGTCTCTGTGCCAGTCTCTTCCTCTCTCCTCTATTGTCTCTCGCTGTCTTTTCTCTCTCTCTCTCTCTCGCTCTCTCTCCTCCGTTTCCATCTCTCTCCCATGTTTATAATGGAGCACAGAAACTACAGTGTTGTAGCGCCACATTCACCAGCATGCGTGGGACATGTCATGTGAATCCGACTCTCTGCCCTCCAGAGCGAGGTTGTGGGAGCTGCCCCCTTCTTCCCCTCCTTACTGCATGCTTCAAGCCCCACTAGTACTCTGGTGGCTTTTCCTCAGTGGTGTAGACTCTTTCTTCTAGAAGATGTCACGTGAATGGAGACAGGGGCCCAAGGTTGCCCTCTGTACCAGCCTTGAGAACAGATATAGTCCAACATATTTATAAGTACTCTGCACATAGAGCCCAGCAAAGTCATTGCCAACAATGTAGATAGAATTTTGCTTGTATGTGCTTGTTGTTGAAGGCAGGTTTTCTCCTTTTTCTTTGAATAGCTTGTGCCTCAGGCTCAGATTAAGATTTGAAGAGATTTTGATTTGAGTTTACTGAAAGCAGGATTTCAGATGTGTAATCCCAGCTCCCAGTTGGACAGTGTCATTTTTCATCCCGGTTTAGTTTGTTTTCTTTCTGTGTCTGGCCCCATAAGTAAAGCAGAGACGTTGCAATGGACTGGACAGGTTCCCCTGCTTTGAGATGCATCTGTAAAGAGAGTCCTTTAAAAAAAAAAAAAAAAATCATTAGTATGACATAGATGCAAGGGTTGTTTTTGGCGCGATATGTGGTATGTGTGAAACACAGGTATGGAGATTGGATTCAGTTGTAGAGAGGGCCACATGAAATCTTCCATTTTCTGCTTGGAGCTTACGGTTTCTGTGTACACATGGCACAAGGCCATCTGATTGGCTGAACTCAGTTCCAGAAGCCACCTGATTGGCTGAATGGTGATCCTGCTTCTGTACAGCTTGTTTAGGGCAGAGTGGTATTGAAAGGTGGACAGGATGTAAGTGAGCATATGTGCGTTGGTCTTTCTGATACTGAATCTGTAAAGTAGTATTACAGTTCGCCGAATCACTCCTACTTCATTTGTTGCGATATTTTACTAGTTGGTTTGTTGCCTTCAGGTTGAGGTGGCTACAGAAGGCATCTGCTTCAGAGCATTTCTCCAGTGCAGCACAGTTCTGTAATTGTGTTTGGAATTGGAAATGCTTCATCGATGTTAACATTAAAGGACTGAGGGCTGAGATACCTTTTCTTAATGCTTTTAGGACAAACACTAGGGAGTTGCCTTGTTTCATGGCTGACATTAATAATGATTTTTCTTGTTTTGTACATATTTAAGATTTCTTATTGCACACAAAGTATCTTAAGCACATCTGAAATTGTCCATTTAGTAATTACTTGTGGGTGTGATGGTAAAAGGGGGTGTTGTGATGTATTTTACAGGGCAGGATATGGAGGTCCCCAACATCTATATTTTTTGGTAATACAAAAAAAGATTCTCACATCCATGTCCTAACTTCTATTGTGATGGTTTGTTAACAACTTATTTTCTGAAAAGAAAAACATGTATATTTATTTTTTTTAAATCTTGACAGAAGACAGGAATAATTTTATTGTAATTTTTCTGGTATTCACTGAAAGACACAATATGTAGTTTTGTTGTGAGAAAAGAAGAGTTCATTTTGACCTGCAACAGTGCTGACATTTCAGGGTTTGATCAAATAAAAATAATTCTGAACAGTATTTTTTCTGTTAAACAATGCTTATGTTCTTTAATATAAATCCAATACGAACCAATACAAAAATGTCACACTATTGGTTTAACTTCAAGAAACATATATTACCTGAGGTCTGTATAGGTATGTAGTTGCTGGGATGGGAAAATGTGTCTGTTGAAATGGAAACCTACAAACTGTCATATGGCTGAGCTTTTGCTTGTTGGTGTGGTGTTGAACTTGTCACGCAAAACTAGTCCGATCAATTAATCTGGTAAAGATTGTGTCTGGGATTAAACCCATAACTCAATCTCCAGTCTAGGCTCTACTCCTGGAGTCGTGGTGAGGGTAGTTTGGACGTATTCTGGAGTTATTCTGGAAGTATGCTCTTGTTTCAGAAGTGGTGGTATTGCTTCAAATCCAAGTGGTGTGATGTATTAACTGTGGAAGGTGCAATTGGTTTTTATTTTATTTTAATCTTATTTTTGTTTGGTGAACTCTTTTTTTTGCACACATGTAGCATTAGTGAATGGGACAAATTAATACATTTTGCCTATTTTTTCGCCTGCAAGATATGTGTGTATGAGTGTCTGATGGATGAGTGTACCAGAGAAAGAGTGTGTGTGTCTGTGGTGGTAGTGATTTCCTGGGGGTCCCTTCTACTTAACCAAGTTCATATTTTTTCTATAAAGTGCAATATATAAATCTGTGTGCAAGGATCACAGCATCACGTGAAATTTGTGTGTTGTCTGTTCCGTAATCTGTTAAGTGTCTTGCGGTTCAAATGTAGCCACCAGTATGTAACTGATAGACAGCTTGGCTTTTGCACTACTTTTATCTGGTACCCAATTTCCCAACCTGGAAGGCATACGCCTACACAAGAAACAACGTTCAATTCGGTATTGGACAGAATGCCTTCTTAAGTCGTACTGGTTGTTTTGGTTTTTGAAAGCATCCTTCACCTTGGAGACACATTTTTATGCATCATGTAATATAATAATGTTTCACAGATTGGTCTCCTCACTGACATAGGCTCCAGTAAAACTGCAATACAGCTTTTTTTCAAGAGCAGCATGACTTCATTTAAACTGACAACTGATAATTTTCCCTTTGGCATTATCCAGTGTTTCACCATGTTTGAGAACTTTTGTAAGTTGTAACTTTTATCTGTATTATGCAATCTTTATAAGATGAATTGTGCACTGATTTTTTTTTGTTTTTTTTACTCCGTTGTGTTTAGTCATGTGACCTTACGTGCCCAAACAGCCCTTGGTGGTACCCCAGGTAGCGGCTGGGTCTGGACCTGACCTGGCCCTGATCCGGCTGATCTGCTCCAGACAGAGGCTGGGCATGGTCCCGATCTGTTTCTGAGTCGGCCTCTATTGGGTACTGCGTAAGATTCTCGGTGCTTTGGAGTTCACGTGTGCACTTTTCACTAAAGACATGTAGCCTACCACCTATAGGCACTACTGCTCAACATCTCCCCTAATCCTTAAATAAAAATGTAAAAATGAAATCTCGTTGTCTTTTTGATCGGGAAAGATGTTGCCCTAGGCAACTTCCGTCCCTTGTGTATAGTTAGCTTACAGGCTTAATATAGATCTAAGTCGTTAATAGTTAAATGTATGCAGATAGACGATAGACGGAAAGTGTTTCTTTAATCTAACTACAGAAGACGGGAGAACTTTGAATACTGTACTGCGTTTGACAACCATAATAGTTACGCGAAACAAACATAAAACAAACGACATGATGGGTTTGTATAAGTTGTTACAATGTTCCCAATCACAAATTAAATACTGGAAGGTGCCCATCGTTGTATAACGTTTCGACTTTGTCGTTGTAACATTGCAATTGTCCTTCGCCGTCTCCCATACTTCCTGTTGTGTGGGGTGCGGTTGGATATGCTGAGTTGAGAGGAATGATTACCCAGCATGCTAAAATAAGTAACGACTGACCTGAATTATGACATTAGAGAAAGGGTTTTCCTAATATTAGCTTTGTAAACAAATCCTTCTGATACCAGCGCAGAGCGGCGGGGATGCTGCTTCGCAATGGGAAACATTTTCGGCAGAAAGAGACGTACTCGAGTGACAGAGCAGGACAGAGCGGTTTTGGTGAGCTAGAAAGCTAGCTAGCAAATGGTCAAATTATTCAATTTAGCTACACAACCACATAAACCGGTATAGCCGTAGTGTTTTCCAGTAACGTAAGTGTCACCTGACGTCAAAGATTAAACTGTCACAATCCCTATTTTGTTTCCACCGAGTGATTTATTTCTTGAACAAGAAGTAAACAATTTAGCGATGGCCGTAAGACTGGTATCAGTTTCTTGAAAGATTGCTGAATCACAGACTGTAATTAGGCTTAGAAACTATCTTGTTAGGCAATTAAAGCAATCTACTTGCGGTCGCCAACATTATCAGGCCAGGGAATAGATCAGCTACAGTAAAGTTTGAAGGTTTCTTCTTCAGTGAAAATGTGGACTTTAAATCACAGATTAAGCCTATATTGATAGGTAAACATCTGCCCCCTGTGTTGTAAATGGTAACTTAGTCACAATCTTTTTCCTTCTCTAGCAACTGAAACAGCAGAGAGATAAACTGAGGCAGTACCAGAAGAGGATCAATTTGCAACTGGACAAGGAGAGACTGCTAGCCAAGCAGCTGTTGAAGGATGGGAAGAAAGAGTAAGGCCCCTGTTTAAATCAATCAAGTCAGCCCGCTGGCAGACAGAGGGATTCAGTAAACTCCACTTTAGGAGCCTTGCTCAGTTCATTTCTTTTATCTGAATTGGCCAGTGCATGTAAATTCCCAGCATGAATTGTGTGTCTGTATGAAGCTGGAACTTAAAAACATCTGAGCTTGAAAGAGACCGTATGCCACGTCTTGAAGCATGTTTTCATAGGGTACTAGTAATGGTATCATCTTCTTATCAATGTTTATTGTATGTAGTCATGTGAAGGACAGAAAAACACACCTGTCATTCCAACTAGCCGTCCAGGCCATCCACTGCGGGAAAAAAAAGTTTTCACAGCACACCATCAACTTTATCAGCAAAAGACATGAGTTAGCATGCTAGAAATTCTTTTTGTCAGTGCAAACTGTGCTGTTGGTGTTTTCTGGATTTTGCATGTCTTCTGGGTAGTAAGATGACTAGATTTGGACCAAAAAATGCTGCTGCTGCGTTAATTTTCAGTAAATGTGCCAACAGTGGATCCATATGTGATGGAAACATTCGTGGGAAACAAAGACCTTGGAACATTGCTGTGTGACCATTTCAAAGCAGTTCCTTAGTCTCTGGTAGACTAGCTTGAAACCCCTTTTTAATGTATCTATGAGTGTGTATGTTCACCTTGCCTGTGTGTGTGGCATGTTTCAGGAAAGCCCTACTTTTGCTTAAGAAGAAGCGCTTCCAGGATCAACTCCTGGACAAGACGGAAAGCCAGATAAGCAACCTGGAGCGCATGGTAAATCCCAGACTTCTAGGAGAGCCATTGCTATCACTTCAGTCATAGTGATGATGGGTCATGCAAGAACAAACTTTTGCAAATATAAACTCTAGCTTCTTAATACAGCTTGACTTTAACTGGGTTCTTACCTATTTTCTGTTTTCTTAAGCTCTGTATTATACTGATAGTGGTTGTGAAGCTCTTTTGAAGTTTGTTAGCCCTCACATTTTAAGGTAGAGTTCAGCTGTGTCAATCTCTATTTTTCACAACATCAAACTTCTCAGGTTCAAGACCTGGAGTTTGCCCAGATTGAGCTGAAGGTCATCGAAGGTCTGAAGGTCGGCAACGACTGCCTGAAGAAGATGCATGAGGTACTGCACAGTATTCACTACACATATGAAGGTTGAGGTATTATACCTTGCCAAATGTAGACGACATGGTCTGCAAATAAGCCTTAGCCTTAACGCCAAACAGTCCTGTATTATGTGTGAAGTTTAATGGATGCCATAATGGTCTTCTAACTGTAGTCATTCTTGAGTGTAGAGAACTATGATCATGCTTTCTCTCATCTGTCAGTGTGTAGCTTACTCTAAAATTGAGCAAGACACTGAACCCCTAATTGCTCCTGATGTGCAGTGTGCCATCAGTGTACAAATGTAAAATGTGTACACATCCTTCACTTTGGATAAAAGCGTCTGCTAAATGACGAAATGTAAATGTAGATTACTAGTAAACAATCACAAGAAATGTTACTGGAATCTCCTTTTGATTGCGGTCATAACAACATTACCGCCAAGTCATGTTGACTGTGGAAGAGTTTAGTTTGTACATGCTTTATGAATGCTGGGAAATGCCTCTCTCAGGTGATGTCCATGGAGGAGGTGGAGAGGATCATGGATGAGACCCAGGACTCCATCGAGTACCAAAGGGTAAGCTTGCAACTGTGTACGCCCCGCCCCCTACATTGTTCTACAGGTGGTATAGTCCACCTGAAGGTGCTGGAGCTGATTGGTTGATTGAGCTAAGTTCTTTTTTTGTCTGTCCACAGCAAATCGATGACATGCTGGCAGGCTCCTTGACCCAGGAGGATGAGGACGCTGTGTTGGCTGAGCTGGAGGCCATCACACAGGTGTGTGTGTGTGTGTGTGTGTGTGTGTGTGTGTGTGTGTGTGTGTGTGTGTGTGCGCGCATGCGCGTTTGTGACTTGTTTAACATGACCACATTCTATAAAGTTTCATAATGTCACTAACCAGTTTGTTAAGATGGACGATAGCTAGATCTGTTCTACCCTTGCCATCCCAGTCTATTTATGTTGTCTACTCTTTTTGTTGTCTTGCTGTATATCTTCATGTCTTTTCATTCGGTGTTGAGTGAAGCAATGATATCATGACCTGCCCTCTCTTGTATGTAGGGAGATGTTGAGCTTCCTGAAGTTCCAGATGAGGCCTTACCAGAGGAGGAAGAGGAGGAAGAGGAGGAACCTGGTGTGTATACAGTCACACACACACACACACACACACACACACACACACACACACACACACACACACACACGCACACACACACACACACACATACAGACAGTCAGTCGCAAACACAGTGACCCACACAGACAGACACATACACAGACAGTCACACACATGCAGGAGTGAGACAGGTGGATACAAAACACAGTAAACGCATCCCCACACAGGACATCTTTCTTTCATTCTATACGAATGCCTGATCTTGAGATTGATTGCTGTCTTCTTCATTGCCTGCTGGCGTGGACCTCTATCTAACTCACTGTCGCTGTGTTGCAGAGAGGAAGAAGGAGAGGGTGAAGAGCACGCAGCAGAGAGAGATGCTGTCCGTGTAGCACGGCGTCTGACCACCAGGGGGTGCACACATTTTCCATGGATTGCTGCAACTCACCCCAACCTCCCCACTTCCCACAAAACATACTCGAATGCGCGCACACACACACACACACACACACACACACACACACACACACACACACACACACACACACACACACACACACACACACACACACACACACACACACACACACACACACACACACACACACACACCTGCAGCTTTTCCCCTGCCTCTTTGGTGAAGGGGTTTTGCCATGTAGTTGCCTCTCCTCTCAGCATATGTTCAGTTCCTCACTATCATGGCTGGTGGCAGGCCTGTCTGATTTTATTCAGATTATTAGTTTTTTTTCTTCAGATCATGGAGGTCAGAGGGTACTTGTTTCCGTACATGCGGTTTGACTCCCTCAGGATGGCAGTCAATCATATCTTTCTGGTTTATGTTGTCGCCTCCTTTTATTTTTCTGTAATTTTTGGCCTCAGCCTCTCCAGCAGTCTCTAAATGCAACCGATAGACGTTTCTCGTTCGCATATGACACTCCTTTCTCTCCTCATGGGAACTGACAACCGGAGTGGTGGTGTTGGAGAAGACCGCTGACCTCTGCTCCCCACTAGAATACTGACATGTCCTTAGGAGCATCAGCCTGGTGTGAACATCCCTTTGATGACTCAGATAGCAGCCCACTGTGGCACGCATCTGGCCCAGCTCTGGCCCAGGCTCAGATATGTTCGAGAGCCAGCCAGTATCAGACACCGCTGTCATTCAAATGCATCTGTGTGAATGTTGTGAAAAACAGAAAGACACGACTTTACAACACGGCTGTACAACTCCCCGGCTCAAAGCAGAGCATCTTTTGTTGCCTCTCTACTCTGCTTAGTTGCCTATGTGTGCCATTAGCTAGACAAACAAAACACCTGTGAGATTACACCTGTGTGTCACTGGCGAAAGGGCTAATCCTATTGTCAGCAGGCTTATTTTCCCTCCACTAGATCGTCTGCTTGGGTTTTCGGGAAGATGTTCCTAGAAGATTAGGGCCTGCTCCATTCTGGGATGTGTCTGTGTCGCATAAGAGTAGGGCTATTCTCTTAAGGTCACTTTCTCTATCTCTCTCTCTCTCTCTCTCTCTCTCTCGTTAGCACGTGCTCTCGCTACCTTTGTCATTCGGTCTGCTCTCTCTTTCTCTCTGTTCTATTGCCGTCTTCCATTCACTGCTTTTTGAATGCTCATGAATTGTTGAATTTACTGTATTTTACATATCAGGGTGTAGGATGACTTGTAGTCAAAGAAATATCATGAAGAAGACAAGCTTGAAAACACAAAACCCCAAGAATAATGTACTATCTGATGTGGTCTTATTAGAGTGATTGATTCTGAGTCAGAATGCTTTTGAGTGTAATAACCCATTTAAAGTAATTTCTTGTAAAGTCAGACAAGTGTTGCTGTATCAAGTCTGGCTGCTATTTGACTTTAGAAAACAGTGGAACTTAAGATCTGAATGGTTTACTTATGGTTTTTGTAAGCTGTTCTCCTTTTGTTATTTTAAGAAAATAAAAATAAAAGGTATTTTAACTTTAATTTTAAACCTTGTGGTGTATTTGGATGAATGCAATGCATGGTGTGAGCCATAAGGAGGCAGTCTTCTTCAATTCATGTGTAGTACTGAATCTGGAGGTGAACGACTATTTATTTAGGTAGGTGGATTGTAAAGGAATGTGAAACTTACCTGGCGTAAGCGTTAAAACATAGCACTAGACACGGACGCTACACATAGTATGTTAGAACACTGGTAGAAAATCAACTGAATACTATACATTCTGAAATTCGAAATGAAAGCATTTCTTATTCTCGAAAACTCACTGCAGTGAACACATGGTTGGTCGAGGGGCTCGTACGGAGGACTATTTACTTTCCAACTCGTCGTCGGCATGTGGGGGCGAGAAGAGGCTGGCGGGCGGCCTTGTGAGCAGTAGCCTATTCTGAGTCATACACGATGTGAAGATCTAGCCTTAATAAACAATTGAGCACCATCATAAAAGAGAGGAGTAGGCTATATGGCAGAGGAGGAGGTGGCGTGAGTTCATCATACCACAAAGAATATTACCCCAAGGGTATCTACCTACTGCCCCTCAATGTGCCTCAACTACAGTACCAGGCTCGCAATAATGTAGGCAATAAGTTGAAACATCTATGAAAGTTACCTGAGAAAAATCTCTTTCGTGTCATATGACTGAAAAAAGGAAACCTGGCCCGTTTTGCCAATTTTGCCTTATTTTATCATAGAGCAAGTTTACTTGGAGTAGTAGCTACGTGGCAGGGAGAAAGAGAGGGAATTGTCTCTATTTTGTGTGTGCGTGTGTGTGTGTGAAAGCGAGATGCCTTTTAGGGGTTTGGTAGTAGAACATTGTGAATGATGCGGAGGATTCCCCACCTACATCACACTCACGCACGTCCTTGGCAGGAATCCGCAGTGACTGCGCTGCCCACACGCCCGCCCGCGCACAGCCTTGCTGTGGCAGCTGAATTTCAGCTGAATTTCTCTCGGTGTAGTATCACGTCACAACCTCAGGGAGTTGCCAAATTTAAATGCAAATACTACAGCTATGCAATCTCTTGACATAACAAGAATAAGGTTTTTTACAGTCAATAATGTGAAGTATAAGATCAGCCAATACCCAACATGGATAATACAATCAGTGGCGGCGCCAGAGATTTTTTTCTGGTGGTGCTATGGGGGTGCTCGGCGTTTTACTGAGGGTGCTATGAAATTAGGGTGATAGCATATGAGTCTCATTTTTCTCTACTACAACACCTCCCCACCATATCGTCACATATGTTTACACGTTTGATCTCTAACGCGTCTTTGGGGTACATAAAAAGCGTCATTCAAATCGATCGTATTATTATTATCATTAGGCTACTTCTGACGGACGCGCACAAAGCCGCGTTCATCTCCGACGGTCAAAATGGATGCAGCATGTTATAACGTAATCCCAAATACTTCACTTACTTCAGTGTGTAGATTAAAGTTTGCGCCAGATGACTAACAGGTCACCACTACCATGTGCGACAAATTAAACTAAACATACCAAGTTCAATACACTTCTAACTAAAGACGGCAGATTAGAATATCAGATAGAATTAACTTAAACAGGCAAAGAGTCAGAAATGCTTTCAAAAAGGGTATATTATTTTAAGTCACAATCAAAAAAAAAATGAATGAGACCAAACAGTAGGCACTCAAAACCACAATAATAAGAGATCAAAAAGTGCACACAAAACTATGCTTAAAAATTGTTTCCTAATCATTTCTGCCATTACATTGATGATCTCATTCTGCACGTCATGGTGCACATACTTTGCATTTGACGGGTTGTTATCTAACTTTTTCTGAACGGTTTTATCAAATTTTCCAATTACAGATAGCAACTCGCGGACATTACCCCTGTTTGCTGAATCCTCATCTTCAATGTGGCCTCGCTGTGAGATCCCCTGACAAGCAGTGTAGCGCAAGCTTTCCACAACATTTTTGTAATATTGGTCTTTTCGGACCATCCTGGGCGTTCATGCTTAAGTCACCCAGGGTGCTAGCAGCATGGCTAGCAGCGCCCTCAGTAGAGGTGAGGGTTAACTTGGACCAGGACGTTCCTCTTCTTCTACATCAGAATCAGAATCCAATACCTCTTGCATTTTTTCTTCCTCTTGAACATCTTATTCAACTCGAGGAAATTTGCGGATCAAATACCGATCCATTTTCGTGATTTTGTGAACGCTTGACTTAGAATTGACCTATCGCGAGGATTACTGTTACTTAGCCTACTACTCATTGAACAATCACGTTCACGCGCAACGTGTCTGTGTCGTGCTACGTGAACAATCTGTTTATTTCAATCTGTTATTTTCTTTAGTGATTAAAATATTATTATCACACAAAACATTTTATTAAGAACTCAGAATGAAATTAAATAACAATAATAGGCCTAAATAAACCATTATTTTCTTGGGGGTGCTATGGGGGTGCTATGGCCAATCTAGGGGGTGCTCTAGCACCCCCTAGCCCCCCCCCTGGCGCCGCCACTGAATACAATATTGAAAACAACGAAAATGACCTAATCCATCACAACAGTGAGTCTATCACGGGTGGTCTTCATAAACAGGTGTTTTTATATATATATATATATATATATATACACTGCTCTCGTCCTACGCCTAACGCAGGACGAACCGTGTTGGCATTCGAAAGTATTATTGTGCTATTGCTTCCTGTAAGACTCTTGACTAGGCTACTACCATAAAGGGGGTATCAGAGCAGCACTGTTTGTGCTTTCATGAAGGGAGGCTGTGGTGTTCTTCGCATTGTTCTAGGTAAGGCTGGCAATCGGCTGAGCGGACGGGGAGTATGGGCGGGGCGAGTTTAAACGGTGAGCGCAATCCCGATGACGAGTTTACTGCGCTCTCTCGTCCTCTCTCTCTCTCACCCGCTCCCCTCCCCTCCCGTCGAGCGTGGGGCAGTGTGGGTGCAGCGAGTGAGCTCCCTATAAAAGCGGCTGTTCCCGTCTCCGCTGGTCGCATTTCTTGTTGTGCTTACACATTCAAGCGTTTCTTCTGATCTTGAACTTGACTTGTTATTCCCAAACACCTGCAATTTCGCAGTCAATCCACAGGAGGAAACCACCGTCTATGGTGATACCTGAAGCCTCAAATATGTCTCGTACCGAAGAGGTGCACCGTATAACGGAAAATGTCTATAAGGTGAGTGTATTAATTGTTTTCTTCATGTTGAAGAATACAAATTGCAATAACATTTGGTACAACGCTGTAGTTTTTTGGACTGCACAAATATTGCGTCATTTCTGTGATTTCCCTCTTTGGACGCATGTTTGTCCCATGTACGTTAAGTTACTCATCGGAGTTTGTGTTCCTATGAGTTAGTGAATGAAGCCTACATTTGTGAATGGTGCGACTGCATGAATGTCAAAGTTTTGACACTAAAGATAGCCTACGAAGTAACTTTTTGCCTGCTCTGTTAGTTCAACGAAAATTACATCCAAGTGTCCTGTGCGCCACGCGCCCTCTCTGTCTGTCATAAAGATTTGGAAGCAGAGTAAATCAGGCTACAACAACATACCATCCTTGACCGACCATAGACGTTTAGTGATCCCTTTTATGAAAACGACTGGTCAACAGAGCTTGCCATATAGGCTCTCAGTTATCAAAACGACCTTGTTCTGATGGAGTTGTAAGTTTGACAGACGTTCATGAGTTTTCTCTGCGTAAAACCAATTTGTCTGGATACTGTAGTTTCATGTGGCATGACAAGCATGTGGAAGTTGAACCGTAGTGTTTTTGCTGATGGTGACTGCATGCTTGCACTTTAAATAAGTTCAAGTTTCAAGTTGTCCATTACCCGTAAGTGTTTAGAGTAAAAAAGTCAAAGGAAACTTTGATCATACGTAGGCTGGGGGCATTGAACTGCCAATCAGTAGACAGTTTAAATCTTAATTTTCGGATTGCTGTACTGTACCCTTTGGTGAAAGAAGATAAACAAGCCCGTTTCGGGTTATCTAACACGTTGTCTCGGGGTTTATTTGAGCCTATGAGTCCCGGAGTTGTAGCTTCTTGCGTGTGGTTAAGCGCGTCTCATACTGGACCAGATGGATGGTCTTAATCAGTATCCTATCAGGGCGCCTAGCAGGCTAAAGCAGCCTGGAGCGATGGAGCGGGCAGGAACAATAGCTGCTCGTGTTATGCCTCACAGGTCGTTTTCCGTATCTCTCTAGCCAGTTCTTCTCTCACGCGCCTCCCTGCGATTCATTGCTAATGTGAATTAATTGCGGCCCTTCCTTAATGAAAACAAATGAAAAGCCCGACTCCGTAGCTGCTGCGCTGCGGCTAATGATGCGTGTGGATTGATCACTGACCAACATCTGTTCCTAGAGTCGGGAGAGGCAAGTCAGGAGGACAGCTCTGGTCCCGACGAAAAGCAACACCCTTTTAGTGCGTGTGTGTGCGCGCACGTGAGAGAGGGAGAGAGAGCGCGCGAAAGAGATATTAAAACAGTCCGCAGGGGCAGTCACACTTATATATTTTTTTTTGAATGATCAGACTCTGTTGAGGCCACCCAATGTCTGTTCATTTGTGTTGGTATTTGAAAATGAACTCAGAAAACCACTGTTGCTAGTGGCAATTTAGGCAGGAACCAAAGAGTTCCTGCCACTGTTGCTAGTGGCAATTTAGGCAGGAACCAAAGAGTTCCAGAAAAAGCAGCATCCTATCAGGGAGCTGCTTTGAAAATAGAGTATCAATATTCAAATCTGCAGTACTGAGTGGTCTCAGCTCACTGAGATCAATGACTGAAACCAAAGAGGACCAATAGTGGATGAAGCTCTTTCAGTGTGTGCGTGTGTGTGTCTGTGTGTGTGTGTGTGGGTGGGGGGGGTGGGGGGGTCCTCCTGCTTAAGGCCTGAGAGTGCTTTGAGGTGTATTCTCTGAGACTGTGGTGTCATGTTAGCTGGTGCAACACTCATTCTCCCAGCATTTTGCCTTACCCTTTTAAAAGAGTAAGAGCCCATAAAGCTGCCAGACTGAAATGGCTGAATGGACACTATAGGGAAAAGAGTGTGTGTGTGTGTGTGTGTGTGTGTGTGTGTGTGTGTGTGTGTGTGTGTGTGTGTGTGTGTGTGTGTGTGTGTGTGTGTGTGTGTGTGTGTGTGTGTGTTGTGTGTGTGGGGGGGCACGATTTTGATTGGGGAAATGTGTGTGGGTATGTATTTATGAAGATGTCCAATTTATTTGTAGAGGTAGGGGGTCATAACATAGTGTGTGTGTGTGTATCTCTGTGTGTGTGCCACTGTGCATGTGTGTGTGTGTGTGTGTGTGTGTGTATTTGCATGCATGTGTGCACACTCTCCATTACACAGGCAGGCAGAGTTGTGTGCGAGACCAGCTCTTGTGGTCTCCTTATTGGAGGTCAGAGGAAGTTCACGCCTGTCAGGGCTGCAGCCACTGGATGCAAACGCCCATGATCCTCTCAGCTCCCTGCTACCCCGTGGCAAAGAAGCTCCAGCATTAACATGAGAGTAGTGAGAGCGATGGAACCAATTAAATAACCCTTCCTTCCTTCCTTCCTTCCATCTCCATCTCGTGTGTACATGAAGGAATGCCAATGCCCAGGAAAAGCTCTGTTATCGGTATGGTAATCGTTCCGTTAGGGTCGATCAGAAAGTCGGCCAGAAATGCTGGATCGATGGCTGTCGCTAGTTCTAATCAATAGCTTACTGAAACCTGTGGGACTTTTTTATATGGGTTGTACACACACAGTGTTTTCACCTGTGGGGTCATTGTAAGAGAGGGTAGTGAGAGGTGTGTGTGGGTGTGTGTGTTCTCCTCTGAATTGTGTATATAGGTATGTGGCTGTGATTGTTTTGAGAGAGTGTGTGTTTGTCTGGCCGAGAATGTGTGTATGTGTGTGTTTGTGTATATGCATGAGTGATGCTGTCTAATTCTCCCCGAAGAGTGTGACTATATCACATGTGTCTGCATGTGTCTATAAGTGTGTGTGTGAGTGTGTGTGTGGTGGTATCTCATTCTTATGTGTGGATCAGGCTTTCTTTTGATCGCTGGGCTGTTTAATTATAGAGCCAGAGGGAGGCAGTGGGGGTAATCTGACCCACCGCGGGGGGCCGGTTTGTGGGAGACGGATGTTGGCAGGCCTGCTGTGGACGATGAGGCAGCAGTTGTGGCGGAACAGGATGGGCAGCACCACACAGCTCAGCACAGCTCTGTTACGGATGTTAAGGCTAGCGGAGACACACACTCTCTCTCTCTCTCTCTCAGGCTCCTACCGTCGGCAGCTATGAAGCTCACTAATAGCCTCAGAGTCCGGCAGAGTCCAGTGCAGTCTGAGCAGGACTCACCGCCCCTTCTGTTCAGTCTGCAGGTCTGCATTCTGTTTGGGTGCTCACCTTTTCCCAGCAGCACTAACCCCCACCAAAATGACCCATTCATTCGTTTCATATTTATTATTATATACGTAGCTGTCTCTCTATATATATTCATACACCCATCCATCCCAAACAGAGTGTGTGCTTACTATCCCCCAATATCAGTACCTAACCCTCAAAATTGCATTGTGCTATGTATTTATTTATGAAGTTGAACTGTTCATCTATGCATCTATCAGGGTGTGTGTGTTACATGTGACAGGTGTCATATGGGGACCTTAAGAGATGGTGTGTGCACAGATGTGTGTGGGAGTGAAGTTGACATGTACAGTCACCTGTGGATATGTGACTATGGTTGTATTAGAGGATTATTCAGTTTATTGTGTTTTTCTTTTAAATGGAGTAGGTGGTATAAGCCTTATAGGATGATCTGTTTGTATACATACGTGTGTGTGTGCGTGTGTGTGTGTGTGTTGAATGGTATGTTTGTATATGTACTGTGTTTGTGTGTGTGAGGTTTTGTTTTTGAGTGAGTTGATTTTCTCGGTACTCAAGAGCTCCTCAGAGAGTAGGCCTCTACTTTTTCCCATAGGCAGTCTGTGTTCCAGCCACAGTTCCAGCAGATATTCCATGCAAATCTCTCTCTCTCTCTCTCTGTATCACTCTCTCTCTCTATCGCTCTCTCTATCCCTCCCCCTGTCTCTGTCTCTCTCTGTTTCTCTCTCTCTCCATCTGAGTTGATTGCCGTCTGTGTGTTGTATGACTCAGTCCGCCGCCGTAGGTGTGTGAGTGTGTGTTTGTCTATGCAAGAGTGGGTGGTGTTTCACGTGTGTGTGTGTGTGTGTGTGTGTGTATGAGAAGTGTGTGTGTGTGTGTGTGTGTGTGTGTGTGTGTGTGTGTGTGTGTGTGTGTGTGTGTGTGTGTGTGTGTGTTAGCACCTCTGCTCCTGCCTACACGAGGAGGCCTCGGCCTAGACAGGGAATCGTGAGATGCTGGCCCACAATCTCAGTGTGGGGCGCTAGCCTGACTCCAGTGCCATCTCTCCTACTCTTCTTCTTCTTTCATTCTTTCTTTCTCTCCATCTCTCACACATTCACTATCCTCCTGCTCTCTCCTTATAGCTTGTCCTCACACATTGTCCCTCTCTGACTCACTTGCTTTCTACTTCAGTTTTTATTTTTCTCTCTGTCTGTTTTAGTCTTTTCTTCTCTGTCTATCTATCTATCTATCTATCTATCTATCTATCTATCTATCTATCTATCTATCTATGTATCATTCTATCTATTCATCCATCCATCATCCATCCTCTCCTCTCACTACATCTGTTCCTCCTTCATCTCTGCGTTCTGCCGTGTCCCCGGTGTTCTCTCTGCGGCTCTCCCTGAAGCTTAATTACCCTCTCTCGGGGCAATCAATAGCCATCCATGGGGGCCACTCTTCCTATATACCACCTTCTGCTTCAGCGGAGTTCCTTAATCAATGTGATGTCTTGCTCCACTGTTTTCTGTTTGTGTGGGGGGTTGGTTGTTTGTTTGTTGTCATTCGGGTTTGTGTGTTCGCTCAGGCCCTTTTGTGCAGTCATGTCCAGCCTAGCTAGTGAATGGGGTATTAGGTACTCTGCTCCACCAATGCTTGTGTCTGTGTGTGTGTGTGTGTGTGTGTGTGTGTGTGTGTGTGTGTGTGTGTGTGTGTGTGTGTGTGTGTGTGTGTGTGTGTGTGTGTGTGTGTGCATATGTGAGTCTGAGTGTGTATGTGAGCACATGTGTGAGTGTGTTTATGTCTGTGTGTTTATGTCTGTCTCCCGGTTTGCTGCAAGTGTTTGCGTGATTGTGTGTGTGTGTGTGTGTGTGTTTATGTCTGTCTCCCTGTGTGTCTGTGAGCGTGCGTGTTTGTGTGTGTGTGCGTGTTTGTGTGTGTGGTTTGCTGGACAGATGCAAGTGTGTGTGTGTGTGTGTGTGTGTGCGTGTGTGCGTGCGTGCGTGCGTGCGTGCGTGCGTGCGTGCGTGCGTGCGTGCGTGCGTGCGTGCGTGCGTGCGTGCGTGTGTGTGTGTTTATGTCTGTCTCCCTGTGTTGTGCTAGGGATGGCACTCTGTTGAGGTATACATCTGTGTCACTGGCATCATGTAACTGAAACCCTGGCGGCTAGGCTACGCTATAGTGGGCTGAATTTGAGCAGGGCTGTCCCAGTTCTGTATCCCACTCCAAAGCTCCTGAGGGAGGGACTTTTATCTACAGTGATCCACGCCAAAGTCCACACCATCTGTCAATTTATATGTGCACATTTGTTTGTGTATGTGCGGTCTGTGTGTGTGTGTGTGTGTGTGTGTGTGTGTGTGTGTGTGTGTGTGTGTGTGTGTGTGTGTGTGTGTGTGTGTGCACATGTGGGAAAGGAATCAGAGCTATTCTATTCTCACTCAGTCTCAAGGCGTGGCTGGTTTTGACAGTAACCTTCTCTGACAGGCCATTTCAGTGGAGCTGTTTTGCACAGCTATTGTGTGAACGATGATGCCTGCAGGGCACGACCGCTCCTTCTCTCCTTCCCCTTCTTTCTCTAGGTTTCTCCCTCCCTCACACACTCCTTCTCTTTTTTTCTCTCTCTGTCTCCTTTCACACACACACACACACACACACACACAGACACACACACACACACACCTGTCCCACTTCCCCATAACCATCGTTCTTTCTCCTTAAGGGCTGAGTCTCCCTCTCTCCCTTCCTCCCTCCCTCCCTCTTCCTCTGTTCATCTATGACTGTCCTGAGCAGCATATGCTTGACTGTCTATGACATGTATCCAGGGGAGGGAGTGCTGAGGTATTATGTAACACTAGGCAGTTCTGTTGACTCTAGACAATGCAAGACATGCGGAAAATCAGAGCAAATTGAATAATTCGGAGCTTACGTAATTGAAAGGGGGGTGGGGGGTTGTTTGTTAGTCAATTTGTTTGTTTGTTTGTTTTGCTTGTCTGTGTGCATTTATGGTTATAACCGTGTGTGTGTGTGTGTGTGTGTGTGTGTGTGTGTGTGTGTGTGCATGTGTTGGCGTGCATGTGTGTATGTGTGTGTGTGATCCGCACCTACAAACCACTAGAGGGAGAATGTTTCAGTGTG
>NC_137922.1:35438460-35448931 GCF_963457725.1 Sprattus sprattus | reverse complement strand
CTAATCATCAATCCTTCCTCCCCTTCATTGCTTCAGTGATGGACTGGTGTGCTGCTTCAACACTTTTGTTTTCGTCTATTGATTTGTTTATTTATTTATCTTTTTATATTGTTTTCTTTTTTTAAACTCTCATGAGTTATGGTATTTAAATGGAGAGAGGATATTGGGCTTCATCCGTCACCATGACGGCGAGGTGGGCGACTCACTCACTTTTTGTCGAGACGGCCGTGATGCAGTCGTTTGGCTAATGCACGGCAAAGCGCCTGCAGGCGTTCTCCCCCTTTCTCTATCTTTTCCCTCTCTCCCTCTCTTTCTCTCTCTGTCTCTCTCTCTCTCTCTCTTTCCCTCTCTCTCTTTCTCTTTCTCCTCTACCCGTCGCTCTGTCTCACAGAAGATATATTGTTGTTGTTTTTCCTGTTGTCTTCTGAAATGTGTCGTTTATAAATGTTGCTGTAAATAATCTTTGTGATAAATGTTTAACTTTTCAAGTGGAATGTTTGCTGGGGGGAGGGTGGCTTCCTGTAGCTTCTTTTCTGCGACTGTGATGGAGTGTCCCAAGTCAAAAATGTCCCCACTGAGCTTCCATACCTAAGCCCATCTCTCATCCATGCATGTGCCATCTCACACACCATTCAGTGTGTGTTAAGTCCCCCTTTTTTTCTGTGTGTGTGTGTGTGTGTGTGAGTGATATTTGTATGTGTCTGTGTGCATGCCCCAGTTGTATGGGAGTATGAAATCCACTCACTCCTCTATAAGTGTGTGTATGTGTATTTGAGCAATTTTGAGTGTAAGTATGCAGTGTGTGAAGTTTGAGTGTGTGCATGTCTGTGTATGTGTGAATACACACACTGGTTCTTTGTGTATGCACATTGTAAGGTCTACTCGTATGTGTGTGTAAATATATATTTGTGTGTAAGTGTGTGTGTGTGTGTGTTCAGGGACACTGTGTCCACTGGCGAGGACGTCAGCAGGACTGGTGCTGGGGGTGGGGGTGGGGGGGTGTTGAGAGTCATTCGGAAGGGAAAGTGGGGCGCAGAGTGTAAGTAGGCCAGCCTGGGAGCTGGGAGAGTTAGCTGCTCCCTTGTGAAGCCTGCCAAGGGAACAACGGAAGCTGGTATCCAGGACAAGGCTGCTGGTAGGCGGGCACCGACATGGCACAAGCCCTGCCTCTTTGATGTGGATCTGGACTTGGTTCAGCATGGGGAGGTCTGGAGGGGGAGACTTTCTGCAACCATGGGTCCATCACACTAACAAAACTAACCTTGCCCTTCTAACACGCATCAAACTCTGTCTTATTCTTTGGTCTTCTGATCTTCTGATCTCTGATCTTATGTCTGGGGTTATTTTGCAATGTTAAGGGCTCTCTGAATCAGAAACCCATCTGTGAACACTGCTTATGTCACACACTGCACCAGTGATTGCACCAGATTGGAAGGGTCTTGGACTCCGGCTGTCTGGGTTGTTTGGTACAAGCGGGTAATACCCAATCATAAGGGGCGGCTTTCAAACAAACTCCTCAATAAAACACACATAGCCCAGCATACCCTCAACACTCTGAAAATTAAACTATGAAACTATGATCTACACTCAGACTGCCATTAGTATGTGTTATAATGAGGTATATTGATTACAGAGGCGTGAATCATCGACTTAGTTTACCGGCTGCTCCAATTAGTTTATCAATTAACACTGGGGTTTTTCCATTAGGTGGCTGCAGGTGTATGTGTGAGCACAGTTTTATTTCCACAGGTGATTAGAGAGTAATGGGATGAGGGCACCTGTTCTCCACACAAAGGGGATGAGTGACGACAGACAGCAGGGATCCTGATAGAGAGGGGGGAGAGGGGCTTCTGCCTGCTGTGCTATCAGAGAGTGTGGAGCCCGGGTGGATTTTTAGTCATTTTTAGTTTGTGTGTGTGTGTGCGCGCTCGCAAGTGTTCATGCATGTGTGGTTCAAACTTAAGCTACTATGATTTTGTGTATGCTTGTATGTGTGTGTGGGTGGGCAAGTGTGTGTGTGTGTGAGAGAGAGAGAGTTTGTGTGTGGGGGTGTGTGTGTCAGGGAGAGAGTGTGTGTGGCGGATAGATAAGGCTAAAAATAGTGCTGTGTCTCCGGAAGGGGAATTGCACTCCGTCAGTGCCAGGCTGCCTGGGCAGACACCACACTGGCACAGAGCATCAATCACCCAGCCTAGGCACAGGGAGGCGTCGACTGGCATAGCAAACACTCCCTCCGGTTCTCCACAGGAGAACAAGAACCGGAGTAGGAGAGCAAGAAATTATGTCCAGAACATGAACTGAAGGGAGGGGTCTCAAAGTGCATCTGTGGCATTTGCCCACAATGCTTAGGGTAAAGGTCCAGGTGTGTTCTGGAATGGTGAAGCGGATCGGAAGAAGGAGATCTAGCAGAGTCTCTAGATGAAGAGTCTCTTTGGTGCAACTGTGGGGGTTAGAGCCAAGATGGACCCCATCTGTGAAATGAGGAGAGGCCATATTGGAGCCCATGTGGAACCATCTGGGGATGCATGGCTCCAACAGTGGCGCCAAGTCTCCCGCCGGGAACAATCGGAAGTATAACTCACGTGATTCTCTATTTTAGGCTCAAAGTGTGTGGCTTTTAATTTGTACACAAGTAGTCCAGGTTTGTTATGGGAGTGCCGAGGGACATTGGTAAGATTTTGATCGTGTTTGGCAAGGATGAAAAGGTCCAACATGGTTCTGATGTGCTGATGTAACAGTTCTCCTGTGGGAAATTAGTACACACACACATACACACACACACACACACACACACACATACACACACACACACACACACACACACACACACACAAAACTTTTTTTTAAACCTGGAAAAGAAGAGTGTGTTTGGTTCACTGTGGTACAGAGCGTTATGTGGATAGGGGAGAGTTGTTGGAGGGTAGTTGGCAAATTTGGGGTTTGGCCAAGGATTGGCACGGCACATGGCACTGACGTAACAGTAACTGCTGCACTGTAAAAACTTGATTTGGGGAGGGGGGGTGGGTGTGGAGAACATTTCTTTATCCCAGGCTAAACAAACAAACACTGGGCACGTATTCCTATGGTACTAGAGTAGCAAGTTTGTGATGGGCGGCAGTTGGTGGGCATCCATATTTTGAGGACGAGCGTGGCACAGTGCCTCGGCGTAAACAGCTGTGGAGCTGCAGAGGGTACGGGCATCAGTGCCAACCTCAATCATCAGCAGCCGCCACTCTGGAACCAAACTTCCAGGAAAGGAGCCTAGAGAGGCCTTCCAGAGGATCAGCTTCGAGTGAGGATAGAGTGGGAGAGATAGAGAGAGAAGAATATATATATATATATATATACAGCCGCGGAAAAAATTAAGAGACCACTTCAAAATTATCAGTTTCTCTGGTTTTACTATTTATTGGTATGTGTTAAAGTAAAATGTACATTTTTGTTTTATTCTATAACCTACTGGCAACATTCCTACCAAATTTCAAATAAAAATATTGTCATTTAGATCATTTATTTGCAGAAAAATGACAATTGGTCAAAATAGCAAAAAAGATGCAGTGTCTTCAGATCTCGAATAATGCAAAGAAAACAAGCTCATATTCATTTTTAAGCTACACAATACTAATGCTTTAACTTAGGAAGAGTTCAGAAATCAATATTTGGTGGAATAACCTTGATTTAAAATCACAACTTTCATGTGTCTTGGCATGCTCTCCACCAGTCTTTCACATTGCCGTTGGGTGACTTTATGCTTCTCCTGGCGCAAGAATTCAAGCAGCTCGGCTTCTTTTCATGGCTTGTGACCATCCATCTTCCTCTTGATCACATTTCAGAGTTTTTTTTATGGGCTTCAGGTCTCGAAATTGGGCTGGCCATGACAGGGTCCTGATCTGGTGATACTCCATCCACACCTTTACTGGCCTGGCTGTGTGGCATGGAGCATTGCCCTGCTGGAAAAAACACTTCTCAGAGTTGGGGAACATTGTCAGAGCAAAAGGAAGCAAGTTTTCTTCCAGGACAACGTTGTACTTTGCCTGGCTGAGGTTTGTAAAAGACCATAAGGATTGAACCAAAGCGAACCAGCTTTGCCCAACACATGATCGTCTGATGGTTAGACGGAGACCTGGAGAGGCCTACAAGCCACAGAGTCTTGCACCTACTGTGAAATTGGACTCATCAGAGAAGACGAACTAGGAGACCCTCCAGTCCGCTTTGGTTCAATCCTTATGGTCTTTTACAAACCTCAGCCAGGCAAAGTACAACGTTGTCCCGGAAGAAAAACTTGCTTCCTTTTGCTCTGACAATGTTCCCCAACTCTGAGAAGTGTTTTTTCCAGCAGGGCAATGCTCCATGCCACACAGCCAGGCCAGTAAAGGTGTGGATGGAGTATCACCAGATCAGGACCCTGTCATGGCCAGCCCAATTTCGAGACCTGATTCTAGGGATGGGAACCGAAACCCGGTTCTTGTTTAGAACCGGTTCCTAATGAGCCGAATCTTTGGAATCGTTAGCCAAATTCAAAACCGGGTCTGTAAACGGACCTCTGTGCCGTTTGCGCATGCGCGAACTCTTCCTTTAAAAAAATCAGACCGCAGCAGAAATGGCAACTAGACAGAAGCGATCTAAAGTGTGGCTTTATTTCACTCGAACAAATGCAAACATGGTCACTTGTAACGTCTGTAAAACATGTATTTCGTCAAAGGGAGGAGGTACATCTACTATGAATAAGCACTTGAGCACACAACATGGTATTAAATTACAAGATTGTCATATTTTGACTAACTAACGACGGCGCTTCATCCCTAACTTACCAAGGTAAACTCCTCAAAATGTTTTATCATAACGGTGTTACTCGTGTGTTATCAGCAAACGTTTGCGTTGTCGTGTTAACCATAACTAAACTTAGCATTTAATTGCTTAACAGAATGGGCGATGTTGGACATTGTCATATAACGTAGACTAGCTTAGCTGTAGAATCTTCTATTTTCAGCCGTTGGCTTGAGGCAGAGGCAGTGCTTGCCTCCCCTCTGTTGGTTCTAGAAAGTTTGCTGATAACACACGAGTAACACCGTTATGATAAAACATTTTGAGGACTTTACCTTGGCTTGGTAAGTCAGGGATGAAACGCAAAAGACTCCGTTAATAATGGCGTTGCCTAGCAACGCGTGCAGCTCCCTAGATATGGATAAGTTTCTCTTTCAATTCAGTGGCAGCAATAGTTATAAGTTTTAAATATACTGAGTGCCTAGTTTGCGAATCATCTTTGTTCAAATACGTATGTGAGGCATTGTGTGCATGATACATGTAAGTATGTTTCAGTACGTTATTGTGTTTGTAGTGGGTTCTACATTGCTATTAGAAGCGTTAAGCATAATAGTTCGCAATTAGCCATACAACCAAGCAACCTACAAGAAAATATACAGTCCTTCAGTTTACTCAATAACAAGGGCTTCATGTCAGATCAGACAATTCAACGATTTTGTTAGTGCCATTTTATTGCCAGATTTAGTTTATCTCAAGAGTGCAATGAGGGAGGGGTTTAGATTGGACTAACTTAAACTAAACCTGGATGCATTGTAATGTTCCAACAATTATGAGACATTTCCTGAGGTAGGCTATATCTGCTCTGGAAAAGAAAGATCAGTAGGTAGCAGAGGAAGGGTTGTAAAGGGGTTGTTTGCTATTTCACTCATTCACTCATACACTCATACAGTATAGATGAGTGAAATAGCAATCAACAGTGCTCTTTAATGTCAATGTATAGCTTTAGAGTTAACACTCTCACCACATATGCATTTAAATATTGTTGTTTTATATTTAGTGGCAAGAATGTCTGTTTTTTAATAAAAGTTTTTGGTTATTTATGTAAACATTCTGTTTATGGTGTGTGCAGCATTCTAGAAATTTATATAAAAGAACATTAATGTAAAAAACCCGTTTGTGCTCTTTTTTCACCCCTTACCCAATAAGAATCGATAAGAGAATCGATAAGGAATCGAATCGATAAGCAGGAATCGATAAGGAACCGGAATCGTTAAAATCGTAAAGGTTCTCATCCCTACCTGATTCCCATAAAAAAAACTCTGAAATGTGATCAAGAGGAAGATGGATGGTCACAAGCCATGAAAAGAAGCCGAGCTGCTTGAATTCTTGCGCCAGGAGTAGCATAAAGTCACCCAACGGCAATGTGAAAGACTGGTGGAGAGCATGCCAAGACACATGACAGTTGTGATTTTAAATCAAGGTTATTCCACCAAATATTGATTTCTGAACTCTTCCTAAGTTAAAGCATTAGTATTGTGTAGTTTAAAAATGAATATGAGCTTGTTTTCTTTGCATTATTCGAGATCTGAAGACACTGCATCTTTTTTGCTATTTTGACCAATTGTCATTTTTCTGCAAATAAATGATCTAAATGACAATATTTTTATTTGAAATTTGGTAGGAATGTTGCCAGTAGGTTATAGAATAAAACAAAAATGTACATTTTACTTTAACACATACCAATAAATAGTAAAACCAGAGAAACTGATAATTTTGAAGTGGTCTCTTAATTTTTTCCGCGGCTGTATATATATATATATATATATATATATATATATAAAGAGAGAGAGAGAGAAAGAGAGAGAGAGAGAGGGAGGGAAAGAAAGGAAGAATAATGGAGGAGAAAAAAATACAGCAAGCGAAGTAGTGAAAATATAGACAACTCTGTACATTAAAGAAAGATATGGGAGCTGGAGATAGAGAGAAACAGAGAGAGAAAAGAAAAAGAGAAAAGGATGGACAGAGGGGTGGGGAGGGGAATGAGTGTAATGTAGTTATATCATGGCTAAGGTAGGGACTTATGGTCCATTGATTTCTGGTGAGTGGGCTTGTCTCTCTCTCTGGCGATTGGCTGCATGCCTCATAGCCTCTGGACTGGGGAGAGGAAATCTCCTCTCCTGTACCCATCACTTCACTCTATCAACCCCATAATCCTCTTTCCTGAAGACCCCGTAACACACACACACACACACACACACACACACACACAGTGAAACATGTGTATGATCATTCACACACACACACAACCCCCCCCCCCACACACACACACACTGCTGCATATATACACTCTCACACACACACACACACACAGCCTCCCAAGGGCTCACAAGCTAATCTTCTTCCAACCTGGACACCCACTACTCCAGAGGCTTCCTGCCTCTTTCCGCGAATGCCAGCAAATTAGCCAGCCCATCCATTCATCCATCCATCCATCCATCCATCTCTCGACCCATCCACACATCCAAGCTGTTTGCCTAGCCCTAGTGGCTTAGCATCCCTCTCACTTACACTCCATATTTAGAGTGTTTGAAGGCCGCTGTGCCTTTGGTAGTTTCTTTCAATACAACCTTGATAAAGATGATTTGATGGATAAATATTATTTAATTTAATAAGTAATTGTTTTCAGATTACGCTGTAAAATAATTTCTCCCTGCTTAACCATGCTTACTAATACACTTATAGGTAACGTTTATTTAGTGATGTGGCTAAGCTTTTCAAACATCTGCCTTTCATGAGATTTCTCTCTTTTTAGTTATATTTCTCTCTCTCTCTCTTTTATTCATTCCCTCTTTCCCCTTTGCCTCTGCTTCAAAGCTCAAGCTCACCCTAGACCTGCCCCCATGACCTGTCTGTCTGACCCGGGATCTGCTAAGAACAGGCCTGGGCCGGTCCCTCGCACGCTGCCTCCAGGTCAGGAGGTCGGGCAACAGGGGAGCCCCTCAGCATGGCTTCATTCACATCGCATCGGCCACAGCGTCACCCCAAACACTCACACTGCCCACCCCTCCAAAAAAAAAAAAAAGATTTAAAAGATCTTCTGAGGACCCCCATCAACTGACCCCCAACACAGGACCTCCACCACCATTTTCCCACTCACCCTCCATGTGTTCATCAAAGCAACAGTCACCTCTGGTAGGCGTCTCTGGCAGCCTTGGCCTACTGGTTAGGGTTTCAGGCCGGACACCGTAGGGTGGCCGGTTCGATCCCTGACCAGTAGGAAAAATGTGGGCGGGTGAAGTGGTAGACCACTGCTCTCCCATGCCCACATCCACGGCTGAAGTGCCCTTGAGCAAGGCACCTAACCCCGATCACTGCTCCCCGGGCGCCGCCAAAGGCAGCTCACTGCTCCGGGTTAGTGTGTAACCTCACTTCACTGTGTGTGTGTGTCACTTCCCTGGATGGGTTAAATGCAGAGGTGGATTTCAGAGTGTGTGTGTCTACACCACCTCTGCCATAGAGAGGACTTTCACTTCACTTTCACTTTCACTCTTGAGTGGGGTAATGAGATGGCACATACAGAGAATATGCATGGGTGTGTTAAGAGGCATGGGTGTGTTAAGCAAGTATCATATTGACACGTCTCATTGGCACTGACACGCCGAAACATCTACCTCCCCCCCCCCCACCCCCACCTCTTTTGCCCTCTTACTCACTTACTTTCATTCGCTAGAATCATCGATCATTCATGTTCTGAAGGACTATAGACAGACATTATAGTGCTACCTCTCCCTTTCCTCTGGTCATACTTTACCACATTCCCTCCCTATCCTCTACCCTCCTCCCTCATGGGCCCTTCCCCTGGGGGGAAGAGGGGGGATCTTTGTCCACCCTCCCTGCCCAGCTCCTGCAACCTTTCCCTGGAAGCTGGGGGAGTCCATCCTCGGGGGTTTGGGTAACTGAAGGTGCAGGTTAGCGGTTAGCGGTTAGCAGTTAGCGGTTAGCTCACCCTCATCTGATGTGCCCAATGCTTCCATGTTTCCAGGTGTCACTTTCGCTGCCAAGGGCTACTTCGACGCGCTGGTGCGGATGGGGGAGCTGGCCAGCGAGAGTCATGGCTCTAAGGATCTTGGTGAGTTCTAGATAATGGTAGTCGCCCCCTGTTGGGTGGAGGGGCGAATAGCGTAGCAGGATTAGACGTGAGGGTAAAATGTATGGATGTGGAAGGGGACACTGAAGGGCTAAGGGGAATGAAAAGAAACTGTTGATGACGAGAACAGCTAATACACTCTCTCCCTCTGTGTCTCTACCACACTCACACACGCATACACACATACACACTTGTTCCCATACTTACACGCACACAAAGATGAGGGAGTGGTAACCAAGTGTATGTGTTTGGTTGACTTGTAGATAATAAGCCACTCTATCAAAAGCATTGCAGGATATTTGTAACAACGTCTTTGGAAAAGTGTTCATTTTTTCTTCAGCTTTAGAAGTAAACTGTGCGTGAATCAAGCTCTCAGATTGTTGCCCGAGAGGAAATAAGATGAGTCGGACTTTCAAAGGAGCACAAACATCCATCACAAGGAACGTCATGTCTACACAACAAAGTTTCTAGATGTTTCTGCTGGTCATTTTAAAAGGTGCTGTCGCTCTAAATGTTCTGCCATGAGGATTGAGCAGTCAGGGTACCCTCAATATCCCTCCTCTCTACCTTGAACATCTCTCAGCCTCCCATAAAGTCATGAACTAAAGATTTGAAAATTAACTTTAATAGAACAGAAAGCTAAATTTGGGTTTGAGGTATTTGCTACTCCTGGGACTCAGAGGAAGTGGTTGACTGGCACTCATTGCGTTGCCGTGGAGATGACTACCTTTCTTTGTGAGTCTGAGCTTATGAACATTTATATTGATGCTCCAGGGGACAGTCTGCTGGGTAATTGGCTGCTGTTACTAGGGCAAAGAAGAGGATGCAAAACACAGTATTGAAAGAAAAGTTATAAAGTACTGTGTGTTGTGTGTGTGTGTGTGTGTGTGTGTGTGTGTGTGTGTGTGTGTTGGTGCGTGTGTTGGTGCGTAATTCATTATTCCTCCTCTGGGACTCGCTAACCCAGTCTCACTTGTTCGCAGCACTTTACTCTCCTTTTCATTTGCGCTCCTCGCCGTCTCCGGCAAAAATGCATATTCAATCGCGAACCCCCACGCTCCCAGCGCCTCCATCTCTCTCTCCTGCTCGCTCTCTTTGTCCTCCTCCCTCCCCTAACTCCAATATGAACGGTGAAAGCCCATTATATCTGGTATTCGCCATTAAATCATGCCGTGTTATTATCTGAGTGCGGTCGACTCAATAGCACAGTAATGGAGGTTGGGTACGGAAGAATTCGTCTATCATTGAGGCCTATTTTTGGAGGCTGTTATTAGAGCCCAAGGATCCTCTGTTACAGGGGGTGGGCTTGATGCAGTGACCGTTGAGTCGTGTTAACTCAACTCACAAGATAGCTTGAGACCAAACCACACCTGTTGTGTTTGAATTGGCTCTGTAGGCATGTCATGCTTTCCCATTAGTTGAGTTGCTTGTGTGTGTGTGTGTGTGTGTGTGTGTGTGTGTGTGTGTGTGTGTGTGTGTGTGTGTGTGTGTGTGTGTGTGTGTGTGTGTGTGTGTGTGTGTGTGTGTGTGTGTGTGTGTGCGCCTGTGTGCCTGTGTGTC
>NC_137922.1:35410960-35425960 GCF_963457725.1 Sprattus sprattus | reverse complement strand
AAACACTGAATTTGAAGTCAGGTATTTAACAGAAACGTCACCTAGCAACTGATGCTGCTGGACAAACCTTTGATTTTTGTGTGTGTGTGTGTGGGTGTGTGTGTGTGTGTGTTTCTCCTGCACGTCGAGGGCCTTAATTGGCCGTTCTTTAATTGATCCACCCCTCTCTAAGACCAGACAACAATATGCTTTGGTCGGCATAAGCTTCAGATGTTGTGATCTGTGCTGATTATGGCTAAGCAGCTTACAGCGCCCCTGCAGAGAGGAGAGCAGGACTGAGAGGGTGGAGGGAGAGGGAGAGGGGAGGTAAGGACGGAAGGATGAAGAGAGAGAGATGGAGAGGGAGAGGGAGAGAGGGCACACAGGGACGTAACACCATGAAGGGGTCAAGGTCAGGCTGTGGGGGGGGTGAGGGGAGGGGAGGATGAAGGGGTCAAGGTCAGGCTGTGGGGGGGTGAGGAGAGGGGAGGATGAAGGGGTCAAGGTCAGGCTGTGGGGGGGGTGAGGAGAGGGGAGGGTAGGGGAGGGGAGGATGAAGGGGTCAAGGTCAGAACCAAGTCATGATTGCGTGGGGTCTGGCAGTGTCTGGGGGCTGGAGTCTTTAAGCCCCTTGCTTGTGCGTCTGTGAAGAGGAGGGACAGAAGGCTGAGGAGAAGGGATTTGGAGGGCTTCAGATGTTCTGGCGACCTCTGTAATACTTCCACATCTCAGATTAGCGATCTGAGAAACTCCAGTCAAGATTCCTTGACTAAACTCAAAATGAAATGCTCCTGGTTGACATTTTCACTGTTGTGAAACAGTCCAGTTGGATGTAGCGAGTCCTGTGATTCTACTCGTTGGGCAGGTAGTAGGTTGGGATGGAATAGGCAGACATTTACTCGAAGGTTTCAAATTGTATAGGAACAGTTTTCTACAGACATTCAGACCACTTTTAAGGGGGTAATGTGATGATGAACCAAAGTTGGGCTTTTCATACATACAGTATCAGCCTTGATACGTCTTTGTCTTTGCCATGGAAACCACACGAGTAGCTAAGCTCTATGGAAACTCATCTCAGATGACCTTTAACTGACCTTGTGCTGAAACGGATTCTTCTGTGAATGACGAGCCCAATGATTTCCTAGAATGCTGAGGACGATGGGTTGGGGTCTTTTGGGTCCGACTGTAAGGGAGGGGGTGTTTGTATGTGTATGTGTTTACATTAATGTGTGTGTTTTGTTTGTTCAACAAGGGTGTATCGCTGTTATCTTGCTTATCGGAGGGCGGGCACCAGTGAGCGAGCGATCGCAGAGCATCGTAATTAGCCACGCGGTAACGGCTCGATAGCCATCACACACACTCATACACTCACTGTCCCATCAATTGATAGTGTGGAGGGCTTTTGTGGGACGCGTCCAAATAACGTGCGATCGAGCGATAAACAGAGGGACACCAGTGCATTTACCCACCCCACTTCGTCTAATGGGTTTTCCCCCCGGGGCAATCGACTGCGTGGGACTCTGGGCTTAATGCACTCCCACTGTACTGTAACTGCAGCTGCTCCGGCTCGCTCACTGTTGTCAGGAGGTGAAAAAGAAGTCATGCCCTTCACCTTGTGCGTCTGTACTGTCCTGTGCCGTTTTCGTGTCACTGTGTGCTTGGAGGTGTTTTGGAGTATGGGTGGGGACTGGGGCTGGGCTTGGCTTGGCTGGGCTGGGCTGGGCTGGGTTGGGTTTTATATGCATGTTTTGTTTTATTTTTACAGTCTGAATTGTCTGCAGGCTAACCACGTTTTCTACCCAGCTGAGCTCCCATCGTCCCATGGTGTGTGTGTGTGTGTGTGTGTGTGTGTGTGTGTGTGTGTGTGTGTGTGTGTGTGTGTGTGTGTGTGTGTGTGTGTGTGTGTGTGTGTGTGTGTGTGTGCGCGTGCGTGTGTGTGCGCGTGCATGAATGTGTGTGTGTGTTAATGACATACTGTGTTTCTGAACACACTGTTGGGATGACAGTCAGAACCTCACTGGAACACTCTGATTGGACCCCCTCTGTTCAGAGACCTCAAGCACATATTTTTAAAGATCATTTAGAAGTCCTTTAGAAAAACAAAAGACCCTTAAGATATTATTGTATCTCCAGTCCTTGTAGTGTCATTGTAATACCTCTTAATTATAATAATAATAATAATACATTTTATTTATAGGGCGCCTTTCAAGACACCCTAATAGTAATTATAATAATGTCTTTCGTTTCCTGGAAATAACTCTCTCCTAAACACTTTCACAATCAACAAATTAATGTTTAACTCATAAACTTTTTGTCCATCCGACCAGCCAAAGCCAAGTAGGTCTTATGATTCTCTATGCCCACCCATACTTTTAGATTACTCTTTGTCCCTTCCATGTGACCTACTGTAACTTATCTAGACAATTGGGAATGATCATGTAACTAATGATGGTTTGTCTCTGTCTACACCCTGAAAGCAATCACAGCTTTTACCAAGTGTAGAACACTGTGTGGCCTGAAGAAACAAGTGCAGAGCCAATTAGAAGTTTGTATTTTGTGTCTGTTAATAGCTTTACTCATAATGATCTAAAAAAATCGCCACCAATTGACATCCAAGTCCCTGCAGTTCCAGTGAACAGGGTTTGACTGTGTGCTAAGCTCTAACGTAGTATGTGTGTGTCATTGTTCTTTGGTAGTGCTCTCCCCTGTCGCTTTCCTTCTGTCTCTCTGTCTCTGTCCCTATTTCTCTCTCACTCCCTCTCTCTGTCTCTGTCTCTCTATCTCTCTCCCCCTCTCTTTCTCTCTGTCTCTCTCTCACTCTATTTCTGTCTCTCTTTCCCTCTCTCTCTCTCTCTCTCTCTCTTTGTCTTTCTGTCTTTATTTTGCTCTCTTTCCAGGTCTTTTTTACTTCCGCTCTGTGCTCAAACTAGCTCTTTTTGTTCCTTTTTTTCACAATGCATTGCATAATCAGAAGAGGCAGCATGTAGGTACCTTAAAAATGACAAACATCTCTCTCTTTCTCTCTCTCTCTCGGCTGCATGAGTCACTGTTCTCTTTTGTTTTTTGTAGATGAGTTTGTTTTTAAAGATGTTTCCTTTTTCATTTAGAGTGTTTTGTTTCCCCGTCCAACAAAGAATGAACATTATTTTTGAAGTAACATCTATTTTTCTTTTTTATGATTCATCTTGTTTTTGCTTGCATCGTTGAAGCACTATGATTTTGAACGCTTGGGGTGTTGATAAGGCTATGACTAAAGTGGTGCTACGGAACTATTAAGCACCTAAAACGATTTTGTTGTTAATTTTTTGTATCTTTCTATTTTTTGGTTGATGTGTGGTTCAGTGTGGTTTGGTGTTATTTCTTTCTCTTAATTCTGTGTTCTGTCAGTTGTTTTGCTTGTGACTTGATTAATGTTCTCGCTCCATTCATCCCCTTCCTCCCCTCCTCCTCATCCTTCACTTCCTCGCCCTCCACATGATCTCATGTGGCTGCATGGTCTTCTTTTTTGCACGTTAGTGGACTGTACGAACATCGGCACAAATGTTTAACACCTTTGGACTCTTCTTCCTCCTCTTCTCTCTCTCCCTTCGTCTTTTTTTCTTTTCTTTCCCTGTCCCTTCCTCAGGGGATGTCCTGTTTCAGATGGCTGAGGTCCACCGGCAGATCCAGATCCAGCTGGAAGAGATGGTGCGTGTGATGGATTTGACAGTGATGCTATTGTCACAGGGCTGATGTTGATGTTGATGATGGGGAGGCAGTAGTTGTTACAGTGACGACTGTGATGACACTGACGGTGAACATTAGGATAATGACCATGTGTGTGATGACAATGACAACACACCAGTCATGGTCGTTATTGTGACGGTCATGACTGCGATGGTGACAGTGGTGATGATCTCAATGGTGGACATGATTATGAGTCTCTGCTGATAATAATAACCACGGACATCAGGCCAGTTATATTGCCGGAACATTCTGCATCCCGTAAATCTTTGAATCACGATTGAATCAGACCGCTGTTTTGAACACGGTGAAAAGAAAAAAACATCAGGACTTGGCATTGATTTAGGTCTGCTTTTAACTGCTGCCAAGGCCAAATATCCCCTCCACCCACTGCCACCCCGCAGACTCCTGTCGGTCCCCCCATCTGTGTGAATGCAGAGGGAAAAGGAGGGGTGTCCTTCCTTCATGAAATGTCAGACACACCCAGAAGTTAGGTATCGGAGGCGTATGATTATAATAGTCCAAGTTTGTCGCATTGTTCTCAAAACACACACACACACACACACACGCACACACACAAACACATGTATATATATATACACACACACACACACACACTCACACACACTCACACTCTCAAATGTCACATAAGTATTTGCCCTCCAACTAAAAAAAGAAATAACCACAGAGGTTAACCAAATGTTATTGCCAGTCTTTCCCCGCTACCAGTGATAAGCAAATGCAAACATCCTGATAGAGGGTTGTGTGTGTGTCGGTGGGGGGAGTGGGGCTCGTTTGAAAAGTATATTAATCTAACGCAGAGGTGCCTTTCTTGTTTTTCCAATCTCACTGAGACGTCAGAGCTAGATCTGCCTCTTTATCTCTGTATGGAAGAGAGCATAGGCCCAGAGCCCTGTGTAATAATCATTTAGTGCTGCCACTCTCCCAGCTTTATGGGAGATGCTCAGTATGATATAGCCAATCCTGAGGGTTAGGCACACTTACATGTGTGGAGGTACTCACAGGTGTGTGTCTCTGTATGTAGAAATGATTGTTCACGCTGATACACTGACATTCTTTCCTCACCTGATATTCCCACACACATACTTTACAAACCCTCATGTTTTCATTAAGAACCTGGGGACACGGACACACACAGACACACACAGACACACACAGACACACAGATACACACAGACAGACACACACACAGACACACACCGACACACAGATACACACAGACAGACACACACACAGACACACACAAACACACACACAGCAAAGTATTCACCTCTGTTCTCACAAAACAAACACGTCAATCTCATACCTGCATAGCTTTAAAATTGATAAGATAGTTTCGGTGTTGGCCCAGTTGTTAGTGCAAGTAAGTGTGTGTGTGTGTGTGTGTGTCATTGTGCTGTTATGTTAACCCATGCATTCTTTTAACATAGTTGAGGTCCTTCCACAATGAGCTGCTGACAGAACTGGAAAAGAAGGTGGAGTTGGATGCACGCTACTTAAATGTGAGTTTCTGCAAACACACACACTGTCTTTCTCTCATAAACACAAACACACACACACACACACACACACACACACACACACACACACACACACACACACACACACACACACACACACACACACACACACACACACACCATGACAAATACTGTAAACCATATAAATCTGCTCCACACACACACACACACACACAATGACAAATACTGTAAACCATATAAATCTGCTCCAACACACACACACAAACACACCTCCACCAGCTGTCTGCCTAGATTGCAGATTGTTATCTCTACAAAGACCATCAATCCAAATTTTGCGGCGCAGCCACAGACTGTAATGACAGAAGCAGATTTTCTTCCTCAATCCTAATCCATGGCTATGTAAATACCAGCGCCCCTTGTCAAAAAACTGTTCAGTCACTGAACACCACACAAAGCACATTACATAATTCCCTGAGGTTTCGGAACGCATGAATAGCACATGCGGTACCACATTACAGAATGTGGTTCTCCGAACAAGTTCCCGGAGTCCATTTTATAAAGCTACGTGCCTGTAAATATTTTAGACGCCCCTGTGCCATACATCTGGGTAGGTAGTAGACCCTGTGCGTGGTGCAGTGAGTCTCATCAGGATGATTTATGTAATGGTCCTTTACGTAATGTGCACACCGTGGGCCTACTTGTACCGGCCTCACGTACAGGAACAGGAACATGAACAGGAGCAGGAACACCCACCGAAGGTGCTTTTACCAGCGGCACTTATGCAAGTTAGGCATGTGGGTCTCTTTGTTTCTGTTGTCGCAATGTCTCTTGTTTTTATTCGCTGCTTTCTTTCTTTATGGTTTTTCCTCCTCCTTTTTTCTGTTTTTCTTTCTTTCTTTCTTCCTGTCTTTCTGAAATGCTGTGTTTCTTCCATAACTTCCAATCCTTACTTAATGTACTTACATGTTTTTTTTTCTCTCATCCTGTGTTTTTTTCAATAACTTTTCTTTAACTTTGACTAGCTCTCACGTGTCTTCTCCATACCGCCCCCACCCCCAGTTTCTGCTGAAATCAGATACTGTATCCACCAGAGATGAAACGTTCACTTTATCCCTCTTTTTTAAGCATATCCCTTAATTTCCCTCATGGCTTTTCCAGCGCAACAGCAGCCATGGGCTTCAAGAGAGATGATGCATAAATGAATCCCATCATCTTCTCATCTCACTGAGTTAAAAGTCATTTTTAATGGGGTCCGTTGATAATGGAGACTGTGTTTGTCAGCGTTCTGCATCTGAGGTGTAAAAAATTATGGGTGGATTAGTATTTGGATGCAGATGCAGCCACAGTGTGTTAAACATAGACACAAAAACGACCTGGACAATCTACTGGAAGCCTGGCCCTAACAGTATTTAGCAGCATTGACGGCCTCCATAGACTGAAGTACATTGTTTGTCCTTCCATTAGATCGTTCGTTTACTTTATACGTTTACTGTCACCTTGAAAAATAGAATCCCCACCCTCCCCCTCCCCCCACCCACCAACATCCATGCATCCTACGCCCAGGTTCAGCCAAGGTGCACTTTTCTGGTGGTGCATTCGAACAAGAGCAATTGCTCTGTGTACACAGGAGCCGTTGTTAATTCTCCCACCTGCCTCGGTTTGTTTGCTGCCACTCAGCTGAAGTTAAAGGTGCAGAGAGAGGAAGGGAGGCAGAGAGAGAGAGAGAGAGAGGGGGTGGAGGGCTGGAGAAAATGAGAGAGAAAAGAGAAAAAAAAAGAAAGAGGGAGAGGTACACTCTGTTCCCGACTCAGTCAGATGTAAACAGAAGTTAACATTCGGCAGACATGAAAGAAATTGAAACAGACGGCTTCAGTCTGGGGAAACAATGGCGTTTCAGCCACCTCTAGGAATTCCGGTTGGAGGTCGGATTGAATAGACTGCTCTCCGCCAACTTCCCACAAATGGAATAACACAACACATCTTGAACAAACTGTGTTATCCGGTGTACTGTGTTGTTTCTAAGATAATTTGGGGATGGGCATTCTTATATTAGTTAAATTAATATATTATTCATGTATAATTCCAATTGTGCCAACCTCTTACAGCTATCCATAAAACAGGAGAAGACCATAACAGTGTCTTTCTATACTACCCCTCAGAAAGAGAAAGAAAGAGAAAGAAAGAGAGAGAGGGGTTAGTTAGTTTCGAGTCTGTGCCATAACAGGAGCTTTTCAGGGTCTTTTAGGGACAAGGGCACTCACAGAGGAAACCTCTCGCCTTCCCTTTGGCCCTGAGTGCCCTGACTCTCCGTTGCACTCTACAGGCGGCGCTGAAGAAGTACCAGATGGAGCACAAGAGCAAAGGCGAGAGCCTGGAGCGGTGTCAGGCAGAACTGAAGAAGCTGCGCCGCAAGAGCCAGGGCAGCAAGCACCCCTCCAAGTATGGAGACAAGGAGATGCAGGTGAGTGTGTGTGTGCAGATGAAGACGGGGGTGTGTGTGTGTGGAGATGCAGGCGGGTGTGTGTGTGGAGATGCAGGCGGGTGTGTGTGTGGAGATGCAGGCGGGTGTGTGTGTGGAGATGCAGGCAGGTGTGTGTGTGGAGTTGCGGGGGGGGGGGGGGGGGGGCGGTTGGATCATCAGGCTGCCCATGCTGAGAGGCCGTGTCAGATGGTCAAAGTTTTGCAGCGGTTGGGTGATGGAAAGAGTCTTCCAAGGTGAATTTGATTGTTTTGCTGGCAGATGACAGCTAGCCTTGCTCGTACAAAGTGTGTGTGTGCGTGTGTGTGTGTGTCTGTGTCTGTCCAACTCACTCCTCAATCTGTGCTAAGGCAATAAGCAACTCTGTGTGTGAGCTGTGGGTGTGATCTTTTCATGTCGCTATCAGACACTTGTCTAACTGTGTGAGTTTGTGTGTGTGTGTGTGGTTTCTGTTTCTGTGTGTGTGTGTGTGTGTGTGTGTGTGTGTGTGTGTGTGTGTGTGTGTGTGTGTGTGTGTGTGTGTGTGTGTGTGTGTGTGTGTGTGTGTGTGTGTGTGTATGTGACACAGTGGTCGGCAAGTCTGAGAGCTGAGTCAGCTCTTGAAAGGATTTGTGTGTCTGTCCACTACTGGGCACGTGTGTGTCTATATGAGCTGTCACTCTGAGTGCAAGCTTGTGTGTGTGTGTGTGTGTGTGTGTGTGTGTGTGTGTGTGTGTGTGTGTGTGTGTGTGTGTGTGTGTGTGTGTGTGTGTGTGTGTGTGTGTGTGTGTGTGTGTGTGTGTGTGTGTGTGTGTGTGTGTTTGTGTGTGTGCACATGCAGATGTGTGTGATTATGTGAGAAGAGTGTGAGGCCCCCTGCTGTTCTGTGTCTAGCTTCAGGCCGAAGGCTGAGCAGAGCGGGTAGTAAACGGAGAGGAGACCGCAACTCTGGAGATGAAAATGTCTCTTTGAATTACAGCCTGGAGCCTTCAACCTCAATTAATTTCACTGTAGAGAAAGATGAGAGGGAGAAAGAGAGAGACAGAAAGAAAGAGAGAGGAGGGAGGGAGGGAGAGAGGGACGAAGAGAGAGGTAAAGATAAGAAGATGGAGAGAGGGAGAAAGAGAAGTTAAGGCCAATACTATGTCATAAAGTCATAAACACAGACGAACATTTATGTGGTGAGGCTCCTGTTAAATGCTTTTCCTACACGTCCACTGCAGATGAGAAATGTGTGTGTGTGTGTGTGTGTGTGTGTGTGTGTGTGTGTGTGTGTGTGTGTGTGTGTGTGTGTGAGGTTTGTTTGGGGTTGTGCCCTCTCTGCAAACATCCCTTTAGTTTGCCTGGAGCTGCAGAGGATCCTGTTTGTTTAGAGCAAATGATTCACTGTGTTTGCTTAGTCCCAGTAAATATACTGCCACGGTGTTGTTTACTTTTTGGTGGGAGAGAGTGTGTGTTTTTGTGTGTGAGTGTAGGTGTAGTAATATTTTGTAGTTTTATGGACTCATTAGCTTACTATGAGTGATAACTACACTGTAAAAAAAAAATCTGTAAAAAAACAGTAAATTACTGGCAGCTACGGCTGCCAAACAAAAACCGCAAAATTAAAGTAAAACATCCTAATTCAAATAAAGTGCAAAAACCCTATATTTACAGATATTTCCATTTAAGGATTTGCAGAGAAAAACTGCTTTTTTTATAGATTTTTCCTCAATTAATACAATCAAACACCATTAATAAAGTTACATCCCTAACAGTTTAGCAGAGAAAAACTGTTATTGTACAGATTCTTCCTAATTTATTACGAGCAACCACCTTTTATTAAGTTAGGGTACTAAAAGTATAGCAGAGAAACACTGTTATTTTACAATGTTTTCCTCGATATTTAAGATTAAAAACCTTCAATAAAGTGGCAGCCCTAACAGTTCAGCAGAGAAAAACTGTTATTTTACAGATTTTTGTATCTATTATTAATATCGAACACTTTCAATAAGGTGACAGTACTACAAGTTTAGCAAAAAATGCTGTTATTTTACAGATTCTTCCTAATTTATTACGAACAAACACCATTCATTAAGTCAGGCTTCTTTAATTAAGATTAAAAATCTTCAATAAAGTGGCAGCCCTAACAGTTCAGCAGAGAAAAACTGTTATTTTACAGATTTTTTTATTATTAATATCGAACACTTTCAATAAAGTGACAGTACTACAAGTTCAGCAAAAAATACTGTTATTTTACAGATTCTTCCTAATTTATAACGAGCAAACACCATTCATTAAGTCAGGCTTCTTTAATTAAGATTAAACACCTTCAATAAAGTGGCAGCCCTAACAGTTTTGCAGAGAAACACTGGTATTTTACAGATTTTCCCTCATTTATTACAATGAAACACCTTCAATTAAGTGACGGCAATTCACATTTAGCAGAGAAACTGTAATTTTCCAGATTGCTCCTACATTTTTATGATCAAACACATTCAATAAAGTGCTGACACATGCTCAAGATTGTAAAATGATGGTTTTATTTTGGAAGACAATTATTTCAAACATTGACTTGCAGGGTTTGTGATTGAAGAGTTTCAGGTGATGCAGAGTTTATTGATGGAGTACAGACGGGGAACAGGACACAAACAGAGTATACAAATCAACGAAAGGGTTAACAGACAGAGTTCTAACACAAAGATCTAGGAACATGAACTAAAGATCGCACAGAGTCTCACTCTGGCTACTGTGCGCAAGGGCAAAGAACAGAGGTACATGGCTACAGGCCGGACAAGACAGTCACATTACTCCCGGTGCCGTATGCACGGCACTCTGGATAATGCAGTCCTAAAAGTCTGCCGGCACCGAAATGGCTGACTCGGAAGCCAGCAGACAGGGAGCTTGCGGGGCTGGACGCCCACGGACAGAGAGCTTGCTGGGCTGGAAGCCAGCTGACAATGGGGTTGTAGTTGCCGGTGGCCGGAAGGCGGAATCCCAGGGACGTAGAGTGGGCCACAGATTTAGAAGACTTGGGCAAAGGTTTCACCCTTGTAGCGACGAAACCAAACACGGAGTGAGGGGAGTGCAGGTTATATATAGGAGTGAATCAGGTGTGTGTGATCATGTGATTTGGGACCTGAATGCAGTGCAGCTGGGATGGTGAATGATACTGATGACATGCAGCTGAGAGCATGAGTGAGAGTGAAACAGGTGTATGTGCTTGTGTGATTGAAGGGGGCGTGGCCGGAGCGGAGCTCAGCAGGAACATCACAATAGCCTCTACCCACAAAACATTTGACTTCAGACTCATATTAAACTACATGGAGTGAGTCAGTCCATTGCAAAGTAATTTCCCCCTTGTCTCGTCTTTATTGTTCTGCATTGCTCTGGGCCAGCCAGATCCAAGGTTAGGTCAGGTCAAAAGTATTGGGACACCTGATCATCACACATATATGAGTTTCACGCACATCTCATTCCAAAACTACTCTATAACAGTTGCCTCTCTTATAGGAAGTCTTTCCACAAGATTTTGGAGTGGGTCTGTTGGATTTAGTGCCCATTCAGCATTAGGGAATTTGGACAATGCTCTTGTGTGACTAGACCAGGCTTGCCGATGCCGTTAGAATGGGTTCCAAATATGTATAGTGGTGTTTAGTTCAGGGGTGGCTTGATTTTAACCGAATGAACAAAGTGAGTCTGTGACGGGGCACCTGTGTGACCCACCACTGCAGCCTGTAGGCTGCTGCTTTTGTGGACTGGGTGAAGGTGTTTTGGTGTGTGTGTGTGTTACATGTTTGATGTTCATGTCTTTGTTCAGTTAAAATCAGCACACATTCAATGTCTTGTCTCTGAAATTTTCTGTTTATTTAGTTTAACAATAATCATATTGTCATATTTCATACCGTTTGTCAACCGGTGTTTAGTGTCTAAGTTTGTGTTGTGAAGATGGCGCGATATATGGAGTTTATGTTTAATGAGATTTGGCTGCTTTATTATGTGTCGGCTATGCCGGCACCAAGCCTAATTGCTACCATGTGTAGTCTGTGTTTCCTAGTTGATTGGGAGTTTGATTGTTTAGGTATGGCTGCTGTGAGCCACAGGTGTTGGTGCCTTGCTGATTGACACACCTGAAATCAATGATTGGTATGAGCCAATTCAAGGGGCTTGTCAAGGCTACTTAAACTTACCTTTGTTCTTTGTTCAGGAAAGTTGCCAGTTTAATAGGACGTAAGTCCTTGGAGCTCTCACGATGGGCTAGTTACCTTGGTCCTTTTATTTGCTTTTGTTTTGTTTCGTAGTGAGAGTGATCGTGTTTAATAAGGACTCTCACTGACCAGTTAATGGTCCTTTTTATACATGTGGTCTTATGTGAATTGCTTATTTGTTGGTGGCTTCATGCATTTGTCCTTAGTGAAAACTGTATTTTTTATATTGATTTAGTATTGTCAGTGTTTTAACTGCCTTTGTGCCTTATTTGGGTTAATAAAAATACCCATCTTTCTAACATCTTCAACCTCCTGAGTCCTCTTATGAGTAACATCTTGCTCTAAGCGTGAAGGCTATCCCGACCTTTTACAGAGTCTTATCTTATCAGGATAACCCAATCAGCCAGCAAGATACGGGAACCTGTAACTAATATCATAGGTTGACTGACCTGTCAGTCTGACACAATGCGCGCACCCAAGACTATTTTGTTGCTATCATATGTCCATGGTTGCTATGGTAAACTCTGCTAAGTCTGTGCGTGAAAAACATAAACTAATACTTTCCTTGACTGGTCCACACATGTGTCAATCATGACTGTAGACCGATGAGATGCAAAGATATCCGAGTGCACAACAGAGAAGGTGGAATGTAATCAGTAATTCACGTGCATTTGTTTTGCCGTTTAGCCACGCAAGTTTTGACAGTTCTAAACGTAATGCAGGTGCACAACAAAACACATTTATTCTACATCATCATGGCTTCTAAAAATAAAACAGAGAGCCAGCCCCCAAAAAGATTGTTTTTATGGGGTAACAATAGTATTGGAAGAGCTTCAACGGTTGGATGACGAGAAGATTGAAATAGAGTCTGGTATAATCAAAAAGCAGCAAAAGTCACGGAAGTGTATGGAGGGCTCACCGATTATTTATATTCTAACTTTTGATTGGGATGAGATATCAGTTCCAAATTTGTTCAAGTGATGGCATACCCTTGGGGGCACACAATTATATGACAAAACTGGGCATTTCTATTCATTTTCCTACTTACATCCACAGTAATCTAGATGTAAATGAAAAAAAATAGGGAGCGCCTACATTTTGGGAAGGTTATCGACATCTTTCTAAAATTTCAGATATCATATATGGTACTCATAGCTTGACGGGTACTCTGTAACATCAAATTGATATTTTCCACCATACTGTGCCTAAAACTCAAAAGTAAGCCTTTACATTTGGGCATGGAATTTTTAGGTCATTTAGGAAAAAACATCAAGGTTCTAACAGGTTAAATGAAAATTGGTTGGCAAAAATGTTTATGCTGAATTAGTGAAGAATTCACTGTAAATTTACATAGAATCATGCTAAATTGTTAGTATGTACATAAACCATAATATAATGAGCTACATATTAAATTACAGATTATCAGTGTAATTTTATTTACATTTGCATGTATTTCCGAAAAATGGAAAATGTATGTATAAATAATACAGTTATTTTCTGTAAAAAAAATTGAAATCCATGTAATTTGTCATTATTGGCATTATCCTTAAAATAGGAGTCGTGTTTTTAATTTATAGTTAACCTCCATTATTATATGTAGTTTTGTATACAATTTCAAAAAACAGAAAACCACTGTAAAAATGTAGAGTTATTAACTGTAAAATTAGGTTGTTTTTTTACAGTGTAAGCATGTGGGTGTGTTGATTGGTGCTTTTGCTCTTTAAGGGTTTTTAGGTGTGTACTTTGAGACCTTCTCAGTTGGTTTGTATTGCCTGACAGGCAGGCAGGACGCGCGTGTGTGTGTGTGTGTGTGTGTGTGTGTGTGTGTGTGTGTGTGTGTGTGTGTGTGTGTGTGTGTGTGTGTGTGTGTGTGTATGTATTTTAGTAAATAGGTGGCAAACTTCATTACAATGAGAGTATGTGAAGGCCGGCATATCAGTGAGGTTTCGAACAAGTGAAGGATGTGTGTGTATATCAGTTTTGCAGTGTGTGTGTGTGTGTGTGTGTGTGTGTGTGTGTGTGTATGTGTGTGTGTGTGTGTGTGTGTGTGTGTGTGTGTGTGTGTGTGTGTGTGTGTGTGTGTGTGTGTGTGTGTCATTGTATGCATGCATATCATCATATCATGTGTATCTCTGACACAGTGCTAATGCACACAGGTACACATTTGCATGCATTGCTCTTCTGTTTGGTGTGTTTATCGGTTACATCAGCACAGCTCTCTGTAGGGGTCGAGGGTTGCTGGTGATCAGTGGGAGAGATGGAGAGGTGAGATGTGGGCACAAGCTCTTCTGTAAATGAAGTGGGCGCTCCAGGCGGGCGTAAATAACCTCGATAGGTGTTTCAAACAATGCCTGTTTCAGGAGAGAAAAGAACAGGTGCCTACGTGCTGCACAGAAGCTCTTAAGTGTGCTAGCCCAAATAAAGGCAGTGTATGATCTTACAGTGGGATTGTAATAGATGCAGACCTATCTGGTTATAACTGCTTATAGCAGTGTTAATAAGCATTCAGTAGTAGGTGGTGAGAGGTGAGAGTCTTTATATTGTTTATACATGCATTATAGAGGCATAATTTGCTTTGACATGATCAATTGAGAAAGTTAATATTAACTTGATGTTAATAAAGTTGATAAAGCAAGCAATACTGAACTGAATTGAGATTTATCCATTGGCTATTTTGAAACTTGCTTTGTGTCCTTAGTGTGTTTGCGTGTACAATTATATGCATAAAATGTGTGTGTGTGTGTGTGTGTGTGTGTGTGTGTGTGTGTGTGTGTGTCCGAGAGAGAGATAGAGAGCGAGGGAGAAAGTGAAGGTCAGCATTTTCCTTGTAATCTTTGATGTTCTCTAGAAACTGTGTGTGGCAATGGATTGTGTAAGTAAGTGTTTGTGTGTGTGTGTATGTATGTGTGTGTGTTTGTGTGTGTGGTTGTTGTTGTTGATGTTCAATTGCAGTTTGAGAGTGCACTGCATGACAATCCTGCAAGATTATATAATGTATACTTTTTGTGACTTTTTAAGGGTGTGTATATATTTGTGAGTGTCTGTGTGTGTATTTCTGTGTGGTGTGTGTCTCTGTGTGGTGTGTGTGTGTGTGTGTGCGTGTGTCTGTGTGTGTTTGTGCGTTTGTGTGTGTGTGTGTGTGTGTGTGTGT
>NC_137922.1:35403460-35408460 GCF_963457725.1 Sprattus sprattus | reverse complement strand
GGGCATAGCTAGCTACCACGGTCACCAGTTGATATTAGTGTGGATATACAGACAGAGAGCTAGAGCGAGTGATAGAGAGATAGAGAGCAAGACATAGAGCCTGGAGGAATGACACACACACAAACACACACACACACACACACACACACACACACACACACACACACACACACACACACACACACACACACACACACATTCACACACATCCATCAGACACACCCACACATGCCCTCATATAAATCAAAGTATGCCCTACCAGTAATAAATTCACCAGGAGCCTACATGACAGCTGATTCTTGTGCAGACCAGATGTGTGTCTAGATCTGGTCTGAAGTCAGTATGTACAGTGCATGGGGGCCCAGTAGTCCAGCACTACATTTGATAGTGTGCTGTTGTGCTATTGTGCAGTTGATGATGTTCATGGTGGAGTTAATGCTCGTGTAGTTAAAGCTAGCGGACAGTGCCGGTGTAGTTAAAGCTAGCTGAAAGTGCACGAGTAGTTAAAGCTAGCGGTTAGTGCTTGTGCTGTGGCTAGCGGTGTGGGTGTGTCTGCTGGGCCTGGGAGAGGCAGACATCAAGGCCCAGGCTTCAGTCCCCTGCTGCTGCTCCCATCCTGTGTTCAATTATTCAACTCTGACTCCTCTCCTCTTTTCTTCTCTCCATTCCTGTCCTGTTCTTTCCTATACTCTCCCCTCCTCTTCTCTTTTTGTCACTCCTCTCTTCCTTGATCTTCTCCTCTCATCTGTCTTCCTCTCTTCTCTTCTCAGCTCTTCTATTCTATTGTCCTTATCTCTGCCTTTTCCCCTTTTCTATCCTTTGCTCTCCTTTCTTCTCCTCTCCTCCCTTCCTTTCCTATCCTTTGCTCTCCTTTCTTCTCCTCTTCTCATCCTCCACATCCTCTACTCTCCTCCTGCTCTGCTATACCACAATGGGCTGGATAAGTTGGTATATGTGGAGAGAGAGAGAGGGAGAAAGAAAGATAATTGATTGTCTCTCTTTCGAAAAATCTACCAGTTACACACACTAATCTTTAGGAAGCTTCTTCAGGACATCACTCAATGATCATTCATTTTCCAAACCACATAGCTCACAGCGCGTTAATACAGCTAATGTCTGTGCTAATGATGAGCATTGGGGTAATTATACATTCTGGTTGCCCGGGGGAAAAGACCAAAGCATGTTTATGAGTAGTTATGTGGAAAAGGCTTCAAAGGCCACATAGTGCCACATGGATGCCAAGGCTCTTTTCCCCACAGTCACGTTTCAGTGCCCCGGCCCATGTGAGCCTCCTCACAGGGCAGCCGTGGGGGGTTGAGAGTCCCAGGAGACATTGTGCTGAGACGGTCGGTTTTCTCCCCCCCTTGCTTCCTCGTTCTCGCCCTCTCCAGCACGTGCTCCGTTAAGCTGATTCAGTAGCACTCGCTCAGGCTTCCGATAGCTTCATGCACATTTCTCAGAGCAACACTGTGTCACAGGCTTTTGAGTGTTTCATTTTGATATGCGCGTGAGTGTGTGTGTGTGTGTGCACGTGTGTGTGCATGCATATGAGAATAAGGAGTGAAGTGAATAAAGGAGTGAAGTTATTTTTATTAGATGTATAGTGTGGTTTTGGAATTGATGGTGGTGTTATGTATTTGTGTGAATGTGTGTGAGTGTGTGTGTGTGTGTGTGTGTGTGTGTGTGTGTGTGTGTGTGTGTGTGTGTGTGTGTGTGTGTGTGTGTGTGTGTGTGTGTGAGAGATGAGAGAGACACCGCACACAGTGCAACCCACTCCCGCTCACACACGCCCACCAGAGAGACTTCTGGGAATTGAGGAATCCAGATCTAGAGGTCTTGTTTCTCTGTTGCACACACACACACACACACACACACACACACACACACACACACACACACACACACACACACACATCAACACACACACACACACACACACACACACACACACAGTGCTCTCCCAGGAGGTCAACAGCAACAAAAGAGTGGGAAAACTCTTTCACAACACACATTAAAACAGCATGTGACTTTGTCCCTGCAGAGCTGTAAAGCTTTGAAAAGATAAGAGGCAAGGCTATGAGTGATACAGACACACTTTACGTTAACAAAAGCTTGCAAAGAGCTCAATGTGAACAAATCCTGCCAAATGTTACTGTCTTTCATGTTTGATATTGGGAACTATGTGGCCATTTCCCAACGCATCCAAAGTCTTTACTCAAGAGAGGGTGTAATATCTAAAAGGCTTACATGCTCTCCTGAATAGCTCTAATAATAGGGTGCCTTACTTTGCTGTGATAGCTTAGAAGCCACCGTCAAACTTAGGTGATTGGGATTGAGGTGCCTTGACCTGTCTGCTGACATCTGGTTGAGAGAGCTGTTGACCTGACTCGTCAACAATGCTGCTCTTTAGCGCCAACATTGGCCTGGAGTGCAACAGTGTCTTGAAGTGTGTGATTTGAAGGCATTTTTGTCCTCCTGAACATCGGAGACAAGGAGAGGCTCCTCCGTGAAAAGCTGAGCTGCAAGTCATTTCGTTTTCCGCCCCATTGGTTGTATGTGGTTTTGACCCATCAATGAACCAGTGTGTGTGTGTGTGTGTGTGTGTGTGTGTCTGTGTGTGTGAGAGAGCAAGAGAGGGGGATGAAAGGAGCGAGAAAAGGAACTTGAAGAACAGGTTTTGCATCCCTCTCTTCGAGGAAACAAACAGAAAGAGTGGTGTGTGTCTGTGTGTGTGTGTGTCTGAGTGTGAGTTGCCCTCCAGGCTTGGTGCCTGCGTTCTGAAGAGCTGGAGCGGGTTGCCACACTTAAGGGACTGTTCTGTCAGCCAAAGGCACGCGTGCTCACATGTGCACATACCACACGTTTCTGTTCCCCACCCTCTACATCCTCGTCCTTTTCTCTTTGTTTCTAGTTTCTACTCTTTCCTGTCTCTCTCGCTTTTTCTCTCTCAAATTAAAATTCCAATGGCTGTATTAGCAAGACCATAGCACACCCTTCAACATATGAAACATCCTCTGTTGCTTTTCTACATGGGCATTGCTGTCTGTGCCTCATCTTTCCTGAGCCCTGTCTGTCAGTCAGACTGATTGCTCTACGTGGGCACACAAGCGTTTCATCTCCTGCAGATCAGCTGGCTTCCCACAGGGGGAAATAATCACCTGGGCTCTGTGTGTGTGTCTGTGTGTGTGTGTGTGTGTGTGTGTGTGTGTGTGTGTGTGTGTGTGTGTGTGTGTGTGTGTGTGTGTGTGTGTGTGTGTGTGTGTGTGTGTGTGTGTGTGTGTGTGTGTGTGTGTGTGTGGGGGGGGGGGGGGGGGGGGTGGGACCCAGCGCTACACCTGCCAATCACAACTGGACTCAGCCCCCAGAGAGAGAGAGAGAGAGACAGACAGACACATACAGAGAGAGGGAGAGAAAGAGAGAGAGTGCAGGGGTGAAGGTGCAGAACAAATAGAGAGAGTGAGAGTGCTGGCAGCTGTGCCATCCCAGGGTTTCAGGCTTCTACTGTAATTGCCATCATGTCTGCCACACATCCAGACACATTCCTGTGGTGTTTTGAGACTTTAATGTTGTGTTGACTTTTTAATACTCCCTTTTCTCTAGTCAGAACTTGTTGTTGTCATCAATCAATTGTGTTCATCTGTGTGTGTGAATCTGTGTGTGTGTGTGTGTGTGTGTGTGTATGTGATGTGATGTGTGTGTGTGTGTGTGTGTGTGTGTGTTTGTGTGTGTGTGTGTGTGTGTGTGTGTGTTTGTGTGTGTGTGTGTGTGTGTGCGTGTGTGTGTGTGTGTGTGTGTGTGTGTGTGTGTGTGTGTGTGTGTGTGTGTGTGTGTGTGTGTGTGTGTGTGGTATTATGGCTATTGATATGACTTTATTTGACTGTCTGTCTCTAAAGGAGTGGTCTGATTTACACTGCATGCTCCTTCTCTATCACTGGTGTATGTTCTGACTTTACTTTGAGTCTCCTCAGATCAAGTCGTCTGACAGACGACTTCAGTTAAATGTTCCTCTTTAGTGAAGCTCAATAACCAAAAGTGACATGTCAGTCACTTACAGTTCCAACTGAGTAGAACATCTTCGTGGGAAAGTTCCATTATTCTCAACACAATCCGTGAGGGATGATGTGGGACTCTAGTGTGTGTGTGTGTGTGTGTGTGTGTGTGTGTGTGTATGAGAGGATGGGTTTACAGACAGGGCCATATGAGTGGGTGTGTGTTTTTTCTTAGGGAGTGGGGGACACTAGGCAGACCTTTAAGGTGGCGTTGCAGTGGAGGCCTGGGGGGCTGGTGGATTAGTGGGCGGATATTAAGAGCAAACACCTACCCACGCCACCGCTGCTGCTGCTGCTACTGCCACTGCCACTGTTGGCAGCCAGCCGCCCCCTAATGGAGCTGACATTTCCCTCCACAGACACCCGACACACTCAGACACAGCTCAGGCTGCTGCTCTTTTCCTGCTAATGATGGGAGATGGGGGTGGTCGGGGAGGGGGGGGGGGGGGGGGCTGGGGTGGGGTCGGGTGGGGCGCTGCTGTTTCACTGGAGAGCTGCAATAACAGCATACAAACTATTTCGCCCACATAGTGATGTAGTGCAAAAAGAAAGTTGATTTTGACACAAAGTAAAATGCTTCCCTACATATCTGGTGTATAAGGTTTTTTTTTTATTTAAGCTGCTGAAATTCATACAATGCTCAGACCATGTTGAGTTCAGCTGATTGAGTAGCAATTGCATGCAATGTCAGCATTCATTATTCATAGACTCACTTCATGACAGCCATCATAGCTAAATCAGTGCATTGTGGCATCCAACCATTTCATCCATGATGCATTTTCATCTCTAGACGCATTGCTCTGTTGTGTATATAACATTACATAAGTAAGACCATCTATTTAATTAATGAGTGTAAAAATATCCATAACTTACTGTCAACTCAGTTGGCCTAGAGATAGTGTATTATATAAGGGAATGTTACTGTATATTGTGAGCTATATTATATCATAA
>NC_137922.1:35375960-35398460 GCF_963457725.1 Sprattus sprattus | reverse complement strand
ATTGCTCAGCTGTCAATGCTGGTGGAAATAATAATATATGAAGGGATTTCAGGTAGAGGTCTACACACTCCTGCACAGATTTCAACACGGCTCAGCAATAATCACGCGTCACTGAGCTTTCTCCAAAGGGATCAATGTCAGCTAAATAAAAAAAACTTCCAAGGAAGACATGAATCTCCATCTGCTGCGTGTTTCCGTTGAGCGCTTGACATGGAGTCCTCCCCTGCCGAGTCCCGCCGTGTTTTAATTAGCAGCCGCCGCTGTACCCGCTATCCTTGATTTCTCTGCTGTAACATCTTGGCGGCATCCGTGCTGAAATGACAGCGGTGTTAATAAACCACAGAACGGCTGTAGAGGAATGTTAGACGACGAAGAAAGAGAGAGAGAGGTTTAGGGAAAGAGCAAGAGAGAGATGCTGACGATTTGTGAATGTTGTTCTGCATTTATGTAGTAGTAATTAGGATGCAGAACTTTAATACAGTCATTAGCATTACCCATTACTACCTAAGTGACAGGGTGGGGAGCAGGCTAAACATGCACTGCTGTGAAATCATCAGTCTCTTGTACACAGGAACCCCCTCTCTCCTAGGGAATTTGAATCAAGTGCGTTGTTAGTGAGGACTTCTCCGCAAGGCTGGTACTGTCATATTGACATGGACAACCTTGACAAATACAGATGTGCCACCATACGGTGCTAAACAAATAGTTATATGTCAAGATTGCCAGCTGGTGCTTCAGATGATCCTGCAATATAAATCAGCAAAGAAACCATATACTGTACAACACAATATAGAATTACTATATACAGGCTATTCAATGTATGCTTTTAACCCCAATGTCATGGGATTGATTGATTAAAGCAACTTGTGCTGAACTACACCTCTATGCCACACAAATGGGTGTGTGTGTGTGTGCGTGTGTGTGTGCGTGTGTGTTTGCGTGTCTCTCTGTGTGTGTGTGTGTGTGTGTCTGTCTGTGTGTGTGTGTGTGTGTGTGTGTGTGTGCGTATGTGTGTGCGTGTGCGTGTGCGTGTGTGTTTGCGTGTCTGTCTGTGTGTGTGTGTATGTGTGTGTGTGTGTCCGGGGTGAAACTGGCAGTAGGTGTGAAGAGAATCAAGCCCTTTCTCATGTCCTCGTTCTGTAAATCATCATGGAAATGTGACCAATGCCTCTGTCTGGTGTCCTTCTCCCCCACAGAGGGGGATGACCATGGAAGGCATGCCCATAGTGAATGGCGCAGGAGGGGCTCACGGCGGGGACGACTATCAGCACTGGATGGAGAGCAAGGCTGCCCAGGCCAAGGCTGCCAGCGCGCAGGCCCACAGGCAAGGGGCCGAGGTCTACTCCAACACCCTGCCTTCCCGCAAGGCTGCACTCACCAAGACCAAGACCCCCATTGGTAAGTGTCCTCCAAAACCAGGTTTGGGTCAACATGGGTTTCCCATCATTCCCCCATCATTCAGTTTTGAAGTAGATTTATGTGCCATTTGTTGTTCCTGTTGTGCTTCGTGAAATTTAAACCATGTCTGAGTTTACATTTCCTGTACCATACATCCCCCTCCCAGCAGAGCAGGTCTAGTTATACATTACCTTAGGTATCAGCTGGTCAACTTAGTCAAGGATGTTTTTAGCCTTGCGGACATAAAGATCCAGGAAATCAGCTGCACTTAGCAGCATAGAGCTGTCACTGTTTCTTTTGTGCAATCGCAGCAGGACAAGAATAATAAGGGACTAAAAAGAGGACAGTGCCAGTGAGAAAGAGGGGACAGGTTTTTAAAAAGGATCGCAAAGCGGGAGAAGGACGAAGAGCTGCCTTGTGTAGGGACATTTAGGATACCTCTGCAGTTTGCTCTGGACAGCAGCAACACATACATAGTTGCATCGCCAGCATTGACAAGCAGGTCACATGTTGACGTTTAACAGCTGCTGTCAGATATATGTAAGGGTTAATACAAAGTGGGAATGAAAGATTAGGTCCTAAAATGATCACTCATGGAGGTGGTCCCTATAAAGTTGTGGCGTGTTGTAAAAGATGTTAAGGGAGATGGCTTAGAAGTAGCGCCTTCCAAATGGACAGAAATGAAAACAACATGACCTGTGCAGGCAATGGTAGACAGTAGAGGTGTTTATAGCACTCTGTGTAAAGCATTACCGCCACCTATAGACATTTAGTAGCAAACCACTTGCCGTTTACAAATAACAGCTGGTTGAAAAACCTACTTAGATAAACCTACTTAGATATCCTAGAAGAGCTATCCTACACTTGTCTTGAACATTTGATTAAATGTTTATTGTATTTAATCGTAATAATGGAACATTAACATATCTATGTAAGCAAAATAAACAAAAAACAATGAATGAAATGTCAATTTAATCACCATATCTTTAAAGGACCATTCGACTAATACTACTACTAAACACACACACCCACACTCATACTCTGAATGTTTCCCTCTTCTTGTTCCTCTCCTTAGCTGAGACCCAGACACTGCCCCGGTCCAGTTCCATGGCCGCTGGGCTGGAGCGCCAGGGTCGGACCCGGGTGCAGTCCATCTACTCGCACGCGGCCGGGGACAACAGCACCCTGCTCAGCTTTAGCGAGGGCGACGTCATCACACTTCTGGTGCCAGAGGCCCGCGACGGCTGGCACTACGGAGAGAATGAGAAAAACCGCATGTGCGTTCATTTCCTAATCTGAGATATAATCTTAAACATGGATTTATAGATTCTTTTTGGTTGATTGTAAAGACTCAGCATCAGTTAAAACACATTATTTGACTCTCAAAATGCTTCTAGATCTATTACAACAGTGCCATTTGAAGGGATTGTTCAAAGGCAGCATGTTCCACAGTGGGGCCTGGACATATTTTTAATAACAGCTACTAATTAGCTATGCCAATTAGATTTTGTGACCTCAAGTATGTTGTCCACTGGGACTAATTTACCTTGAAAAAAAACCTCCAGATGTATTTAAAGACTCGTACACGTGTACACAAGGGAGCCAGACAGTAGCTATCAAGCAGGAGCGGCTTTTTGATTGATCCTGCTGAGGGAGGGATTCAGATGGGCCTTCCTACAAGCAGCATGTGGCCCAGTGACATTGATTATGGTTGCTGAGAGACAACCATTGTTGACAGCTGTTGTATCTGGCGGGGGTGTGGAGAATAGGGTGGCTGACGACTGTCTGGTGTTTCTGTGTGTCCCCCATCAGGAGAGGCTGGTTCCCCTTCTCATACACACGAGTCATCGCCGAGCCAGACCCCGCCACAGCACCCCGACACTTACAAGTCCGGTAAGGAGAGAGTGTGTGTGTGTGTTTGTGCTTGTGTTTGTGTTTGTGTTTGTGTTTGTGTTTGTGTGTGTGTGTGTGTGTGTGTGTGTGTGTGTGTGTGTGTGTGTGTGTGTGTTTGTGTGTGTGTGTGTGTGTGTGTGTGTGTGTGTGTGTGTGTGTGTGTGTGTGTGTGTGTGTGTGTGTGTGTGTGTGTGTGTGTGTGTGTGTGTGTGTGTGTTTGTGTGTGTGTGTGTGTGTGTGCGCGCACATAGTTTTAAAACGGGTATCATAAAATAAAAAATTCTCTGCATTCAAGTGTGGTATAGTTTTTGTTTTTCTTGATGTTGCCCAGTTTCCTTAAATGTCCTTTGCTTGTCCGTATGTGTGTGTCATTACCCTCTCCCCAGCCTCCAGCATGGCAGAAGCAGCAGCACAGGGAACCTTCTGGAGAGGGACGGTGTGGCGATCCCGGTGAGTGACTACGGCATGTCTGCCCGTCTGATGGCACACGGCTCACAGCAGAGCAGGGCCCATGGCTCACAGCAGAGCATGGCACACGGCCGCCAGAGGCCCTACAGTGTCGCAGTGCCCACGTACTCACAGGTCAGTAACACACACACACACACACACACACACACACACACACACACACACTCCCATAACCACTCTCACCTGTTCACCTGTTCACATGGTCACGTCCTCGTGTGGCCTATATGAGAATCACCCTCGCATGGGATTAACACTCCATACAGTGTTAAAATGTGGACAGCCATGGCCGTCCTCTGACTGCAGCCTTCAAGAACGTTCTGGGGCATTAGTTTACGTAAACATGGATCAGTTCCCCCTCTCTGCTTCACACCCTGAGACTGTGTGTGTGTGTGTGTGTGTGTGTGTGTGTGTGTGTGTGTGTGTGTGTGTGTGTGTGTGTGTGTGTGTGTGTTTGTGTGTGTGTGTGTGCTGCTTAGATGACAGAGCCCAGATTGCGGAGGACAGCTTCCCGCTCTGCTGCATACATCCCCTCGAGAGGCGGCTTTGACAAACACTCAGAGATAACGGAAATCGAGAGTATCTAGCTCGCTCTGGTGTGTGTGTGTGCATGCGTGTGTGTGTGTGTGTGTGTGTGAAACTGAGGCATTTGTTATGTAACAGTAGGCCCCCTACCCATATCCCATTACCGCTGCATATCCTCACACTTATACACACTCACACACACACACACACACACACTCACACACACTTTCTGTCCCGCCCGTCTCCGCCTTATGTTAAATGGCTAAGGTAGTGGAGGAGGAAATGGCCCATCCTGCCCTCTGTTCCTGCGCTTAGTGACTCGTCTCACTTAAACATCCCAGAGCATAGGCTCTTTCGAAACCTGCAGTGGCCTGGAGGACTTCCACAGCCCCACATCGCCATCTACTGGTGACAACAGTAAATAACTCATCTAGGAGTGCTAATGTGAAATCAATGCACACATTCAGTCATAATCTACTGAATGTAAATGTGTTGAAAATTTTCACTGCACAGCCCTATGCTTATGTAATGTATGTTATATAATTACAGCATCAAGCACAGGAAGAATACGAAGCCCGTTTCCCTACGAGGTAAGTTTCAGTCTTATTACATATTCTTCTCTCTTTAAAGGGCAATACTTCTATGAGCCCTGAACTACTGTGGTTATATTTGATAATGATGCTGACTCAACTTGATTAATTTTGAAAAAATCAATATAATATGGTATCTAGATGAAAAAAATCTAGGTTTCTGTTGGCTTGAGATTTCTGCCCTCCTTTACCCCTATATGATTTATTTTCTTATTTTAAATTGCTTTATTTATTGCTTTGACTTATTTGACCCAAGGCATGTTAGGCTTTACAGTAAAATCTACAACTCTCGACTCTCACAACAAACAAGTTGGTTTTGTTTACTGCCTACAGCTGGACCAGCAGTCCCTAAAAACTGGGGGGGGAAGTTTGTGGACCCAGAGCTAAAGAGTGATTTAAAGGTGGGCAGGTTACCAGCTGGTACACCCAAACCCATAGCAGAGCGTCTGGGCTCCCCACACCCTCGGTGTGAGCCCTCCGCCTGGATGGGTTTGCCTCCATCTGCCGGTCATGTCTTTTAGAAGCCTATAGGTGAAGCTTTTAGGTGAAGCTTTTTGTGTGCCACAGCAGCTCCTTGGGTAGTTTCTCCCAAAGATTCCAATGAAGGGAACCCATTTTGTCTGTCAAAAGCTGCTGCAGCCATATTTTTTTGCTGTTGTTGGAGGGGTAGAGGATGGAAGGGGGGATGCAGTGCTCTCTGGGATTGAGCCAATGACAGAGATGGGGAGCGGGCTGAAAGATTTAAATGTGCTCCAGCGTGGGCTCAGCGCCAAGCCAATTAATTTGACAAAGTAGGAGCTAGTGTGCCCTCCGAGAGGCCAGCCCCAGCCCCAGCCCAACTCACCCCCGCCTCCCCGCCCCTCCCCAAAAGGAAATGCTGCAGCAGTGTATGTATGCATTCCGAGGCAGTGTGTTCCTGCAGGCAATGCCTTGGCACACAACATGCCAGCGAAGAGCTGTGTGTGCGTATGTGTGTGTGTGTGTGTGTGTGGCAATCTATGGGAGAATTTACCTCAACTCATCTGATTTGGCATTGATGCATTTTACTTAATGCAAAATTCAAATCCAGAACTCCTTCCCTGGCAGCGTTTGAATAGATAGTAGTAATTTTTTTTGTCTAACTCTTTTGTTCTCTTCGTTTGTTCTGCCTAATTTAATTTGTCTGATTTTTATTATCTCCTCTTCTGCTTGCTCTGCTCTCCCTTCTGTTTTCATTTAAAAATGGTTTAAGTATTATTTTACGCATTTTAAGTGTAGACATTTATACAGATGTAGTTGTCAGTTTCATAAGCTTCAAATAACTACATTACCCACAATGCATTTTGGGCTCTTTTTTAATCATGTGGGAATGACTGCTGATTGAACCCCCTTAATGAAGGTGGTTATGATAATGGAGGTCCAACGGACAGTTTTACCTTTCTTTTTTCACTGGTGTCCCTCAGCTAATTCTGCTCCTGTGTATCTCTGAGTGTTGTTCCTGTGCCCAGACATGCTGTAGCAGCCTCTCCTTCTGTTTGTTCCACAGTGCGGAGGTCAAATTGATTTCGACAGTCTGAGGACTAAGAGAGAGAGAAAGCAAGAGAGAGAGAGAGAGAGAGAGAGAGACAGAGAGAGCGAGAGAGAGACACAAACAGACACAGAACACAACCCTGCGATAGGACAGACCCTCCACCTGCCACCTGCCACCCTCTTCCTCCTCTCCTCTCCTCTCCCACCTCACCTCACCTCACTGCTATCCATCCCTCCAAGCTGGTTTCTGTTCACTCGTTCCTCTAGTTTCTAGTCTCTCTCCCCCTCCTCCACGCCACCCACCCACCCTCCACATTCACCTGGTGCTCCTTCACTGGGCAAGCAAGCCAAGCCCAGCAGGCAAGGGAATGTTGCTGGTGGAACCAGAACACTGAATGCAGAACCTACCATAGCAGTCAGCAGAACCCTCATGGTCCAGTAGAACCTTGCCCGACCCGAGGACTGCTGTTTTTTTTTTAAATAAAAAAGATGAAATGACCGGAATGAACTGGTTCCTGAGGAATCTGTTTTTCTTTCCTGCTTGTCTTTCATGCATGCACATGTTTGTACGGACATGGCAATGCCCTTATATGGACCGATAAAAAACAACAGAGAACAAGGACTGTATACAAGAATGTATTGTTTATGTAAAGAGGCTTTATGTCACATGTTGTGAAATGACTCCAAGTGTAATGATCTGTAATAATTACTTTATATTGCAGTATAAAGTTGTATACTTGATATGGCAATATAAACTTTTTTTTTATGAATACAACAACTACAATTAATTCCAGCAATTGTTTAGAAGGTTGCACATCACAGAGAACACTTGACTATTCCTCATAGGATGATCATTACGTTTCTCCAGACATATTTATTTAACTTTTTTGCTTCAGATGACAGCAATTATGGAGTTACTCCTCATGATACCAAGGAGAGGGGAACATCTTTGACGTGTAACTTTATGGGTCATGCATTAAAGAAAAGACATACAGATTCTCAGGTGCTCTGTACCCAGATACTGGTATCAAATGTAGATCATGTTGCCAAAGCAACACCCTCCTCTACTCCACTGCACTCAGATAATGTTAGCAGATGGGATTTTGTTCTCGCCAGTCACACTGGATCAGAGTACCACTTGTCACTATTATGCTATAACAACTTTACATTAAATATACGAATACAAATATTTGAACAACTTTGAACACATATGGTGCAGTACTAAGTTGTGAGTGTAACTTTAGTATTCAGTTTTTCAAATACACTATCTGTTGTACATAGTTGTATCAGTTTTGTCAATAATAAAAAACATATTTGAGTGCATTGCTACCCTTGGACCATATGGGCATACCTTTATGCTAACAGTGGCCCATGTATGTAATTTCATGATGAAACATAACTAGTAGTTATAGTGGTTGTTTTTATTTGTTGGTTCAGTAGCCCTTGCAGGGCACAATAATTTATCAACTGTAGATTGCTTTGAAGAAATCACATAGACAATGTATATAAACCAATGGCAATAATAATATAAATTGGACCAAATTTGCTTTATTTTTCATTTATTCTGTGACATTTTTTGCGAATGGAAAAAAAAATGTGCAATATGTGATAGGTAAGTGGTTGATTTTCTTAATCACTACCTTCACGCTTTTTTTTTTTTTTTTGGGAGGCATTTTGTTCATGATTCATGTCACCTAGCTTGCTGGTGCTACTGTCTCTGATAAAGAGAGGGAGGGCACACAGAGAACAGAGGCCAGTAAGGAAGGTAAAAGCATCGCTTATAGTCAGTGCTTAATCAGTCAGAGTCCAGACCAGGAGATTAGAAGGCTGTATCCCAACTCCCCCCACCTCTGCCTGATAACCCCCACCCTGCCATCCCCAACCTTTCTGATGTTCCTCAATCGCAGGCATCACTCACTCACACACACACACACACACACCTACACACACACACACACACACACACACACACACACACACACACACACACACACACACACACACACACACACACACACACACACACACATTCATACACAATGGGGTCAAAAATGATGTCCCTATTTTCAAAGATATAAAAAAATAGATACCCTAACCCTTCAAAAGTTCTTGAATGTTTCATCCTCTCTCTCTTGCTTTCTCAGATTGTATGTGTATGGTATGAGAATGTGTGTGTGTGTGTGTGTGTGTGCGTGCATTTGTATGTGTGAGATAATGTGTGTGTGTGTGTTTGCATGTGTATGTGTGAGATAATGTGTGTGTATGGTATGAGAATGTGCTTGTGAGTTCATGTATGACTGACCCAAATAATTCCCTCCAACCCAACCCCAACCCCTCTATTTCTGTTTCAATGAATTCAGAGACAAAAGCAAAGCGTCCAAGACTGGAAGCTGTCAATGTTTCTTCTTTGTCCATTAAAAACTAAAAGCCCCAAAGGTAATGCCGTTCCCCATCCTGCACCTCCCTGTTTCACCTTCTTTTTGGGAATGCACACCTTTTCTCTGTTGTAAAGGTCTTGACAATGTACATAAGAGCTACAATAATAACATTATGACTGATTATTATTAGTACTACTGCTATGAAACGCATGTGTCTGAGGAGACTGCAAAAAACAGTGTGACATTGTACCATGATGACCGCAAAATGTATGGTGACTTTCTACTTCTGAAAATCAAAATAAACCTTTCTTCAGACGAGAGCTCTGCCGTCCCTCCTCTCCTTCTTCCTCCTCACCTCACTTGTCCTCGGGGTCTCTCTCCGCCTTTAAGTCTCTTCCCGTCGAGACGGCTGAGGTATTATCTGACAGACTTTAGTTTTACATCGCTGTTTATATCTGTTCACTTGGCAGGGACACGTCATTTTGGAAGGGGTGCAGTAGAAATGATTGTCAATGGGTAGGCACTGATGGAGATCTGCTTGACTGCACAGGGCTGCCAAACTCCATGATTAAAGTGGTCCAGCTCTCTCTCTCTGATATAGTCACTTTGGCCGTGTCACCACTTTTTTTTTTACCAGATGTAAAAATATGCATTCAAAAGAAATTACATTACATATGCAGCATATAGGTCTCATGGTCAGTCTGTTCTCAGTTAGGAAGCATGCAGTATACAGTTCTGGTTGGATAGCACAGTGTCTGGATGTTTCTTTCAAGGGTAAACTAAGAAGCAGGATGGAATTTTGATTCCAGAAACCCAAAATACAGTGATTGTGCAGAATAGTTTTTGAATGAGCTAGAGGCACGTGTTTTCTTTTGTTTTTATTTATTTTTGCCAAAAAGAACAGTGTTAATTGAATGTTTTTGAAGGGCTATGCAAAGGTGTATTTCTTCATTGGTAAATGCTGGCCCATAGTGTTTCAATGTATGAATAAGTTACAGGTAGTTATGGTAACAGGTAAAAAAAGGACAAAAGGTACTTAAAGGACATTCCCTCACACACACATCATCCTGGTGCTGGGTACTTAAAGGATAGTCCCTCACACACACATCATCCTGGTGCTGGGTACTTAAAGGATATTCCCTCACACACACATCATCCTGGTGCTGGGTACTTAAAGGATATTCCCTCACACACACATCATCCTGGGGCTGGGTACTTTAAGGACATTCCCTCACACACACATAATTTGGTCACGCCCTGGAAACGGACCACGAGTAGGAGAAAGTCATCCTCTCGGAGCTTGCTGCATGCACTCATACAATGCATGGTAGCACATTTAGAATGTACTGTTTGACCCTTCACCTACAAACTGTGAGACCCGTCCCCTGAACCTGCTCTCCTAAACCCACCTGTCCTCACCCTATCTCACCCCAGCATGCAGGAGAGTGAGTATGGACTCGCAGCAAGCCACCCATGTGTTATTGCGTGTTTCTGTGTGAGCACACACATGCATGTCTGTGTGTGCGTAGATGTTGTGTGTGTTTTTTTTATTTCTCAAACGGTGCGTACACCGGCCTGCCCGCCTGCATCATTGTCTGGATGAACTTCATGCGAATTAATTGACTGACATTTTTCCACGTGATTCTCAGTATGACTGTGGTTTGTTTGTTGTATTTGTACATTTCTATTACCGAGTTGTTTTGAGGTCATCTGATGGTAGTATCATTGGTTGTTGATAAGTCATTATATACATATCTATATGTAAATACGTTCTAACTACCAGACATGTTTCTGTGCATCGTTATGCTTAACTGTCTGTGTGCGTTTGTTAATGTCTGTTCACATGCAATTTATGTTTGCCTACTGTATGTTCCTTAGCAACGTCTTGCCTGTATCTGGACTGTTGAAGTGGTTGGAATGTTTGGTTTGTTCTGGTCTGTCATTGGTCTACCTTGACAGCATTGCAGATGTTTGTACTAAACCCCCAGATGTTTCCCCCCTTGCAGCATGGACTCAGACTTAGCCCAGTTATGAGTGAACACACCTTCACATAGCTGTAAGTCATGTGATGCACCGCGTTCAACTAAAGATCATATCTCTTTTAACGCCCGTCATTCCATAGTCCTCGAGCATGCTCCTGTTATTCATTTGGTCATGTATTTAATCATGCATTATCTATCCCATATCTCATGTCTCACCTGTTCTTCTTTCATCCTGTGGTTTGGAGCAGCATCGCCTCTTAACAACCGTTAAGTCAGTGTGACGTTCTGCTCTTAATTGTAGGGAGAAAAAAACTGTTCAGCCTTGCTTTGATCTGTTGGAATGCCATCCACTTTTCAGACTCCATGATTTTATCGTTTATTTATTTATTTGCATGTCATCCTGTGACTCTTCCTAGCTGATCTCCCAGCCCTGTCTGCATGTTTCACATCCCTGTGAGACTTGAGAGTGAATTGTTTAAATTTTCATCTTCTATGACTATAGATGTACCTACCTTGCTTTTTCTAAACTAATGACCATCTCTCTCTCTCTCTCTCTCTTTCTCTATCTCTCTTACCCTCTGAATACCCCCCATCCCATTCCCAACCATCAACCTCCAACACTCTATTCCCCTATACCACACTCTCTCCGCCACCAATACCCACCCACCCTCACTCCCACCCTACAGCCACCGCCACCAGCGTGGCCGAGCTTCAGGCAGAACTACGAGACCCCGGGCAGCCTCCACCAACAGCTACCCCTCTCCTATCCTCTACTAGGACCAGCCATCGGAGCTGCCCCCTCTCCCAGGAAAGACTTTCCCCCAGCAGAGGCTGGGCTCAGGGATACCCACTGCGCTGGACGGACTGACTACAGCCTGGGAGAGAGAGGGGTCTTTACCAGACGTTGACCATGGGGAGAGAGTTGGATGGGACCACAGTAGCTGACTGGGGTCAGAAGACCATCCTGAACTCCTGACGTCTCCTTATTCTGGCGTCTCCTTCTATTTCTTTGTCATTCTAATTTGAGGTCTGAATTAGCTGTAAGGACCGCAGTTGCGTAAGGGACTATCATTGTGTAAAGTGCTTCAGTCAATTAAGAAAAGATTCTAAAACACTTGTGAAAGCCTTCTATGAAACATCATGTAAAACTTCTGATGGATCAGTATTTTTGACTATACTGTGTACACTTACCTATGCATTTGACTCACATTTGATGTATGGTGATGTATAGTATTACATATTTTAAATATTTAGTGACACATTTAGAGGCTACATTTTCTGCAAATGTGTAAAAGAAAATATAAGCTTATGTATGAATTTACAGCTTTTAAATAAGAAACTACAATGCTTTCTCTGTGACTATTTTACATTAGACAAAGCAAAGGACCCGTGACTTAACACTGTCGAAAGAGAGTGCATTTAGACCTTAAGATCTTAAGAATAGAAATCATAACGTACAGAAGAAATGTTCTTTAAAGCAACAATATATATGGTGCTCAATGTAAATAGAGTCACATAGTTTCCCAAAGAATTTCAGTAGTTCCTCATGCTTCAGATTCTTACATACATTGTATTCATTAGAGCTGTTGTGATTTTTTTGTGTAATCTTGGTATACGTGAATAACAAAGAAATTCATTGTGAAATAATTAATTAATTGCAATTCATATTTGTGCATTAATGTATTGTCGGGGGAAGTGATATTGTGTGTGTGTGTGTGTGTGTGTGTGTGTGTGTGTGTGTGTGTGTGTGAGAGAGAGAGAGAGAGAGTGTGTGTAGGAGTTTGTAAAAGAGGGGACTCAACAAGAGATGAGAGCACATACAGTATATTGTGAGTAAAGACTTGAGAGTGTGAGTATGTGTGTGTGTTTGTGTGTGTCTGTTAATAAAGCACAATCTGTTAAGATGTATTTTCAGATTTTCTAATATTTTCTATGTGTTTTTGCTCATCATTGTAATCAGTTCTCTCAATGTGTATCTCTTTTGAAGAAGCACTGCCTGTACTCGAGATACTAATAAAGGAAAGGTCATGCACCCGAAAGGTGGAATTGAAAAGTCAATACCATTCACTGTTTGACAATGTGTGGAGTTTAAATACATGTCTCCTTGCAATGGATCTTTTAAGTATAACTTGATTTGTCTGAAAGTAAACTTTATATGATAATTTTACATAAATGTGCAACACATCTGCAATAATAGGACAGAAACATGTCAAATTTAATTTATTAACCTTTGCCGTATAGATACAACAACTTCATCATGTGACATACATACATTAAGGGAACACAACGTTCCTCCTCTACTTTACAGCATTCGGACCCACCTCCTGTTTGAACAACCAACTTTTAATGGTGCAAGACCACTGCCAATCAAACTGTCTCCATGACAATCACTCAGTGTCCCACCCCATACATCCAAACCCTTGTCAAACTAGCGTTGTGTGTCACATGACCTCAATACATCTCTTTGGCAGCAAATATACATAAAGATATCATCCTTAAATCCCCTGCTTTGTCTCCTAGTTAACTCAAGAGTTGTGTCTGAAAATCATTCTGCAAGATACAAAAATAGTAAGAAGAGAGAGAGCGAGCCTTCTAGAGGGTTCTACGCTAAACTAATACACAAGATAGAAGCAGCATGAGGCTAACAAACAATGGACAACACAGAGCGTAGAGAGTAGTCTCTTATTTTGTTTCCTTTCTGCTTGGCACGCCGGCTACGTAAAAAAAAAACAAGCTGCAGCTAGCAGACTGGTAGACGATACATTTAACTGTACACTGTTTGTCTAAGAAGCATCTTGTGAGCGACGCTGGTGCACACAGATGGATGGGGAATAAGAACGTCTGTGTAATTACAAGAGGGTGATATGTGATACAAATATTTTAAGAGATACTAAAGGCTTTACATCACAGCTCTCCAGTGTCGTAACACATGTTATAACAGTGTAATAAGCACGTTAAGTCCCTCCCTGCGTTTCAGTGCAATGCAGTTCAATTGCATTGCATATTTTTAAAACTATAAAGTGAACACAATGTAACCCTGCATACTTATAGTGCTTATAACACTGCATTTTGTAGATATTTACCAAAATAGAATCAAAAATAAATTAACAAATGCCATTATGGAATATGTTTTAAGGAAAAATACTCCTTGATGCAATCAGGCAGCTTTCTGTTGTGAATACATATTTTCTCTTCATTACTGATGGCTTCTTAACTAGATGATAAATATAACACATTTGTTTCTTCATTCAACATTACAAATTACATGTGAAAGGCTTCCTTCTTTAAAAATACAATACTGATCAACAACCTCTATGGCTAACAATTTTGTACACCTCACTCAACTAATAACCCCCTAACCTCTCCAAAAGGTTTCGGATTATGCGTACAGCATTATGATCTCAATTGTCCCCTCAGTATTTGAACTGCGTCTTGGGTAATATACTGGCAGTCAAAATCAGACGTGGTATTTACTGTGATCAGGAAATATGTACTCATCATGAAAGGTAACGTTAAATCTGGTTAAAACTGGAAAATCTCGAAGCAATTCACTGTGTGCAATCACGACTGTGATTTAAATGAGAATAACAAAGGAATGTAACGAATCAAATAAATAAATATAAATAAATAAATAAATAGATAATTATTTGGTAAATCAATGCTGAATACAGTGTACGTCTGAGAATTCATTGAATACATCATTTTACATACTGGGGGTTAGCCAGACTAAAGAATGCTGCATCATCCTGGCACTTTTGCTACTTCCTGGTTGATGGCCAATCACAAGGCAGCTGTAGGTTTCCTTTGAACTAATATTATTACTCTTCAACAATTATTTACCATCCCCCTTGCCCAACATCCAGTCCCAAAACGATGACAATCTGCTTTGAATATGACAATGAAGCTAATTCGGCATTGTTCTTTTTTTTTATCAATGACACAATTATGGAGTAACAATGTCTCCCAACAAATGTCCGGGAAAAAGATAATAGTACACCACTTCGGCTTTGATACAGTTCTGTTATTGTAGTCCTCCTCTCCAAGCCGTGATTTAGTCCTGCAGAGCACTGATAAGGGCCTGAATCCATCCTAAACATCCTGATTAATCCTCTAAGGTCATCAGTACAATGAGGCCATGGCAAAACAAAATAATTGTTTTCTTTTTTTTTCATCAAAATGGTTTTTAAAAGGCCCCTGTTGTATGCAGACTCCTGGTTCAGATTTCATCCATCTACAGATACGAAAAACTACCAATCTGTGGTGTTAATACTTTTTCTTCATATTGACTAATACTACTTTTTCTTCATATTGACCTTGTTCATATTGGGACCCTGATTCAAAACAAACAGGGTTGATTTCAGTAGTCTTCTGACGTTAGGAGGCACTGTCTTAAAAGGACATCAGGGCATGTTTGCTGTCCTGATACCTAAAAACATACAGAAAGAAAAAACCTGAAATGGTTAGTCCAGAAACAAGGGCCGATTCCTGGGTCCCTTACCACAGCTTCAACTTATTCTTTTTCTCCATCCTCACTGCTCCCTGTGCAAAAATACAAGGGGGATGGGGAAGGAAATAAATACCATTCAAATCATTATTAGTGCAGCATACTAAGTATAGCAGAGCTAATCAAGAGCATTTTAATTATATTTCTTTCAATCAGGTGTAATTGGGGAAGGGAGAGATAGAGGGAAGGCAGGGTAAGGGGGCTCCAAGTGCAGCATTAGGAATCAAAGAACAACCTCATACTGCAAATCCATTTATGAGACAAAGATAAGCTTAGGCAATAATGAAAATGTTTAGCCAGTGATTACATCCAGGATAAAAGAATACATTTCAAAGTTGGAAAATAAATACCAGGAAATACATTACTGAGATGAACCACTCACATTTACATATTTACATTTAGTAGTTTAGTAAATGCTTTAATCCACATTGACATAAAATAAAACACCACCAGCCCAGTTGGCACTAATAAAAGCTTGTTAACATTCTAACTGGTGTTATTTGGCAATATAGTTGGTACTGTAATCCTGTGAAAGCCTTTCTATATTTTCACGGGGTGGTCCGACCCGAACCATAGAACGACATATAGCATAGCCTGGACGGCTAATGGTACGACAGGTGTTTATCTGTTCTTCACATGACAATATACCATCAAAATTTATTTGAAGATAATGCCAAACGAAGTTGCCTATAACATACCCCAGAGAGTGGCAAGCTCTTGCATAGAGTTAAGTAAACAAGATCAGATGGGATACACTACTGAAATGCACTACTGATGTTATTGATGAAGAAGCTCACCTCCTGCGGATTCCATGTCCGAGTCAGTGACATGCGTGATGGAGAAGCGAGAAACAATTGAGGGCGAGACAGTGAAGCGGGAGTATTGAATAGTGGGCTTGGTCTCCATGGTGACAGGTGGCAGTTTGGGAGGAGCTTGCTTGGGTTCTGGGGCGGGCTTTATTGCAGAGGTTCCGATGGGTAACAGGGGGAAGTCATCCTCCCACTCAAAGCCAGCACCTTGGGGAAGAGCAGAGAGACATAGAGTATTAAGTCTTAAATGAGTATCCAGCACCTTCAAGACAAGAAGCAGAAAACGAAGAGGAGAAAAAAGACTGAAGGGACAGATAAAGAAAGAAAGTTAGAGAGGGAGGCATAGGCAGACATAATTGATCTCTTGAGCACAGCACTACTTGCAAGTGCCACTATTTACAAATATGTGCCTGTTATATAGACTGTATAGTTTGTGTAAATGATGACGCTGTTCTTACTTTCTTCTGATACGTTCCCATCCGAGGAGTCATCAGAGGCATTGACCTTTTCTTGTGAGTGGGGCTCTGCACCCCGTGACCCCTTCTTACTGGACTCGGCCCCGGGAGGAAAACCTTGGTCTGCCAGCTCCCGTGTGGGGCTCTCCTATGATAAGGAAATAGTCAAACATGGTGAATAAAGTACACTACTTTATATACCTTAAATGTGTATATATGACTCCAATATGTTCGTACTGTATATATGTTTACATACCTTATATGTGTATGTATGACCCCAACATTTATACCTTTATATACCTTATATGTGTATATATTATTACCAACAAAACATCTACACATGTGCTGTCTCTGTACGGTATGTCAGAGTGACAATGGTAACTGGTAAGTGACTAGTATTGGTTGATTACACTTTGTCTCCCATCATATGGTAGCCATACCATGGTAGCTGTGAGGACAGCTGTAGTCACTTTAATTCATTTTAGTGAATTAATTGGTTGATAAAGGTAATAAGTGAGAAACTGTGAAATGTATTATTCACCTGGTCAAACAAATAGACAGTGACATCATCAAAGAAGGACACAACCTTCTTTCTGGCCTCTGGTTCGTCGATGGATGACTCCATCACTAGGGTGGTCATCTTCAGCAGGCTGCGGAGGTTATGGGCATCGCTGCAGTCACTAATGATGATGGGAATTGGGTGGCTCTCGTCCTCACTCTCCTCGCTTTGCTCCTGCACGCTATAGGTCCGCAGCTCCTCATCGGATTCATCGCTGTCATCGGAGTCAGCGTCTTCCTCGTCTGCCTCCTCCCCGTCAGCAGGTGACACTCGACCCTCAAGAGGAGAATGGGGTGGAGGAGGGGAGGAAGCAATCGTGGAGATCTTAGAGTGCACCTCCTCTCCTTGTTCTTGACCAGTTTGGGGGGTTTGATCCTTCTTACAGGAGGTATCTGGTGAACCGCTGTCCTCCTGTTCATGTTCTTTAGGTAGTTTGACTAGTGAGGCGATGTTTGAGACTCCTGCTTCCTCATGTTCCTGCTGCTCTTCATATTCTTCCAGTTTGATACTAGAGTTAGATCCAGTGGCACTGTTTGTCTCATTGGAACCAAGGGGTGGAGATGGAACCTCGGGAATCTCTGTGTGTCCAGTTTCCCTGGAGACCTCGTCGCAGGAAAATGTTTGGGTACTAGTCAATCCCTCTTGGTCTGCAGACTGTTCAGATGCCACGGTCTCTCCCAAGACTTCAGTCTCAGTTTCTAGTACTTCATCTGGAAAACACTCTGTCTCTGCTTTCATCTGGCCTTCCTCTGCAGAATGGGCTGGAGTGGTAGAGCAGGGGGTTGAGGCAGATATCTTGTCCTCTGTGTCGATCTCTAACTGGGGAAGAAGACTCTCATCTTTGATAGGATCATTATCTTTGCTCTCTTCCTGGGAGGCATGCAACTTCTCTTCCTCTCTCTCTTCATGTTCCTCTGATGGATTGATCTTTAAATCTTCGATCAACTCAACCGGTTGAGTCTCAAGCTCCTCCTTTTTTCCCTTCTCTTCTCCCTCGTCCCGAGCTAGTTTTTCATTCTCTGCGTCGTAGTCTGAAAAATAAGCAGAATCTCGGTAAGGGTTGTCCTGACTAAGAGCGGTCAACCCTCCCTCACTGCTCTGAGAGGCTGACAAAGAGGCAGAGGTGGCTTCAGCTTCAGTTGGCTCCTCCTTCTCCTCATCCACGCTGGCTGAGATGGTTGGTTTCCCCAGGGGCTGGACAAAGGCTTTGGGCTCCTGCGATTCATGAGGTTCCTTGAGTACAAACTCAGGGGACTCATTATTCTCTGTGTCGTAGCCACTGTCCATGGCTTTAGGGGAGCTGGACGGGTGAGAGGCAGGGCTGAAGGCTTCGCTGGAGCCTGTGGTAGAGGGCAGGTCGATGGAGTCCATAGAGTCTGGAGTGCCCACCTGTTTCTGGAGGGACTTTAGAGCAGGGGAAGAGGTGTCGTAGTCGCCCGCCTCGACGTAGTCGACAGGGAACTCGCCAAAGATTGCTGAGGTGACATCGGTGATGTCGTCATCACTGCAGTCATCGATCTCCACCAGGCTGACGCTGGAGTGTCCCCGGTCAATCCCACTGTCCGCCGTCCGACTCACTTCTGAATTGGGTTCTGATTGGATGACTGGGGCAGGGCTCTGTTTTGATTGGATGACTGTGGCAGGGCTCTGTTCTGTTATTTGGCTGGTGTTGATCTCCACAGGTTTGGACTCTTTTGGTGCGATCTCTTCCTTGGCACTTTCCTCTTTCTTACAGGACGAATCCTCCACAGTTATTTCCACATATTGCTCTGTAAGGTCATACTGAGTTGACTTATTTGCCTTTGAGGTCAAATCGGCTGATAGTTCCTTTATTTCTTTCTTGCCTTCGCAGGGCGCTCCAATGATCTTCTCATAGTCATTGATGTAGCAGTTACTCACAACTGCACCAGTGAGAGGATCAATGAAGTGAGGGCTCTCCACAACTTGGCAACACTCAACAGGCAATACCTTGTCTGGCACTGTCTCATGGCATATATAGATGTACGGATTGCATTCCGCAGTTACCAGTGGATGATGAACCCCATGTGCAACACAGCCACTGTCCTTTGCAGTGGCCTCTAGGTAGTCTATGGGTTTAGGAGGGTGATGGTAGGCTAACTTTTGCTCATCCGACCAGCAATCCTCAACATCTGTTGTGGGCATGGTATAGTGGAAATCCATGTAGGCATCCTGTTGTCGACATGAACCCTGTCTCCGGCACAAAGTAGCACTGTTGTTGGGGTGGCTGGACCAGCCGTGAGCCTGCCTCTCAACAAACAGATCTTCCTCATCATCCTCCTCCTCACTGTCGCTGTCCCTGTGGCGGAGGAAGAGTGCTCCCTCTGACTCTATGTCGATGCTGACCTGGTGAGAATTGGGCATGGTCTTCCTAAGGGAACCCATCATGTCATAATAGCCTCCGGTGACATTCTTCCCAATGATGGAGCCTTGACTGGTCTCCAGGTAGGGGTCGCCGTAGCCGTGGCGGGGGCTGTCAAGAGAAGGAGGAATCCCAAGAGGGTTCTCCAGCTCTCCCAGTGCCCGCCTCAGGCTACGGGACCCCCAGCTCTCCTGGAGGGGTGGCTCTGGAGGCTTCCCAATAATATAGCCATCCATTGTTATGGGGGGTGAGTGTTCATAGTAGTAGCCCCCATCTCTGTCCTTGTAGGAGACATAATGTCCCGACTCCCAGGGCCTCCCCAGTGGGCTGTCGTTGGACACCTGCCCAAGCAGAGGCTCCATGGTTAGGGACAAGGCAGGGCTTGTGTTGTCCGAATCATAGGCACTGCTTTTGTGGACATCCGCAGCCCAGTAGGAGTCTATGGGCTTGACCTCCGCAGGGCAGGTCATACATTCTCTAGAGTCTCCACTCCCTGTCAGAAAGCTCCTATTGCTACCACCAAACTCTGGGCTGTAGCTGGACATGGTGTAATCTATGTCAACATTGCAGTCCATTGGCTCCTCAATGCGGATGTAATACTCACTGCTCACTGAAGGGCTGTGGGCACTCAACACAGGGACTGTCCCCGGAGCGTGAAGCTGCTTGGGCTCATAGTATGACGGTGTCACCCCAAGGGTGAGCCCATCCATCCCACAGCCACCTACCATACCCCCTGGTGGGTAGTATATCTCCTGGCAGTGTGGATTGCCCTGTCCCAGGGTGCCTGTGGATGAAGAGTGGTGATACGACTGCTCGGCCCGTGCCTGTTCCCACTTGTACTCGAAGTTCAGCCCATGACTTGTCTCCGTCACTGTCAGAACGTCATCGCCGGAATCGGAGTGGTAGTTGTCGCCCACCGAGAACTGCTCCAACAAGGGGAAGGATGATGAGGCGGACGGGGCCATCTCCAGGGACAGCGCTCCGGCGCCGTGCAAGCTGTGGTGCCCGGTGTTGGGCCGCATAGAGGTCCAGCGCCTCTCGAAGTCCTCCTCGGCCTCGCTGGCACATTTGGCACACAGGTAGTTTAGCAGGAGGTGGACCTCTTCAGCGTTGGGTCTTTGGTCCGCCTGGAGCCAGCAGAACTGCATCACTTCGTACCTGGTGTTGTGGAGAACAAACAAAGCCCCCATGTCAGTAATTTACACTCAAACGTGCAAACACACACACACACACACACACACACACACACACACACACACACGCACACACACAAACACACACATACATAAACACACCCTGTTCTTGACAGAACCATCAGAGAAAAGAAAAAAATGAGATGCTGGGAAATGAACATCGATTAACTGTAGGAATACAGGAAATGAAAGCCAGCAGCATTTGCATAATTATCGAAATCCATACGGAAAATGACTGCATGCTCTGTGTCTCTGCAGAAAAATGAGGCCTAACAGCATTCTCATCTCCGGTAATAATGAGATTTCATCCTCATTATTTTTTCATTCGGGCCAAACATTTGTGTTGGTGTGTGTGTATGTGTGTATGTGTGTGTGTGTGTGTGTGTGTGTGTGTGTGTGTGTGTGTGTGTGTGTGTGTGTGTGTGTGTATGTCAGCTCTTTTTTGACAGGAGGAAACACACAGGCCCTGCAGGGCATTGCAGGAGCAATGAGCACAGGAGTCAAATGAGGGCAACAGAAAGAAAGGAGGAGGGAAAGAGTGGAGAGAGAGCAGTGGAGGAAGAAAAAAAAACACAGAAAGAAAAAAGGAAATGAAAGTGTGAAGATGAGGAGAAAATTCAAGAAAGAGCCAGAGAGGGGACAAAATCAGGTTAAGGCTGAAAAGAGGATAAAAAAGACTGTGACATCAGACAGAAAGATTGACTGACAGGAAGCAGAGTGGAGAGAGAAAGGAGAGGAGACAAGAGTGTGGTGCTGTATAAGAGGGGGAGAGCACAGATCAGCCGAAATGAATGGCATTAAGAAAGAGTAGAAAGAGAGAGGAGAGGAGAGGAGAGGAGAGGAGAGGAGAGGAGAGGAGAGGAGAGGAGAGGAGAGGTTGAGGTTGTGTATCAGAATAATTGAAGTACAGAACAATGAGTGGAACCTGAGTGGGATCAAGACATGGAGGAGGAGTGCAGATTTGGTCAGGGACATGAGGGGGAGAGGAGGCAGCTGTGCCCAGATCAGATCAGCTCAGCTCACCAGCGTTCCGCCAGAGGGATGGTGAGAAGGGGTTTGGGCAGCTTGAGCTGCTGCTCCTTCACGGTGTAGTTGAGCACCTGGCGGTCAGAGTAGAGGCGATAGGGCTGGGTCCCCAGCTCAAACAGCTCCCAGATGGTCACGCCCAGAGACCTGAAACACAGGCAGCCAGCTGAAACACCTCATGGAACAACACAGGTGGGCAGCACATGGTCAGCACTGGTGGGCAGCTGAAACACCTCATGGAACAGCACAGGTGGGCAGCTGAAACATCTCATGGAACAGCACAGGTGGGCAGCTGAAACACCTCATGGAACAGCACATGTGGGCAGCTGAAACACCTCATGGAACAGCACATGTGGGCAGCTGAAACACCTCATGGAACAGCACATGTGGGCAGCACATGGTCTACTCTCCTGTTACACTTCTCATGGAGATACCTTTGAGCTCAGCTCAGTCCACATGTACAGAGGTACAGGCAGCTATAGTCTGTATATTCTCTCTGTATACTCTTTACTGATATCCTGTTTCTGTATATTCGCTCTGTATATACTCTTTACTGATATCCTGTTTCTGTATTCTCTCTGTATATTCGCTCTGTATATACTCTTTACTGATATCCTGTTTCTGTATATTCTCTCTGTATATACTCTTTACTGATATCCTGTTTCTGTATATTCTCTCTGTATATTCTCTCTGTATATACTCTTTACTGATATCCTGTTTCTGTATTCTCTCTGTATATTCGCTCTGTATATACTCTTTACTGATATCCTGTTTCTGTATATTCTCTCTGTATATACTCTTTACTGATATCCTGTTTCTGTATATTCTCTCTGT
>NC_137922.1:35358460-35365960 GCF_963457725.1 Sprattus sprattus | reverse complement strand
AATTTATGAAAACAAGACACAATAAATAAATAAAAGGCAAGCAAATAAGAAAGAAAGACAGAAAGAAGATAGCTTATCGATCCAGACCTCTGATCCATCCCATCATTCTTCCCCTGGTGCGTACGTATGCTTGTATGTGTGTGTGTGCACACATGTATGTGTGTGTGCGTGTGTGTGTGCACATGTGTGTTTGTAAATGTGTGTGTGCCTGCACGTGTGTGTATGTGTGTGTGTATGTGTGTGTGTCTGCATGTGTGTGTGTGTGGGACGTGTGTGTGTGTGTGCACATGTGTGTGTGAGTGTGTGTGTGTGTGTGTGTGTGACGGCGTGAGGGAGCGGTCAGCAGCGGAGGCTCCAGTGTCTTACCTCAGCCCCATAATCACCCAGGGGCCGATCCCCAGAGCACCCAAACCACCCCTGACATCATCCCATCCCTCATCACTCTACACACAGCCACACTCCCTTCCTCTCTCTTCCTCATCCATACATCTCTCTCTCCTTCCTCCTTCACCCTCCTCTCCCCCTTCTCCTGCATCCCTATCTCTCTCCTTCTTCGCCCACATCCCTCCCTCTCTCTCCTTCCTCTCCTGCATCCCTATCTCTCTCCTTCTTCGCCCACATCCCTCCCTCTCTCTCCTTCCTCTCCTGCATCCCTATCTCTCTCCTTCTTGGCCCACATCCCCCTCTCTCTCTCCTTCCTCTCCTGCATCCCTATCTCTCTCCTTCCTCTCCTGCATCCCTATCTCTCTCCTTCTTCGCCTACATCCCCCTCTCTCTCTCCTTCCTCTCCTGCATCCCTATCTCTCTCCTTCCTCTCCTACATCCCTCTCTCTCTCCTTCCTCTCCTGCATCCCTATCTCTCTCCTTCTTCGCCAGCATCCCTCTCTCTCTCTCCCTGTTGTCCTGTATCCCTCTCTCTCTCCTTCCTCTCCTACATCCCTCTCTCTCTCCTTTTTCTCCTGCATCCCTCTCTCTCCCTGATCTTTCCCTTCTCACCATCCTCTCAACCCTCACTCTCTCCCTCTGTTCCTTCCCCTTCTCTCTCCTCTCTCCCCCCCCCCCCTCCACCCCTCTTTCATCCCTCTGTCTGCTGGGTCCTCTCCGAGCGCTGGGAGTGTTTTTCGGGCACACGTCCACTCTCTGGATGTGCCAGCAGAGACTGTCATAAGCGTCCAGGCACACCCTTTATCGCCTTAATCCCCTCCAGAGTAGGGGTCCAGGCAGCAACCCAGCAGCCAAGTGCCTGATCTCAGAGTAAACCCCACACAGCTCAGCCTCTGCAGGATCTGCCTGACACTCAACTGCGCAGTACTCACACTCCAGCTGTTTGTGGCGGCCATGTTTCCACATCTGAGTGCATTACTGATAGTGTGTCTTCCATTACTCCTCACCATATAGACTCACAGTAAGTCAGGGATTGACTTACAGTTAGGCCGGGGTCACGCTGAAGAGCAGCAGTGGCAAAGTGTAACACAATGCACAGACCATAATAGTTCAACCAGTTTAAACTTAGTTCCGTTGGCAAGTGGTGTGAAGTACTCATTTCCGTACAACGGAAAGAAATGCCCCGCCCCCATAAAGAATGTTCCTAGGATCCATTAAACTAACATTGATGAGCATCGTGTTACACTCTGGTAGTTGAACCAAGCTACACTTGAGTCAATGCTCAAGTGCTCCCACATCACAAGTGAGACACTAGCTTAAAACTAGCAGGGTCAACCACTCCTCAGCCGAACCAGAGCAAACTAGAGAAAATCTACCGCTTCTGCCACTGGCATTGCTAGCCAGTGTGATCCCTGCCTAAGTAATGTATTTAATGCATGAGCACATTCAAAGTCAGAGCAATGTGTACATTTGCATTAAAAAAATACTCCCACGTTGGTGTATTTCTAAATATCTAGTAATATTCACTACTTTAATCAACAATATTCTACCATTTATTTTCATATGGGTACACTGCGTGCGTGTGGCCAGGGATCTGAACTCTTCTCTTTGGTATTGCTTATAGCTTAACCATGTGCGCTACAGGAATGCTGTCAGGCTGATCTAGGACCTGTGGCTGAACCTCACGACATAGGGGTCAAGTCTCTGCTTGACCCTCGGCCTCTGCTGATGTCACTGAGTTATCAGGAGAAGATGCGTATCGGAGGACCAACCCCCTTTCACATAAAGCTGGTCTTTGTTAGCATGGGTCAGAGGGAGGGAGAGACAGGGAGAGAAAGAGAGAGGGAAGAAAAGGAGGGAAGGAGAGAGAGAGAGAGAGAGAAAGTCTTATTCTCACTAGGATCTTTTCATGCTCAATCTCTCTCTCCATCCCACGTTCCTCACATACCAACGAGCACTTATGTAGGCCGACTGGGGAGGCATTACGCAACAGGCAGATGTTTGTCATGGTCAGAGAGAGAAGGAGAGAGAAAGGGATAAAGAGAGAGACATAGAGAGATAGAGAGGAAGAGAGAGACAAGAGCGAGAGAGAGACAGACGGACAGACGGATTAAAGGAAAGTGTGCGTAAGTGTACAATATGTGGCTTAAACTGTCCTCAAGACTGAAGTAGAAGAGGACATGGGGACAGGAAAAGGACAGAGGACAGCAGAGAGGGACAGGGCAACATGAAGGAAAACAACAGAGGCACAGAGAGAAAGGAGGGAGGGGAGGAAGACTGGGGGAGAGGAAGGCAGAGAGAGAGAAGCAGAAAAGAACATCAGCACAGAAAGAAAGGAGGGAGGAGAGGAAGGTCCAGAGGGAGAACGAGAAAAGAGCAGAAGCAGAGAGAAGGAAGGAAGATTGGCGGAAAGGAGGAAAACAGACTGCGAAAAACCATCACAATCAAACGAATGAACGAACAAACAAAGAAACTGAACACAATCAAAGTTCCAGACATGCAAATCTTTCCCTGCTCCCCCTCCCTCAGACATCTGGACTGGCCACGAGGCGGCCCTCAGGGGCCCCATCCCCATCCCTCTGGAGTGTGAGATAGATGGGGTAATCACAGAGACATGGTCCTGGGAGGTTTGGGCCCTCGCTCCATCTGAAGGAGATTGTTTTCCTGAGGCCTTTTGAAGAGGTTTCACCAGGTGAATGTTGGACTATATGATTGGATTTGATGTATTAGTAGCATGGTAGAGATGGAGAGAGGCCGAATGATAATTGTGAGAGAAGAGAAGAAAGAAGATTGCAATTTGTACTTTCTGAGAGTAGGAATGTTCCGGATCATGGTGTGTTAGAGCAGGCTCTGCGGACTACACACTACATAGAAACTGACTGACCTAAGAGACTTGTTTGTTCTTCCAACTGGTTCATAGAATACATCTAAAACAGGCATTTGTTTTGTTGTTGTTTCTGTTGTTGTAGTAGTAGTTGTTGTTCCTAAAAATCTATAGAAAAAGATTTAAAAATATATATTTTTTTCTAAAAAATCCTGTCAGTGGAGTATACCTACTTTGGTAGTGCTTTGATTTTTGTATCTGAACATCACTCCAGTTACGCAAGAGAGAGAGAAAGAGCACATGATACCCACATCCAAAGAGACACAGAAAAAGAAGAGAGAGAGAAAGAAAGAGAGAGAGAGAGAGACATTTGAGAATAATGATAATGGATGATGTATAAATGGATTTTCAGTTACCTGATCGTCCGGGCTGCTTGTTGAGGGGGCGGTTGACCTCGGTGAGGGGCAGGATGTAAACCTCAGGGCCGGTCTGGGTGGCCGGCGAGGCCAGGGTGGAGACTTCGGCCTGGTACTCCTCGCCCTCCGCATTCTCAAACTCCTGCGTTTTTACAGAAGAGGAGCAGAGGTCTCAGGTCAACCAGCCAGATCAGAGGAACATTCCAGAACAATACGGCACACATGCGCCAGCACGGGCGCCCACGGAGAAGCACCAGCAGAAACGCACATTGTTGGAAGCGTGATGGATCTAATAGATTCCAGCACCCCCCTACCACTGCTAACCAGGACACGCTCAGTGGAGGCATAAATTATGCAAGGGAATCTGACATGGTATATATATTTTAGATGATATTACATAAGCTCTGACCAGAAATCAAGCCTCTGGTTGAGGTGTTCTGCATATGCTGCAATGCTGCAAGGCTAGGTCTCCCACCCACAATCTTCCTGAATCCTATTGTTCAGGAGCCTTACTCTTTGGTTTACTGTTAAGTCTGGGTAACTGAAATGCTAAGGAATATAACCTTCATAATTTTTACACACATACTTAATATACTACTGAATTTGAGAAATGTATAATCAAAACTTCAAAATCCAGAGTGTGTTGCATACATATAGAAATGATATGCATTGCCCACACAGAATATATACAGTGCATAAGGCACTCATATGATGTGAATCCCCATGTCATCCTTCACACAGTTCACCTAATCTGCTCAGTTCACCTAATCTGCCTTAAAAGGCTTTGGGCAGACAAAAAAACAACAATGGATCGATCGCGGTAACAACCTTGAAACTGACAAAGTGCAATCACCAGGGCAACAGATGTTTATAGGGAGTCCAGCATTTACCGCTGACACTGATGCCCATTGGACTCCATTGAGGAAGCCGTCACAGTGTCAGGAAGAGAGAATGACCCCTGAGACGTCTCTAAAGTGCTTTTTACTCTGTGCTGTATGTCCCTCATGGCTTCCCGTCTACTTCCTCTTGGCATTTATAAACAGGCAGCATAAGGAACAGTGCGTCCAAGGAGCAGTATCAGGAACTTGACAGGGTTTCGAAAACTGGAAACTGCTCTTTTGTGGCCAGGCCCGAAAAGTAGAGTACTTAGGGGGAAGAGACGAGAGGAGAAGATGGAAAACCGTGACCTCCCTTGGCTCCTAACTCCACCACCCCCAACCACCCCCACCACGGCCTGCTCCCACCCACCCTCTTCCCTTCAAAACCCAGCCTCATGCCCCCACCCCACCAACACATGCACACACACACACCACCCCCCGTTCTCCCTACATCCGGTCCCCTGAAGCCTTCTCATCCCTGGCCCCTATCTTCACACGCCCTCACACAACTTCCCTCCAGCACGCCGGATGATGTCCACGGCCGAAGTGGACCAACACGCACACACACAACGACACACACACACACCAACAGGCAAATACTATACACATAGATACTCACACACAATTATGCACACACACACACACACACACACACACACACACACACACACTACATATACACAGACGTGCACACACACATACACACACACTATCTCACACATACAGAGCAGAGCAACAGAACATTCTTAACACAGGAAAACATCAAATCACCCTCACCCTCTGAATACGTAGACACACAAACCCCACACTCTCATCTATAAGTTATAATATAAAAGGCAGCTAGCGTTCAAAGTACACACACACACATCCACAGATGTACACACACACACACACACACACACACACACACACACACACATACTATACACATACAGATACACACTGTCTCACAGCGTTCAAATAGATAGGGCTTCGATAGATGTCAAACCGCTTTTTTTTTACAGAGTACACATCAGAGTTCACAGAGTACACATCATCCCATCCATCAACAGCCATGCCATTGGTTGGCACAGAAACAAGCCCATTCACATGTCTCCTTTGACATGGACTACCCACACCTTGTTGAGTTTGTACTCCACAGAAAAATATGGGATATTCCCAATGTAATTTTTCTGGTCGAACTGAGCGTGACTCATGAATCATACTTTGGTTGGTTTTCTGTGAGTTTTCATCCCACTTAAGCTAAATCCCTCTAGATTTCTAAGTACTCCAAGCTAACAGAGGAACAAGAGACGCCTGCTGTGAGGGAAAAAAGGAACGTCGGAAATAGGGTTGGAGGTTTAAGACACACACTCTTGCTCTCGCTCTCTCTCTCACAAACACACGCACACACACACACAAGCACACTCATTTTTGCTCACAAATACATTTATATACACACACTTTCTCTCTCTCTCACACACATACACAGACACACACAGACACACACACACACACACACACAGACACACACACACACACACACACACACACACACCTGTAAGCAGAGGGATCGATCACAGCTGCTGATATTAAATAATGGTTTGTGCCAGGAGGCAGCAGAAATATAAAAATACTACGGTATAATTACATCTCTGCATTAACATATAAGGCCCACCTATCTACCATATATTCAGTCATCTATGCCAGGAATAAACCTGCTATTTAAAGAGGCTCTTGCCACAGCAATACAGCTGGCAAATAAACACACTCTGCCTATGTCGGCTCGCTAGGATTGCTTGACACAGCATGGCATCAGAACAGAGCCTATTTCTGTGACCTATTTCTATTTTCTGTGCGATCAATCTTGTTTCGTTCTCATTACATTTTGCATTTTCTATTAATTTCTATGCCATCCTTTCCTATCTATCCTTTCACTTCTCTTATGGGTTTTACACACACATGCACACCCATCTCATCATCTCTTCCTCTCCCTCTCTCTCTCTCTCTCTCACACACACACACACACACACAAAAAACATTCCCTCACCGAACGCATCTTCTAGGATTACCTGCACATAAGCCCCAGTCACCAGGCTCTACTTTGGCCGTACGTGCCCTGCACCTCCGCACCTCCACACCTCCACTCCTCCTCTCCACTGCCAGCCAGACGGGTGCTGTGTGGAGACCCATCCCATGCGGCCTCTCTGCAGGGAGAGAGCCCCTCCATCCAGCCCTGTCTGTGCCTAGAGCCCGAACCTGCTGGGGCCCCTAGCCTTACTGTCCCTGTCCTGCTGCATCTCTGAACCACAGAGCATTCTGTACTGACTGAGACCATCCCCCTTCACTTTCAAGTGAGATGGAGGAAGAGAGTGGGGGAGAGGGAGAGGGAGAGATAGAGATAGAAAGAAAGAGAGAGAGAGAGAAAGAAAGAGAAAAGAGAGAGAGAGAGAGAGAGAGAGAGAGAGAGAGAGAGGGATGGGCAGTGGCCTCTATCCCAAAAAATGTGTTCCTGTGCTCCTCCCAGGGAGGGGAATGAAGAAAGTGAGGAGGGGGCCAACTGAGAGAGAGAGAGAGAGAGAGAGAGAGAGGGATAGAAAGAGGGAGAGACAGAGAGAGAGGCAGAGAGGGAAAACCCCGACAAAAATGAGGGATGAAAAAAAGAGGGAGAGAAATGGTTTTCACATTCTGTGCTTATGACATCACTCTCTCTTTCTCTCTCCCTCTCTCTCTCCATCTCTCTCGGCCTGGGACACATGTGCTCAGCAGTCCTCTGCCCTTTTGAATGATGAGAACATGATCACACCGGAGATTCACACACACACACACACACACACACACACACACACACACACACACACACACACACACACACACACACACACACACACACACACACTCTCTCACACACATACACACACTACAGCACATGCATTACTTACATTTCACAGGCACTCACGCACACACAGATGGAATTCACATTAAACCAAGTCAGCTTCACACACAACACATAAACAAA
>NC_137922.1:35348460-35353460 GCF_963457725.1 Sprattus sprattus | reverse complement strand
CCTCCCACAGATGGAAGCTCATGCTGGAACAGTCTTCAGCCATTAGCTTTAGCTGCTTTCCAAACCATACAAGTATTATTCTATGAATAAAGAAGGATTATAAATATTGCTGACTTGAAATAAGTGGGGGACATTTCACTTAATTTCACTGTGCATATTGGTGATTATTCGATCACATTCAATTTCACTGTAGAGTTCTTTACAGTAGTAAATGGATAAGTTTAAGTGCTTTTCAAACTAGGTTCTGCTTTATGAGGGAGTATCATCGTCGTCTTGGAAGGAGTTCTGTATGCAACGACTCACTCTGGCATATGGCACGTACCTGCCAGTGGAATTCGTTAGCATAATTCCACAGCGAAATTATCTCCTTCTTACACTCCATGAATTCCATTACTCCCTTCTAAGGTTGTGTGGGCTAATTGAGTTCTCCTCAAAGCATTTCGATGGCATCCAACGGCATACAATTCGGGGAGGATTACGCAACCGATTACATCTCTAACCAGTCGACACGCGGTGAGTAGTAGAGGCCACCGCGAGAAGCTTGGAACACGCGTCGACCTCTGCCACCTGAGACGGCAGAAAATACCGGGAGAATGTGCGTGAATATCCTATAAAACACCATGGGATTATACAGACACAGGTTTTTGATGGATAGGAATGTCTAGGAGTTTATTTGGACCCCTCAACTGTGACATAATTATTCAGGGAGCATTTGCAATGACATTTATATAATACCCTCATTACGGAACTATGAGCTCAACTGGGAGATTGACTTATTATAGAGAAGGTGTCCTTCTATGGTGTTGATGCACACTCAGTATACTCCACATTAATCCACAGTCTACAGCTCTCAAGCCATTCTCTAAAGCATAAGACTGTTACAACATAGCAAACCATGTTATGTGCTACACCTTCAACCAAACAAAGCAATATACAGTTAGTTTTTTTCATGTCAGGGACTCTCCACTCAGTGCAGTCACTTCAGAGTGGCACTCAGGAAGCACAATGGACAGTTTGGTATAGAGTCGTTTGTGCTCACAGGACCTGGGGAAAGAGTCAAAGGCACCAGGGCTTCACATCAAATGAGTGGAGAGGGGATGGCCGCCCTCTTGCCCCTCCCTCCTCCACCCTTTACAGGGGCATCTCGATACTGAGCAGCACGGGTGATGAAAGAGAGACAACTAAAGAACATGATGTGTGTGTGTGTGTGTGTGTGTGTGTGTGTGTGTGTGTGTGTGTGTGTGTGTGTGTGTGTGTGTGTGTGTGTGTGTGTGTGTGTGTGTGTGTGTGTGTGTGTGTGGTCATTGCAAGAGGAGACTTTGTTGTTATAGTTTTAGATACTGAGAAACTGAGGGGTCAGTGCCACACACAAACAAACACACACACACACACACACACACACACACACACACACACACACACACAAACACACACTTGCGTCCTCAAAATCACACACATAAACATATACACACACACACACACATACACACACTCGCACGCATCCTCATACACAACCAATCTGCCAGAGTGCACTGCAATCTAATTAGAGGAGGGTGATAAGGAAATACAATTTAGATATATTAAATACGGGACTGGGTGCTTACACTGCCTCAGATATTACTGCGAAAGCTGCAAACATGGACAAATCTGTGTTGGGGGCAATTTAGTAGCCCGTAGGAATCCAATCTGCTCTCCTCAACCCCCCAAACTTTGTCATCTAGACACATGGAATTGATGTGACGCAGTTTAGGAAGGAAAGTAAGTATGCTGTAAGGGGGAGAGGGAGGTGGGGGGTACATACACTTTAAAAGATGTGATTGTTTCTTTGCTATAGGCTGTGGTGCTATGAAAAGCACTGCACTTGTGAATTAGGGTTGACCCCCCAGAAGAGCGAGCAGAAGGTTACTTGAAGAAGAAGAAGAAGAAGAGAGAGAGATTAAGGGACAAGGAGAGAAGGGAGAGAGAGATAACGAGGAAGAGAGAGAGAGAGGAAGAGTGGGAGAGGAAGTGTGTAGAAAGAGAGAGAGAGAGAGATGGGGACGTTGTTTGTTGTTTTGTTGGTTTGTTGTTTGTGTTGCCATGCTAGCGTGACTCTTGAGACTGACATGAAGCTCCTTTTCCCTCCAGAGTCATCCCTCCCCCCCGCCCCCCGCCCCCCGCCCCCCACCCCCTTCAATCCACCCTTCATTTGCTGCTCTTCAACATGAGGCTGTGGTTGCCATGGAAACAACCCAAGACTGACAGGCGGCTGTCACGTAGCGGGGATATGCCGTCAGCAGTAGATCTCTCTCTCACTCTCTCTTCCTCCACTGATCCATCTCTCTTTCTCTCATTCTCTCTTTCTCTCACACTGCAGACCCATCTATATTTCTCTCCTTCTCTTTCTCTCTTTCCCTCACACACACATCTCTCTGCTCCATCTCTTTTTGTCACACACACTACCTTCCCCTGCATCCCTTCCTCTGATCCATTCTCACAGGGCTGACTGACTGACAGTTTCTTCCTCTTTTGCTTTTCCCAAATATACACTTTGTGGCAGAAAATAGGACACAATAGTGCAGATTACAGCAGACACGGAGAGTGAGAGGTCTGAAGCCTTGAAACCCAGGAACACAATGAGGCCGCCATAGCTCAGTATATTCCTTTGGCATTCCGTTCATAAAGCCACGGACTGGCGGTTACTGATAAGTCTAAATCCGTACGCTGGCTTGGTCGGCACTAAAGCTGAAAATAGTGCTGCTAAAGGTGGGGGTTAGGGTTTGTTTGTGTGAGGTGGAGAGGTTGGTGTGTGTGTGTGTGGGGGGGGGGGGGTGTGCTTAGACAAATCACCAGCTTAAGAATGAAGTGGACAATGGGTCCGTTGGTGAAGAAAGAGAATGCACTTTTTGAAAATAACAAGAAGCGGATAGAAGAAGATCCCGTTTAGCCTCTTAGTGCCGGGGTACCACAGAGATGGGTCAACAGTCTGATGTGCTTCCTCTGAGAGAAGAGGCTTATGGAGGATGGATGTGGATTTATATATATATACATATACACAAATGCAAACAAACAGAGAACCATGCATGTACACATGATGTATTCCTATGGTTAAGCTAATTGAGCAAAATTGTGCTAAGCACACTGTGAGCCCTCTGCAAATAATCCTGCAGCAGACCTGAAGATACCTACACACACACATACACACACACACACACACACACACACACACACACACACACACACACACACACACACACACACACACACACACACACACACACACACACACACACACACACACACACACACACACACACACACACACACACAGGTTTATTGACTGGTGACTTAATGAAGCAGAGTGGCCCTCTGAACTAATGAGCTGAATGAGCTGAGAGGTAAAACTCAGACAAGCAGGCCATGACATGACAAACACACACACAAACACAAACACACACACACACACACACACACACACACACACACACAGAGACACACACACACACATACATAATGACTTGACACACCTTCATGGGCTCATTCCTTTAGTAGTCACTTAATGTTAAAAAGGTCCATTAAAACAAACAGCATCACTCACTTGCGGAGAGAGTAGGAAGGAGGAGGGTGAGGCAAGTGGAAAAAGACAGAGAGTGAGAGAGAAACGAAGAGAGAGAAGAAATGAAGATGTAACTGAAATAAGAAAGTGAGAAAAGAAAGAAACGAAGTGAGAAAGATGGCAGATAACAGAAAAGGGAGATACTTAATAACCAAAAAAAAAGGTTAAAGGAGCGAAAGTAGAGAGGAAATAAAATCAACGAAAGAGATGGCAGATGAGGAAGAGTGGTGAAATAACGGATGAGAGAAATAAAGGGCTGACTGGATGGAGAAAAGAGATGTAGCGATAGCGAGAGGGAGGCAGGGAGAGAATCACCAGAGGAAAGAAACGTAATGATGAAGTGGGGGACGAGATAGAGAGAGATGGAGAAATAGAGGCATCACACTGTGAAACAGATGAACGGGGAAGCACTGCAGAAAAGAGGGGGCGAACCGACAGAGCCAGGGACGGGTGCTGGCAGCACCAGGTCATCGTTAGGATGATTACGCTTTCTATTTCTTTCTTCTCCAAACAGAATTGGGAAAACAGAGTCTGAGAGTAGCCTCATCCCTGAAGCAGATCCCAGAAAGAAAGCAATGAACGAGAGAGGAAGAGGAAGAGAGCGAGGGGGAGGGAGGTAGGAAAGGAAGGGAGAGGGAGGGAGAAGATGGAGAGAGAAAGAGACAGCTAGTTTGAGAGAAAGCCTTTATTTTGCAAGCTTTACTGCAGTGCTTTTTTTCTGCAAAGCGGCACTGTCCATGGGAATGAGTCAGAGGAGGCAGCCATTTTTAGCCACTCGGGAAGAAGAGGCAAAGAGGCAGCACAAGCAGCAACCACACTGATGACTAAATAATGAAGCTAAGACAGTAGAGAGGAGGAGGAGAGAGAGAGAGAGAGAGAGAGAGAAAGAAAGAAAGAGGGAAAGGGAGAGAGAGAAAGAGGGGCAAATTAGTCCATCCAGTGCACAGGCAAAACATCGCCCTATATTCATGCTGAGTTGTTTTTCTTCTTCTCTTCCGAACCCAACAGCCCATCTAGCCCAGCCCAAAGTCTGTTTGTTGGATTGCATTTGGACCAGAGACGAGGCAACTTTGTTCACATGACCTCATCCCCATCCACATCACCACATATTTCTGCCTTCCTTGTACTTAATGACGCTAGCTAACTCTTTGGGCCTTCAGAAGGGTTCTCTCTGCCCAGTTTGGCCCACCACTCCCATAGAGAACACAGCTCCACTAACAGCCACTAGTCCAGTATCAGCACAATGATAGGAGAGGATTTGCCATATCTTATGATCTGATCTTCAATGCAGATATGTAGGTAGTATACAGTATATACTGCACATATGTAAGTATGTATGTATGTATGTATGTATGTATGTATGTATGTATGTATGTATGTATGTATGTATGTATGTATGTATGTA
>NC_137922.1:35338460-35340960 GCF_963457725.1 Sprattus sprattus | reverse complement strand
CCAGCCAACTTCAAGGATGATCGGCCCTGAGGTTTCCAGGCTGGAGAGGCCCAGGGTAGGGGAAGGCCAGCGCAGGGATTTAAATGTCAGGGTTTGCCTCAGACTGACTCCACACCTGACAGACCATTGTTCTGCATCTCAAGGCTCTTTACTACAGACACAGACACAGACAGAGATACACACAACTCTTGACTACAGACACACACTCATAATTCTTGACTTGATGTGACTCAACCTCTCTCCACTCTCTTTGTTCTTCCGTTGTTCCCCATCTCAAGGTCTTTTACTGTCCAGGCCCTGTTGCCAAATGTGTCCTTTAGAAATCCTGCGTCATTGCTCCGGATTGAGATTGCCATGGCCATGTCTTTATCAAGGTGGTTATGATGGAGGATCTGGATGTTTCCTAACATCAATATGTACTCTGGGTTTGTCCCTATGCAAGAAGCAGTTGGACTGACCGGTAGCATTGTCACTTGTAATTATTTGTGATCACTGAGGTCACTGACTGAGGTCACTCACCTCTTTACTCTCTGTGGTTTTGTCCCTAGAAGCTCATTTTGTCCAAGACATGAGTGATTGTCCTTTAGAGGACATTCTATATCTATCTATCAGACGCCAGTTTTCAGTGGTACCAGCTCTCTCTCTGTCCCTCTCTGTCCCTCTCTCTCATTCTCTCTCTGCCCCCTCTCTCTTTCTCTGTCTGTCTGTCTGTCTGTCTGTCTGTCTGTCTCCTCCATGCTGCTGAGGATTGCTTGTTTACTCTGATCACTGCTATCAGCAGGCTGTCCTCCCCCTGGGACCCGTCATTGCTGGATAATGTCCCACATGCCCCCACTATTTACTCCTCGACAGGGAGTTTTACTCAGGGCTGCAAAGAACCCACCAAGTATTGGTGTGTGGTGTGTGTGTGTGTGTGTGTGTGTGTGTGTGTGTGTGTGTGTGTGTGTGTGTGTGTGTGTGTGTGTGTGTGTGTGTGTGTGTGTGTGTGTGTGTGTGTGTGTGTGTGTGTGTGTGTGTGTGTGTGTGTGTGTGTGTGTGTGTGTGTGTGTGTGTGTGTGTGTGTGTGTGTGTGTGTAGAAAGTACATGAGTGAATGCAAGTCTTGTGATAATACTCACACTTGGTGTATTATGTATTATATTTTTGTATTACAGTGTAATATGTATTGGTGCTGCTGTGATTGTGTGTTATTGCTAGTGCGTGTGTGTCTCTGTGTGTGTGTGTGTGTGTGTGTGTGTGTGTGGTGTTTGTTAATGTGCACTGTGATATTTTGACAAGTGTGCATATGTACCGGTGCTCCCATGATCGCGTGCGTGTGTGTTTGTGTGCCTTATTTATGTATTGACAGCTCTCTACACACACTGGGACCATGATTGTGATAACAAGAGCTATTAGTTGCAATTACAGACATGTTGGACACAAAGCATGATTCACTATGTCGAATGTTGTAACATGAGCCCTCTTCAACACCACTAATTCAATTAAGCTGAACTAACACCACCAGTTCTAACAGAGATTATAAAGTCCTAAATCATTTTAAAATTAGATTGCGAAAGAAAAAACAGTATTAATAATGGAACCAAGGGAAAAATCTCATGAAAAGGAAGATTCTATTAGAGAAATAAGAATGTTTCCAGACCATTGTAGGGCACGTGGCAAATGTGGAAAACAAAAAGACAGACCGATATAAGGCATGCATCATCAATTTTCTGTGCGTTTATAGTGCATTTCATTTCTTATTTTGTATCAGTGTCTGTGTGTGAGTGTGTGTGTGTGTGTGTGTGTGTGTGTGTGTGTGTGTTTGTCTCTTTGTGTGTGTGTGTGTGTGAAGAGAGTGAGAAAGAGAGAAAGAAAGATAGAGATAGAGAGAGAGAGAAAGAGAGGTAGAGAATAAGAGAGAGAGAGCGAGATGTGAACTGTAAGATAAGACCATGAGCACTTGTCACAGTTATCTAGTTTGTCAGTGTGTGTTCTGTGTTGTGTGTAGGTCTGTGTGTCTCTGTGTGTGTGATAGAGAGACAAAGAGAGAGCAAGAGAGAGAGAGGGGTGGAGAGAGAGAGAGAGATGTGAACCGTGAGATAAGAACATGATCACTTGTCACAGTTATCCAGTCATCATGGCCATTCCTGCCCTCTCCTGTCCATTTTCTCTTCCATTTTTCTGGTATCTCTGTGGCATCTCTCCACTGATTCCCTCTATCAATCTTCCAGCCATCCGACCCCGCAGGACCCCTTCAACACTCTCTCATCCGTCATCTGCCTCTCTCTCCCTCCTCCCTCACTTTCTTACTGCCTCTCCTCATTTTCCTCTCACACTCTCTTCCTATCCATCTCTCCTCATCTCACGCACTCACTTCCTTTTCCCTTTTCCCCCCCTTGCACCATTGCTCTCTAATTTCAATTCCCTCTTTCTCCTCCCACCTCCTTATTCACCCCATTCTCCCTCTCTTTCTCCCTCTCTTCCTCCCTCTCTTTCTCCCTCTCATTCGCCGTCTCTTTTGT
>NC_137922.1:35298460-35333460 GCF_963457725.1 Sprattus sprattus | reverse complement strand
CTTTGAATCAGTCAATACAGTGCTTCAGGTACAGGAGGGGGCCAAGCAGCCTACGTAGCTTATTGAGAGGTGACTCAGTGGAGGCTAAGAGTGACATGGTGCTGGCTCTCATTAGGTCTGAGTCTGGAAATGTCACTGAGCCGCAGTCAGCACATCACTCAAGGTTGATGTAGATGAGGACTAAAGACAATAGCAGTAGATGTACAAGAGTGTAAGCCATTCAAAATATCTGATTACTGCAATAGGATTAGTGTTTCTCATTTCTCTACAGATTGTTTTATATGAAAGAAAAAATGAAAAAACACATGTCCAACAGACTCTGTTCCTGTGAAGCCTTTGTGGTGTGACTCTCACCTTCCTGTCTCAAGATATTTCATTCAGGGTAGTCACTATGGAGATATCGGATGGCTTATCAATCACAGTCATGGAGCTGTGTTCTTCAGCTGAGGGAAGACGTTATCTACCATTATCTGCCTCTCTTTCACTCTCTCTCTTCCTCTATGATATTGTGTGCTTGTTTGTGTGTGTGTCTCTGTGTGTCTGTTTCATACGTGTGTTTTTGTTTATGTGTGAGCATGTTTTTTGTGTGTGAGTGTCAGTGTGTTTGTGACCATCTGTGTTTTTGTGTATTTGCCCTGTGTGGGCCCACCAGTTACATTTTTTCTGCTGAGTCATGCCACTCTGGCCCCTGGGTCACTGATGTCACTCTGCTGGTTCATACTTGTGCAACAATGAAGGGACATTCCCTCTGGTGTCCACCCTCCACTGCCACAGCACCATCACAGGGCCATCCTCACCACTGCTAAAGGTCCACTGCTAGTAGTAGTCTCCCAAGGACAAATGGGACTCTAACACTACTATTTTGGCATATTAGTACTAGATCCACCAACAAACAGCAACACAACGCTACATTCATAGGTTTTGAAAAAGACATGAGTACTGCTTTACTCTCATGTTTGAATCATAACCCTCTCCATTTTAGACTGCACTCCCACAAGGTGTCTGAGTGGTTCGGATGTTTAGAACAGGTCCCCACCATTTAAGACTGAGCCATGTTCCTCTATGGCCTTGCCAGGCACCATATAAAACACCACTGCTAATCCCCCAATAATCTACCGTTATAAACACATCAACCAGGGGTGAGGGGGGCACGGTGCAACAGAGGACAGAACAAAGGGAGGGGAGGGGAGGGGAAGGGAGGAAAATCACATCAAGAATCCCATTTTAACCTGAGGCTTCAGTAAATCTGTTTGCACATACACTGCGAGCTGATGATGAATCTTGAGAGAATGAGAGAGAGAGAGAGAGAGAGAGACGTAGTTTCTGTGACACCTCCCTGGCAGAATACCCATTAACTGCCAAGTCAAGGGCAGGAATGACCCACGGAGGGGCAAAACAAAATTGGAAGCCTGCCCTGAACCTTGTGCATGACGAATGCATTACGTGGTCTTATGTCATTTCTGTCCCGTTGTCCTTTTTTGTCCCTTGCTGTGTTCATCCCTTCCTCTCTCTCTCCTTCTCTGGTAAATATTCATCTCTTCCTCTCTCTCTCTCTCTCTCTCTCTCTCTCTCTCTCTCTCTCTCTCTCTCTCTCTCTTTCTCTGGTGAATATTCTCAAGTACTTTTATCTCCCAAACAAGCGCAGACAAAAAGGCAACATACACAACTTGTTTCCCTTGATCCAATTTTTGTTTTAAATGGCATCAAAAGCTCCCCTTTTTAAAAATAGCCCCGTTCCTGTCACCAATCCCCTTGCTCTCTGAGATCTTAAGCTCTGATAATCTCCCCTGTAGCGAAGCGAAACCATTCAAATTGAGGTTAACATGCAACTTACTCACACATGCAACACTAAACACACACACACAAAATACAGATGCCGACCCTCACCAAAGCAATTGTGCGAATAAGTTCTCCCTAAGGAACCGCTGTCAGATCATAGCCTAGGAAATCATCTCTCATTTCGTTTCATCATGAAAGAAAGACAGAACCTTGATTCTCTCCTCTATTTGTCTCTTTAAGCATCGTATTAATCACGGACAAGGCAACGTGTTGCCTCTTTAAACATCTGTTGATCAGCAGCAAGAGCAACAAGAAAATACCTGATTCAGTTTTTATATTCAAGCAATATAAGGGAAATTCCAATTTTCTACAACTGACTCCTCAAATGTACTGTGGTATAATATATAGTATATCCTCACACAGCGTGTTTATTATATAAAAGATTGATCTCATTGAAATGAGAGGTAAGGAGGTGGGGGGATGGGCAAGGTGGCTTGAGGGAAGATGAAAGACAGAGAGAGAGAGAGAGAGAGAGAGAGAGAGCGAGAGATATATTATCAAAACATAACATAGAAAATGCAACCTGAACCACTTCTGTTGCTCTATTTCAATCATTAGGATGAATAACAAACACACGCACACACACACACACACACACACACACACACACACACAAACACACTCTCTCTTATCCGAAAATAGGCGCAATCCATTAGCAGCAGCCTTGTCCTTAACACACAAAACCAGATGGAGGCAAAGAACGCTTGGGCAAGTAGCAAAATAAAGGAACACTACCATGAAAACCACAGTAGCACTCAAATGCCTCTGCTGAAGTAGCCACCGTACAGGGAACCCTGCCAATGTGTGGGTTTCAGAGTGCCTCACTTAGGATAAAGAGATGGAGAGAAAGAGACAGAGAGAGGGAGGGATAGAAGCAAGAGCGAGGAAGATATTTTATTGGACTTATTTATGGCACAGCAAAGGGAATTCATTTAAAAAACCTAGCACTTAGAAATAATCACCTTTTGAGAGAGAGAGAAAGAGAAAGAGCGAGAGTGAACAAGAGAGAGAAATGTTCGTATAAATACAAATCCGGGATAAGAATTTGTGGTTCAGGCATATAAACATCCACATTACTTACTGATTAAAAGCAAGAGAACACTGCCAAATTACAAACAAAAAAAAACAACAACAACAACTACCACGCAATGCATAAAAGCCTCTCTCCTAAATCCAGTGTCCTTGGGACTGTAAATGACGCCATTAGTATTATGACAGGAGCATGTCTGCATCTGATCACCTCATGCAGCTTGTTTACAACGTCTCAATATCCCCCCACACAGTCCCTGTCCTCTATGGGGAGGGATCTTAGGTGAAAGCCTTGACAACAAACAACCTACAGTTTGTAAACCCCTTGAAATAAATAAATAAATAGATAAATTAATAGATAAACACATCTGCGTACTTGTTTGCTCTCTCCTCGTTCTTACCTAGAGCTGGCGGGTCAGATGCTCTACCCCTGAGATGCTCTGGGCTACTGAGGTGCTGGGAGGGGTCCTACAGGAGCACAGGCGTCTGTGCAGCTGCCCAATGAGAAATGTGAGCTCCTGGTGCCCAGGCAGCTGCCAGGAAGAGCCCAGCCAGAGCACCGCCTGCTTAGCGCTGATGTCATCACCTTCCCATCACTCCATCACGGGACTCTCTCTCTCTGTCTTTCTCTCACTCTCTCTCTCTCTCTCTCTGTAATGTCCTCTCATTTTCACTCTGACTACTGCCTCTATTCATCTATCAGTTTCATTTTCACTGTCTCTGGTAATCTCTCTCTCCCTCTCGCTCTCTTTCAGTTTTGCTATGAGTCTCCCATTGCCTCTCTTTCTCTACCTCAGTTATTCTCACATATACCCCATCTCTCTCTTTCTCTCTCTCTCTTTCTTTCTTTCTCTCTCTCTCCTCCATGTATTTTTAAAGAAATCTGCATCATCTGGGATTCAAATTAGAATCGCCCCACCGTTTGTCATCATTGGTCACAGTGTCAGTTAATTTGGTACATTAATATGACGTTACTTCTTTTAGATATGTATGGGAGCGGTATTAAGTCATAGTCCTAAATAAGGTAATTTGTCTCTGTGTGGGAATGGGTCTGTCTAGATGGGACCTTAGCATAGCATCGGGGATAGAACTCTTTCATGACAAAGAGGAATTTACTCCAACCCCCCTTCTACATCCAGTCGAAAGCACCAAATCAGAATTACAGTTTAAATCTAGTTATCTGGCATTCATATACTTTTAAGACTAGTTCAATGATGTTAGTACTACTAGTGTCAAAACATATAATATAAACAGAGGGTAAGAAAGGAAGGAAGGAAGGAAGGAAGGAAATAAGGAAGAAAGGAAGGGAGGAAGAAAAAAAGAAAGAAGGAACAAGGTTTCAAAAAAAGGGAAGTGCCAGTGATCCCTACATTGAATAATGACAAGAATAGCCTGTCTTGACTGGGTACTACATCAAGGGACAAAGAGCACAGCACACACCAATGGGGATACACATCTTTTCTGCAACCAATGAGAAGTTTTGGATTTGTGCCAGTTGCAGAAGAGAATGGATGCTTTTGAAACGACCAATCAGAATGTACACTATATTTAAGGCATAAACAAGAAATGAGAACAACAGTCTGAACCCAATGAGGGAATATTCCTGAAAAATCTGTTTACACCTCAAGCTTTCATCTCTTTAATAAAAGCCTCTCAAAGATAACAAAAGAAAATGTGCGTATTAGATATAAATATGTGCAATCGCAGCCTTCAGTCCAATATGTTTCTCCTTACATCACAGTACAACAGGAATGCATAGCAGGGATGCAACACTGTGGCAGGTTGAGGGAGGTCTCATCCAAAGAGAGGCTGCCACTCCTGGTCGCCATGGGAACCACTCAAGTAGCTGTGTGTGCTCCCGCTGAGCGTTGATTACAGTGCGAGATAGCAAGCCACAGCGTAAGGTGAACATGATTGGCTGACTGGGGTTTTTTCGTATTTGATAACCTGCTCCACTTCGGGTGTAGTGTATACACCGAGGAGCTGAGCGTTATGAAATTACTTGGCTGTCGCTCATTGTGGTTTAGTATAGTTAGGGTTGCATATGTTCAAAATTATCTCATTAAGCTGTATGTTCTGTGGTCTGTGTGCAGCTTGTCCTTGGTTGTGAGACTAAATAGCTTCTCCATAGATATGAATGGCTGTACCTCGGTTCAGACAGAGCTCCTTCAAAAACAATCCTCTTATGTCTAGCTCTGGTCTCTGACCTTTGACATGAATGGCTCTGTAGTGACTGCACTCCACCAGGAAAACACTTCTCAGCCCTTCAAAATAATTCAAATTGTTATAAAAATAGAAGCTTTTTTGATGACTATCTTTTCATTGACAAAAGGGGAGAAGGATAAAGGCTGAAAGAGCTGTTCCACAAAGAGCAGTTTGACAGAAGATCCTGTGTACATCCTCTCAATGAGCTGAAAAAACTCTAAAGGAATTCTGGAGTGCACCTTATTTTACAAACGGAGCAGGTCAATTACACCATTTCCCCCCACTTGCCTCAAGCACTGAGTCCAAAGGTTAGCCGTTCATTTTCATCATCTGTAGATTTAAGTTCTGCCGTGTTCATACAGCTGCCTGCTATAATGTCAAGCTGCTTAAATCAAACCACTCAATGGAAACACAACAAACACCATATTCTATTCAGCGCCTCATTGAAAGATAGACATGCATACCGGTACATCCCTATGATACTGCTGAAAAGGCTCCAGACGGAGATATCAAATGTATAACATCTTAACAGCATAACATTACTGCACTGTTTATTTACAGCAGCCGGTGCAAAAAACAGCTGAATGCGTATCATTTTCCTCCGTCGTTATTTTCCAGTTACAGGGACTGAGAGTTCATGGATTGGGCGCGCTTTACATTGACAAACATATCACTGCAGAACTACTGAAAAACATCACTTATTTCACACGGTTTGAGAATGTCTGGTAAGTCAATAGCTATGTTATGAACATGTCGTATAAGTTGTAAAGAGATATTTCGCAGGACGGCTAGCAGTGGAATATCGGTGCTTCGTTGGAACTCACCTGTGTCGAAATGGGAGCTGAGGGCAAAACCAGGGTTGAAGAAGGACGAAGTCATGACCATCACTACGAAAGCCGCGCTCATTCTCACAGAGGCAGTGGGGTGCAGGGTGTCAGAGAATCAAAATTGCGCTATTCTGGCCGAAAATGTAGAGCTCGGACTGTGCATCCTCATGAATTCACGGAGGTATGCTGTCCTCGTGGCATCCCTTTCCCCGTCGTACAGTGAGCAAGCGTCGAATGAAGAGACAGATGTTCAACGGTAATTCTTCGCACTATAAATCTGTACATTTGTCCCAGATAAGATACTGGCTCTTCAGATCTTATCTTTCCTCCGTGTGTTATTTCCCCATTCAAAGAAACTGAGGGGAAATGAGGGAGATTGTCGCTGCAGAGGCACTGGTGAATGCCGAGGCAATTAGACGGACCGACTCAGCTTCTGTCCCTGTAAGACTTTGCACCAAAAGACGCGTTGACCCCCCAAACAATCTCCCATCAGAACGAAACCCTCTGGAATTCATTGATGGGTGATTTAAATAAAAGGGCTAACTAGCACTGCCCGCTGTGAAGCTTGCACTGCAACTCAATTAACGCGTTTGCAGCGCATCAATCGGGAGCTGTTCGGGTGCTGACAGAAACGCCATCTTGCTCGCAATGGTCCCGGGCAACACTCGCTCCGCTCTTGACTGAGCCAGGGGGAGGGGAAAGATATTCGTCAGAATGGCAGCGTAAAGGTGGGAACAGCTGGGCATTATGTCGGTTTTCACCTGCACAAACTATATAGATAAACGATTCAGAAAATGTGTCACTTACTGTAAGATATGTCTTGGAGCGGCTGTGTTAAGTAATTAGCACTCAAGCGTAATCATAACCTGAGGTGCTTAAAAGAAATACAAATTGAGCAGATAGGACGCACATGGTGTCTGATGTTTGTAATTCCATTGAGGCAGCCAACCAGCGAGAATTAATCTCTAACATAATCTCGTTGATTAAACGGGAATGACGCAACTGCTGAACTAGCCCCTTTTTTTTCCATCGAAAAGACAAGTCCTATGATTGTTAGTGCAGGTATGGCACAGGTGTTGCCTGTAGGATTTTCTCAACACACACACACACACACACACAGATTAACCATCCATGCACATGCAAGAAGGAGAAAACAAGTGTGTGTGTGTGTGTGTGTGTGTGTGTGTGTGTGTGTATGAGAGAGAGAGAGAAAGGAAGATGGTTGTGGTAGGTGGTTGGGGAGGGGGGGGGGGGGTCGCCATAGATAGAGCGTGGGGGAGGGGGGGTTGCTATAGATGTACTTTCCACTTTAGCAGAGTGGTTGTGTGATGAATGAGGAACAAGGTGCATGCATAAGCAGAACATAGGGGAAACTGGGCTACAGTATGCACACCAGACGCACCTCAACTCATTCATTTCATGGACACTGTCCACCCATCAGCCCTAGCTGCCATTACTCTGGGCTACCATTAGTGTTCTCCTCACGTCCCATGCCTTAGGTTCTCTTCAGTGTCTTCATGACATTGGTGAGGGCCGTGGTGTCATTCACCTCATGGCTCTTGTAGGTGTCCGATAATTCCTTGTCCTCCTCCTACTTTCAATTTCTCTCCAGGACTGCCAAAGAGGACAGGATTTATATAAACCGGTGCGCAGAGGCCTATGGACAAAAGGCGCACTGAAGGAAAATAAAACCGCACAAAGAGAATGGAAATTTTTCACTGTGGAAATGGTGCACGAGCAGAATGCTAACAAGGAGCTTGGCCTCAGACCAAATCCTTCTTTAGCATTCTGTGTAGGCTGCATGTATTCAAGTCATACAGTATTTGTGGCTAACCACTAGACGCCCACACTGTCATTATCCAGTACGGTTGAGATCCCAGGCTAGTGCCATGTAATGCCAATGTAAATAGTCAGAAATAACCGAAACGGACAGAAATGACAAACATTGTTTTTCCTGACAGTTTCTCTGGTTTTACTGGTTGGTTATCTCAAACAGACAGATCACCCACTTTGACATTTCCAGGCGTGGACTGGCAATAGGAACGTTTGGGAATTTTCCTGGTTGGCCGCGGCCTTGTGGGGGACGGTGTTTTTTTCCCCCCTTTACCAACACTTTCCTCATTATGTAGCGTAAAGAGGTATTCAATAGGCTGTCTTCAATAGGCTGCTAAAGCTAACCGTGGCATGGCTGGTACAACCTTTTGCCATTACAACAGTTTGAAGGTAGTATCATGTCTTAAATAAACTCCTCAAAAAAAGTTTGGAAACGTTTCTTCAGTCGATTATCCCTCCCCTTTAATAATACCAATTGGTACCAAAAAAATGTGGGCCGCTACCCACACGGTTAGCTGTGTTACTCATTCCACGAATGCACGATCCTTACATGTTGTACCTCGTTGTAAAGGTGACTAATCAGGCTTTCCAACGATATACAATACAATACCAATTGGTATTATTAAAGGGGAGGGATAATCGACTGAAGAAACGTTTCCGAACTTTTTTTGAGGAGTTTATAAAGAAGTGCAGAGTATGATTTACACTTGTACCCAGCGGACTGTAAAAAGCGAAACGCTAATAGCAATTGTAATTAATTTCTTGCGAAACCACATTTTGGAGATAGCAATTGTAACTTCTGATCTGCAAAACTGCAAAAAAAAAAACTAATCGCAATCGTACTGGCAAAACTGTACCACAGGATCTGTTTGTGACTTCTGAACTGAGCGCTCAGGAGTGTAATCATTTAACGTGAATTTTGGCTGCTTAGTCTTGTAAAGTACTGTTACAAAAATCAGCTACACACAAAAACCTACACACCCTTGCTCAATTAAGCAAAGAGCTACAGTTGTGACCCAAATGCATCATGGGAAATGTAGTTGTGTCGATCAACCAATCACAGAATAGACCAAAACGAAAGCAAATCTCTCCTGGATACCTACATGCCAAATTGGGAATCCCGCTGCAAGACCCTCCAATGTATCATCTATGAAAACCACGAGCACACAGCCAATTGGCACTCATGGACAACTGGCCTACGGTTTCCATGAAGCTGTGGCACGATTGTCCTGCTTAGGAAAATTAAGTGAGCATGTGAAGGGTGAGTTGTGAGCACAGCGAAGAGACATCAATGGAATGAGAGAGAGGTTGGTACAGGATTTTTGAGTCACGTGAAGTTGAGTCACGCTTCAGTGATCTGTTGCACAGAACCTTCCGAAAGAAAGCAGACAAAAATAAAGTTAAAAGACTACGCTCCTGATTATGATAGCAATTTTTTCTACAAACATGTTAAGTACCTCTAAGGCAAGGTGAATAGAAAGTAAAGGGAGTGATTGTGGAAGTAAGTGGTTATCACTGGGTACAAACATTTTACAAATAAGTAATGTATATCTATGATTCCATGTAATTCCAAACGCAATTCTAGGTTACTTAAAATAATTTACAAGGCACATCATTCTTCTAGACGACATGCATATACTTTGTTAAAGGCTATGTAACCCCAGAACCTAAGTGGAGGTTTACAAACATTTCACAAATAAGTAAAGTATAAATGTTTTTGATTTCATTGTGTTTCTGAAAGTAATTATATGTTACTTAAAATTACTTACAAAGTGCCTTCAATTTACAACATGGCCAAATACTTTTAAATAGTGTAATAGTAAGCGACTGTGAAGAACAGTGTAAGAAAAAAAAAGTAGTTTTGCAGATCAGAAGTTACAGTTGCAAACTCAGAACTGTGGTTTTGAAAAGAGTATATCACAATTGCGATTAGTGATTTGCTTTTACAGTTTGCCATCTACAAGTGCAAGTCATACTCACTTCTTGGTATTTAAGGCACGATTCTACCATCATAAGGAGGCAGGAACAGATCCAATTAGAGGTGCAGTACTGAATGTTACTGTGTGATTGTGAAGTCATTTAAAGCAAAGCATACATCAGTGCATCAATGCTTATGATCAGGTCATCAATGCATATGATCAGGTTGGACTAGTTAATTTAAAGTCATTCATTATTTATTACTGCATTACAAGAAATAAGGAATGGCAAGTGTGTTGCATTGTACAATGTTGTTATTTGTCTATATTGATGTTGGACTATTCATTTCAAATTGCATGACGACAACATAATATTTGATGCTCATGTAAGATAGTCTGAATGATGTCAGATTTATACATTTGTAACTGACAGATAAGGCTGAGTCAGACAGGGAGAGTGTGGAGGAAGATTTATTTGCAGGAACCTCTACGGAGACTTTTCATTCTTATTTTCTGTACAAACATGGGGAGGAAATCCTTAATTGTTTTACATATTATCCTGACACAAACAATACAGATGAATTAATGATTTGTTGATTGTTTAACATGTTGTGTCTTGGGCTGCTTTGTGTTTCCAGCCTGGCCCTGGACATGACCAGCTCTTATAAACATGTTTGCATTGTACCAGTATGTCTGACCGATATTTGATCTTCTTTTAGATGTCAATTCTCCCACTGGTCCATCTAGCAAACTGACGTTTACACCCTCCAGCACAAAATAAGGGCCTGGGATGTTGGAAATGTCGCTACTTCATGTCACTATTTCTCCCAATCTAATTCACTGTCACCCCCTGTTCCATAGAAACCTCGCAAGGGGGGTGAGGCGGTGGTGGTGGTGTCAAGGAGAGCACAAACACAGCTCCCCCCCCCCCCCCCAAACACACACACACACACAAACCTCAGTGCCTACTCATTCCTATCTGACAACTAACATCTCACTCACTGACTCTACCCCCACCTGAAGGCCTGTGAAAATGATGCTCTGGGAATTTAAATATCCAAAGTCAACCAGAGAATGACCCAGATCTGTGTCGTACTTAACACACTTTTAAATGAGAATCCATGGCCCGTGACACGACCGGCTCACTCACCGGTCACCTACAAAGGCAGTGTCCCACATAAACCTGCAGCTCTAGCAGTACACCAGTACTCACAGATGTCTATCCTACTACTAAGCCTGTATGAGCCCAATATACTCCTGTCAGTGTATGCTCTGCCATATCTGATACGTGAGTCACTGTAATCAGATATGCTAATAGCTGTAGTTACTGCGTAAGGGCGTCTCCAGAGTGAGGCTGTTGATTGCGGAGGCTCTTGAGGCATCAGACAGATTATACACCATCTCTGAATTCATGCATATAGACACACATGTATATAGACACACACACATTCAGACACATACATATGACTACATATGCCGCATGACTCAGTTCACAAACATGGACAGTATATAGACATAAATCTACACACTATATACAAATGAAAACACGCATGCACACACACACACTAACACACACACACGCACGCACGCACGCACGCACGCACGCACACACGCACACACACACACACACACACACACACACACACACACACACACACACACACACACAGCATACCCACAAACAAAAACAGGGGCATAACTATAGGGGGTGCAGCCGGACCTGGGCCCGCGGGGTATCGGGGCCCTTAGCCGGGCCCAAAGATATACTTACGTCTCTTGACGGGCCCCCCACAGTACTGCGTCAAATTTCGCCAATCAGTTATGCTTGTGTTCAAAGACAAACTATTGTTAGACTCAAGGCAGTGTCTTATGCTATATATCATCTTGAAAAGGCAAACTTATCTCCGTCATGGTTTTTATAACTTTGGGGGGAAAAGTAGCAATTTATAACAAAATCATATGCCTATCGTACAAACACTATAGAAACCATCAAAAAACTATTCAATGAAATTAATAAGTTCTTATTTTCTTTGGAATTTTTGTGTTTGGTGATGGTTGTCTCCCCAACACACCTCTTTCCCATCACCCCCTCTTCTAATGACATCACCTTGTTCTGAGCTCCACCCCCTTCCCTTCTCTTCCCTTCCCTCCCCTGCTATCCTCTCTTCTCCCCTCTCTTTATTTAGGTCTCAGGTCAGTGTCTTTGCCGACCCATCATGCACTGGTAGTGGAAGGCCTTCCCAGCAGGCTCCAGCGGGAGGAGCGTAACTGTGCCTGTGGGAGTGTGTGTGGAGGCCTGGCGTGGGGTGGGGGTCGGTGGGAAGGGAGTCCAGCCGTAAGGGCCCCCTGTGGAGCTCCGGTCCATCAGCGGACGGACAGCTGGAGGAGCCCATGCTGTTTGGACTGGAGCAGACCTATGAGAATGCAGACCATCTCTCCCTCCCTCCCTCCCTCACTCACTCTCTGTCCTCGTTATACTTTCTCGCAACGTCTCTCTCTGTATCTCTCTCTCATCTTTCTATCTCTCTCCTTCTCTCACTCTCTGACTTCCTTCCTTTTTCTCCATCTCTCTCTTTCTCCCCCCTCTTTCAGCCCCCCCTCTCCCTATCCCTTCCTCTTCCCTTTGTCTTTCTCTTTATCTCTCTGTCTCATTTACTGTTCTATCTTCTCTTCATCTCTGTCTCCCTCTCACATTCCCCATCTCTCCCCCCTCCTCCTCCCATCTCCTCCCCCAGAATAAGATCCATTCTAGGCCTGTTTGCCCAGAGGATACAGTAGGGGGCCTCTCACGTGAAGAGGAATGTGCCTCTGAAGCTACACAAGACCTGTTATGAAGACGGAGGAAAGTCAATAAAAACAAATAAATAAATAAAAACACAAATAAATAAAATATAGCTGCAAGCAGCGATGGCGGTTTCCTCCTCCAGACATTGCGAACCAGGGAAAAATGTATTTTTGTTACAATTTGTTACTGTATAGAAAGATCCATGCTGCAGACTTGCCAATGGGATATAACATTTCAAATGCATTACTTTGAAGATCCTCAAGGGCCATGGCTTCAAGCGAGTGAGAAGGGGTGTGGTCATCCCTACATTTCCTTAAATGTTGTGTGTGTGTGCTTGCGCGTGTCAAAGGAGCCTGTCCCTGTGTGTGTGTGTGTGTGTGTGTGTGTGTGTGTGTGTGTGTGTGTGTGTGTGTGTGTGTGAGAGAGAGAGAGAGAGAGAGAGAGAAAATCTGGAGCACACACACGCGGAAGAGCAGAGAGAGAGACCTTCTACTGAAAATCACCCTAGAAATTAGCCAAGCATGTTTCAAATATTCACCAAAAATCCACTTTTCATCTAACAGTCAACTTTTTTTCAGATTTGCGTACTTAACATTCTCAAGTGTCTTCACATGAACTTGTGATTGAATCAGAGTATCACTTTTTGACCTGTTGATGTGTAAAGCATTATTTTAGCGTTAACAATCTATCCAATTTGCTTTATATCAATCATTTTTTTAAGATATGAAGTTGCCTTTGCACATGGGAACATGTTGTAGTGTTTTCCAGTGACATGTAAAGTTTGGTGTTGATTTCACAAAGATTTGCCAAGATATGACTTCACTTCCTGTTTGGCGACTTTTATGCTGAATTTGAGTGGCTGTACCGGACAAACGGTTTTGAGGATCAAAATTCTTTCCATGACTTTTGTGAAGCTAGGTCTGAAGATCATCTCTGGTGATTTTGAAGAAGATTTGCCAAAAATTGTAGGAGGAGAAGGCTTTCAAAGGTTTTTGATAAAACCGGAAATAGCGGAAAATCTATACAACCGGAAATTGACGCCATAGGGTGTGTTTAATTCGTCTTGATCCAGGGAATCCAATGGTACCTCATTTTTGAAAATCGGTCATACGGTTCAAAAGTTGCGTGTGATACAAAAGTCCAACTTTGACCTGTTGGTGGCGCTAGAGTGGTCTATTGAGAGCCATGAAACTTGGTGTGATTGAAGAAGGGACTGTCCTTAATGAGTGTGCCACATTTCACAAAAAGTTACCATATGGTTCTAGGGGCTGCCATTGACTCCCATTGCAGCAACATAATAATAAGAAAGCTTACAATAACAATAGGTTACCTCCTACCGGAGGAAACCTAATAAACACACAGATCTGATCCATGCTGGAGAGGAAGCCAGTCGTGCTCATTATTCACAACCTGTCTCGTAGACTCATTAATCTTCATCTTGAAAGTGGTTTCAGTTTCCTTTGCATACCAGAGCACTTTGAGATGACATTAGCATTAAGACCGCAAGCTCTACAACTGCTTGTCTTTTTGCCTGTACGCACATGTTTGGTTTGAGTTTAAATCTGTCTGAATGAGCAGGAGTGATGGGGAAAATATGCAGATGAAATATGTTTTGACATTGGACTTGAGATTCCGTGGCAGGCAACAAGCTACTTCTCTTGTCGGCGTCGCTCCATCACGTTGACAGATTGCCTGTCTCCTTAGTCACTGGGTCCTGCCATTTGAAGCCAAGGAATTATTTTTTGCAGCAGCTTCAACTAAAAAACATGACGGCAGACAAACAGTATTTAAAGTATCTCTAACCACAAACACACACACACACACACACACACACACACACACACACACACATACACACACACACACACACACACACACACACACACACACACACACACACACACTCACACACACACACACACACACACACACACACACACACACACACACACACACACACACACACACACACACACACACACACACACACACACATTCCCTAACAGGGACCAGACATCTGAGCATAATCCTGTCGCCAAATAATTAGGCAGGAGCATAAACTATTAAGCTCCAGGGTTACAGCCTGTCTCTCCTGGGTGGGTTGGCGACCTAAAGACCTGCAGTATAATATCACTGCGGGGGTGAGGAGGAGTGGGGAGGTGCGCTGGCCAGAGCTGCAGCACTGGAGGAGCAGCCAGGAGAGACAGCAGTACATATTAATGTAGTATCGATGCAAGAGAGAGATACAGAGGAGGCTGGGAGTGCCACGTTGCATTTTAACAAATATATAGAACATGTACAATTACTAGAGGACTGTATGCAGATGTCATGTAATAATGTTGACAGTGTTAAAAGTGTTGTGTTTGCGTAGGCATTAGGGTGTTGTAAGCTTCATTATGTAGATATTAAGTATTTTGTTAATATTGAATTGTAAGTGCTGAAATCTCATCTCAAAACAACTGAGCTGTGAGTTTTATTGTTTGGCCTTTAAAAGCGTAAACTCAAGGAGAGCTTTTGTGATATAATTGGCATATCCAATACAAGCCTTATTGAGCCAGGCTTAGAAAAGTGATTTCCTTTCAAAACACAGACAATGTTTTCTTTGATTTCTTAACTTTACAACTCGGAGCAAAATAATAAAATGAATAAAGGAATTAGATGAGATGAAAGTGAATGAGAGTGTGTACCCCCTGTAGGGTTTAAGCTAGGGAGGGATAAAAGACCACATGTAACCAATTCACTACACAGACACAGACACAGACACACACACACACGCACACACACGCACACACATATACACACACACACACACACATTACTTCCTCCTTAACAGATCAGGGGCTGGTGGAGGAGAGGAGATGGGGGGGGGGGGGGGGGGGGGGGTCATTGTCTATGATGTAATCTGAGGTGAAGCTGATCGATATCCACTGCAACATGGTGTGAGGTGAGAGTGTGTGTGTGTGTGTGTTGGGGGGGATGTTGGGCAGTGGCTTCTTCAATAATACACTCAAAAAGGAAAGAGATATGATGCATCAGGGCTCTCAGCCAATGGCGTGTTTAGCGTTCACCACACCACCTGGGGCACATTGGATAGATTGGTAAACCCATCACGGTATCAGCTTTGAACCTGCATCGGTAGTGTAGGCATGGATTGAATGTTTATCAGTTTATCAAACAGACTTCTCAAACATAATCTAGTCAAGGGCTCCTTTGTGCTCCCAGGTTGCACAAGCCCATCATCTGGAATAGCTTCTCCATCGCCTTAGATGGAAACTGAAATCAGACATCTCCAGTAGAACTAACAGTGAAACTAACAGACAGAGGATACTGACAGCAGCCTTACAGCGTGGCAGTGCGCCGTCACACTTTCCTGTGTCCAGAATGGTGCCCACAATGCCCTCCGGTTCACCCCACGTCCATGCCAGCCTGGTGCTATCCGTGGGTGAGGATGGTCGAGAGTAGTAGACTCTCAGGGCGCAGGGGAGGAGAGGAGGGTGGCAGGGGGTCAGGAGGGGGCAGGAGGGGGCAGGATGGTGACGGCTGTCTGGCAGATGATGGAGACGTGGCCCCTCAGGCCCCAGGTATTTAAGGCAGGAAGCTGAGGTGCAATGGACTAGACCAGACTCAAGCTTGGTTCATACCAGGGAGTTTACAGGGAGAAGAGAGAGGAATAAAAACACCAGAGCGGGTGAGTAAGAGAGAGAGAGAGAGAGAGAGAAAAAGTGAGTAAAAGAGAAAAAAGAGTGAGAGTGAATTAATGAAAGTAGCAAGGTTAGAGACAGGAAGTGAATGAAAGAGACCCTGAGCAAGTGAATGGTAGAATGTGAGGTTGTGAGGTTGTGTGTGTGTGTGTGTGTGTGTGTGTGTGTGTGTGTGTGTGTGTGTGTGTTTTTGTGTGTGTTTTTGTGTGTGTGTGTCTGTGTGTGTGTGTGTGTGTGTGTGTGTGTGTGTGTGTGTGTGTGTGTGTGTTTGCACTGAGGGGGAAGAAATAGAGCGAATGCTTGAAGTGCATTCAAGCAGAGTGCTCTAAAGAGAAGAATGTCATGGTTATAAATCAATAAAAGGACACAGATCTTAAAACATGTTGAATATGTTGACTCACATATTTGGGCAATGACACAAACCTGAAAATGTCACAAATATGCAACATGTTGTGTGATTCATTGCCACGCAAATGACCCAAAAGAAATACTTGGAGTATATGTGAGGCTGAAGCAGCGTTAACGGGTGCGGTCACAAAGAAACAGGGATGTTGTTTTGGCTTGCTGGCGGACAATTTGCACCAGGCCTGGAGACCGCACCCCTCTGGGCTCTGCAGAGAGAGAAGGGTGGATACTGGGGGAGGCCAAGAGACTGCACCCAGCAGGGGTGAGTGGGGTGTGGGGAGGCCCGATGACGGATGGTCATCTGAGAACCAGAACACTCCTGCAGAAACCACTTCTGGATTCAGAGGAACAAGGTTTGGAACTGAATGTTCTTCAAGAAGGAGAAACGGTTCCCCATCGCTACGGATTGAAGTCAAGCTGTTGTTCTGTTTAAATGTATAACTACAGACGAACCCCGTCCTGGTATCATATACTGTAGCTGGGAGGTGAATGGAAAATGCAGTGTAAAAGAGCATGAAGAATAACAGGCTGACAAAAAACAAGTCAGTGAAAATATTTAATTAAGATGGATTTAAGATTTATTGGATAAATCAAGAATTAAAAAGACAAAATACGTTGTATCTTTCCGCGGTCTGATTCTTTTGGCTCCTCTGTGTCCCCAAGGCATGCTACCAGAGAGCCTAGGCAGATATGATGTAACCCCTCCTATCATAACATCCCTCATGACTTAAAATAAAGATCTCCCACCAATTCAAGACATTTGTAGTGCACCATTGGCCGTGCTGTCACTAAAGGTTTAAACAGCTGCATTTTTCATAAAAATAAAATTGGTCAAACGGGTGCATGGAAATAGTTTTAATGAGCAGGGCTCCAAATTCACAGTTGAATACAAAGATCAAAGTCTTTACAGGTTTGATGCAAAAGTATCCATTGGGAAATTTCCTTTTCATTTAATTCCTGTCACACTATGTGGTATATGGATGGGAAGTAGCAATTTCAACATTATGATGTCTTTCAAAGTCCTTAAATCTTACCGTGGAACTCACAGACTGGATCCTTGTTTTGATCCCACCTGTTGTACTTAAGCCTGACTCCTAAGCCTGTCTTTGTTTCTTGATCTCCACAGCTGTAGGGAGAACAGACATCATGGCAGATGATTTCAATGCCCAGGTAAAGAAGGTTGCCATGGCCATGGGTGCGTCCCTTAGCGACCAGGACATCGGTCGCATCCCCCGTGAGGTGAGAATGCAAGGTGAGTGTCTGACAAGGTGCATCAACACCACTGAAGGACACATATGTAGGACACAAAACACAAAGCCTATCATTAACATGTGTGTATTATTAACATTGCATTGCTGGAATGATTCTTAATTCTCAATTATATATGTATTCGTATTCATATATTAATATCCATCAATATAATAAGGGATCCTTTGGGTTTGTTCAATGCCCTTTCGATCTGTATGCCCGTTTCCATATAATTATCATTTTAATTTCACGTAAATTAATATATTTTAAAGAGCTGTTTAGTTCTCCTTTCTCCCTAAATTAATTTGCCAAAAAAACGGATGTTGCTGACAGGAGTTCCGGCTGCAGCAGATGCAAATAGAGTTCCTCCAGCTTTCAACAGATGCTTAATTTGTGTTTCTGCCTAGGCAACTTCAACTATAACAGGTTCTTGGAGTACATGAGGCAGTTTAAGACCTCTGAGCAACAGGAGGAGTCTATCAGGTCGACCTTCAAGATGCTGGACAAAGATGGCAGCGGCTACATCGAGTGGAATGAAATTAAGTAGGTTTAAAAACGAAGTTGCTACACCAATGTAAGGTGATGAATTTTGCTTTGTCAAGTTTCTTCATCGTGTCACAAATACTGTTGTTTAGATTGTATTATGAAAGGTCAACTAGATGACAACTACAAAACAGTTTTGTAAAGTGAAAGAGAAGCTTATGATATTTAGTTCAGACACGATTGTCCTCCGCATAATATTCTAAATAATTTGTATCATATCATATCATTAATACATATTTTTTTGATTTGCCCTTACCCCATCCAAATATCCACGTATGCAATATTAAACCTTGAGTTCAGAACAGCGCAGACCTTTACCTTTCCTGAGCTGAATTTTCAAACTCTGCTCCCATCAAGGTACATCCTCTCCACCACTGCGCCTAACACCGTGCCTCTGGTGCCTCTGTCAGACGAGGAAGCCGAAGCCTTGATCCAGGTTGCGGACACAGACGGTGACGGACGCATCGATTTCAAAGGTGAGCAGTGCACTTTGGTAATATCGCCACTAGGGGGAAGCATTGCACTTGTATTGCCGCTCACCGTAGAACCCATGAATCAAAATACTCTCTTGAGCACACATAATCAAAATCTAACGAAAGAAACCCCAAGATTTTGAATGTACAAGAGTCTATAATACTAAGTTTGATTTGTTTGGCTGAAGCTGTCATTGAACCGTTATAAACTTTTCCAGATCAGGAAATAAATGTCAGTGTTTATAACCAGGGTGTATTTCATCTGGCTGAAATGTGTTTTGTAAGCTTTCAAGACAATGGGCTCAATCTTGGCCAATTATATGACTGCCCAACTGGCAAAGCAGCAGGCTGTTTTGACCACATAACAACTTTGCCACAGGAACAAGGTTTAAGGTTCAGGATGTTCAAGAGTATCATATCAAACTGATAAGTGAATAGAATCTCCCTGGCTGTTTATAATCTCAAACCACAGGGACCTGTGTGAAGATCCTGGCAAAAGCCGCTTCTTTATACTCATTACAGAGAGGATTAACAAATCAATTACGTCATTTTGTCAATCCAATAGCCTGGCAATGACCTTAAATAAGTGATAAGCTTCCTAATAGAAGAGCCCTAAGGTTTAATTGTCCTAATAAAACAAAGCCTTAGGGCTCCTCAATTAGGAGGTTAAACGCTTACTCTGAGTTTACTTAACCTAGGTTTGTCACTAAACCATGTAATTGGAATAGACTAGACCCATAACATGCATGTTGGCAGGCTGGATTGACAAACTGACTTGATTGATTTGTTTTGCCTGAGAGGTACAAACATTCTAATGTTGTGATTGATATTGTTTGCATAATAACACATAACTGATTTTTTTTTGTCTGTGGTATTTGTTTTTGTGGTAAAGTGTTTTGACAGTGGTTTTAAAATGCAGACAGCCATCCCAGGTAATAGCTGGTGAACAGTCAGGTCTTTTATGGTAATCTCCTCTCTGTCTCTCTTTCTCTCTCTCCTCCCACAAAGACCAAAGCAATGAGGTGATTAACAACATGGAGCCCACACAAGCCACACTCTCCAGAGACACTCCAATTTGAATAGACCTGCATGCAAACAAGGGCAGCCAACAGGGCTGCCAAACATTAACCTGTGTAGAGAGGGGGAGGATGAGAGAGAGAGCAAGAGAGAAGATACATGTTGTGTTATAAACAAAGGGGTAACAACAACCTTCTCTAAAAAAGGAAAACTGACAACTTCCCTATCACTAAAATGTAAAAGTGTGTGTGTATGTCTACCCATTCTTTCTTATGAGTCAGTCTCTGTGAATGCACTTTTTTCTGCGTCACATTTGGCTGTTAGCTTGTGGCAGGGCATGAGAGGGGATGGCCAGAATGCATGCATGCATGCATGGTCACAGTTGAGATAAGCCGCCATGGCAACCCTCCAGTTCCCCAGTGTGCTCAAACAGTTCCGCGTGTGTTGCGTTTCAGAGTTCTCCGACATGGTCAAAATGGAGAAGAAACCCCGGAAATAGAAGCCTGGATCATGGCTCTGGGATGGATTTGGGAAGAGCAGAGATGGAAGACTGAGATGGAAATTGAAATGAAATATTTTTTTTTGTACAGATGCTTGGGTGTTTTATTGTTGAGTCTACTACATGAAAAGGGCTGCAGTCCTTATATGGGTGGGAACAGTTGTCTAGTGTTGATAATGAAACAGAGTTAAGTTTCCCCTAGTTACTACAGCTACACACATATCTGTTTTTAGCTATTGAGTATGTGTGTGTGTGTGCGCTTGTGTGTATAATTGTTTGAGTGTCCCACTGAATCATGAGACTGTGAGGCTATTTCTGCTCCTCACACCCCTCCACATGGCACATGTAAGTATTTTCCACCAGAACTACTGAAATTAGCCGCTGACTCAGGATCAGTTCCCTGGGCTTCAGATCTGACCCAGGGCCGTTACAGCTCCTGTCTTGTGTACACAAGCCCTTCAATCGGCAGCCCCAAAGACCGCTTGAAAAGACACCCGTATAACATCCTCACGGGGCAAAAAAATACAGAAATATTTAGTGAGATCATTCCCAACAGCTTTCTTTTAAAGATCTATTCTCATTCTCAGTGACACCATTCAGACAGTCTGGTCATGTTCTTTGTGGTTTTAATTATTTAAAAGCAGAGAAAAATAAAATCAATACATTCTTCTTCTTAAAGAAATAACATGTTGCTTCAAAGACTCTTGAACTCTCTCCTCTGTAAAATATCATACGAACCAAACAATGAACACCTGTGAGCATATGTTTCATTTACCATTCTAGAGACAAAACGTGTTTCAGTCTGCCTTATGATAAAGGGAAGAGTCAAGTTTGATTTATTTATGACTGAAAACAGTAAATTAGGTTTAAGTGAATGACTTTCTTCATTGAAAGTACAGCCTGATATGCAGCTGTCTCCATGTGCCTTTCTCCGTGTGATTTTCATCATTGTGCTAACTGTGAGGAAAAGAATGCTTGCATAGGAGCTGACTGACATTGACACAGGTACCGCTTGTGAAGCAATACGGGGAATGCAGATGAAAGTGTTGACTATTGAGGCTCGTGACTTCACAATGCCTAGTACACCTTTGAAGGAGTGTGTCATAAATCCAACATGGCTCTTTTCAGAAGCCAAAAGTTCCCTTTGCAAGGAGATACAGTGTTGCAGATTATCCACTGCGTCTCCACAGACATCATTACCATGGACACGTCTTTAAGGCACTCATTTTGTCCCTCAGCAAGTTCACGTATGTGCAATGAAGCTCAGAGCAGAAGGGTGCTGCTCTACTGATTGTGTTCCTCCTTGGCACTCCACGTCTCTCAGTGCCGGACTAGGTGCTGGTTATAATTACATCGTCTCCCCTTACACAGGAAACCCTCTTGCTCGCCACTGGACGCCACAACGGAGGGCCTCTGACAGTGTTCTGGGTATTTAGGTCGGCAGGATATTTAAGGAAAGTTCCACTCACTCCCTCTGTTCTTTTTTTGTGACAGTTGGCACGGTGATTAGATCCTAGGACCGCTTCTTGGCCCGACATTCGAGTGTTTGGGGGGGGGGGGGGCATCATCATATCTATGGTATGACTGGTTTGGTTTTGACTTCGGTTTGGTATGGTCTTGGTTTGGTTTAAGGCTTTGAAGAGCAGGTACTCGTTTCGTAAGGCACGGCACGGACGGGTTGACACCCGGGCAGGCTGCCACTGTGGCTACACCCGTTTCACAGTATCCGTAAAAACAGTTTTTGTGCACAAATTTAAATAAATAAAAACATTAGTTCTGACCTCGGATTTTAAAAACAAAACAAAACAAAACAAACAAACAAACAAACAAGCGTCAGGCACGATCGAGTAGAAACAGCCCTCTTAATACCATTTAATTCACCTCTACGCTTCCAGTTTTTTGGCTTAGAACCCCAGCTGTTGATTTCTACAAGCCAAGAACCTCTACCCTGAGAATTCCCCTAGGTGGTTGCATTGGCAACCGTTGCCGGGTCAACCTGGCGCATGTAAAGGTGGAGGAGTCCTGCCTGCTGCAGTTCCTGCCACAGGCCCATTTCCAGACGGAAGTCATGGTTGGCGTAGAAGGCGACTCCCTGGAATGTTCTGTCGTAGTAGTGGTTGGAGTACTTCTTGTAGTCCGGGGTCATGAACCCGTATGCGCTCACCTTAACACAGATGGAGAGGCACAAAGGTCAGGCACCACTTGGAAAACAACACATTCTACTGCCAGGGTGATCACACAGTGGTAACACATTAACCAGCTCAGAAACACCTGTAGTGGACAGAACTGGGGCTATCGTCACATGCACTGAAGGTGTGTAACCTCAAACACTGGGATAGGAGCCGTGGTTATCACCTGCTATGCGTCAAAACTGTTAAAATACCAACCCTTAAGTATTGCTTTAACCAACTATGGCTACTCATGTACAGTCATTGCCTTGATCTTTGGAAGCTTAGGTCATGTGCATAGAATGTGTGTGCGAGGTCTGCAAATCGGCGGTCTCTCTAAGAAAAGGGCCAAACACTTCACAAAGTACTGCTCTACATCAGCAGCAATTGGTAGCCTCTTCATCTGGAAGCGCAGGTGTCACCTTTACCCGTAATGCACAATATGGACTGACTCTTTGAATGCAATTTAATACTTCCTCTAAGCTTAATTTGGATTTTGCCATGATATGTACATATTTGTCAAATCCAAATAAAGTAGTAAACTGTGTTTGTGTATGTGTGTGTGTGTGTGTGTGTGTGTGTACCTGATCACAGGTGTGGAGTGCTGCCAGCAGCATCACACCGCCTGTTGAGGGCCGATAGATGTCCCTATATTTGCCATTCAGAACCGAGGAATGCAGGAACCTGGGGAACAAAGGAAGGGAGAAAAAAGAGATTTGATTTGATTTGATATATTACAATTTAGGGACAAAAATCAACCAATGGTTAATTCAATGGTTATGATTGATGACATTAAGGAAAGCTTATATGAAAAGATTCAACTGCCACAATGTTGTCATTTTAAAGTAAGTGTTTTTTATCCTTGCGCCATGCATTGCAAAGGGCTTAAAGGAATGGTTGTCTCTTAAAGTGCTTCCTTGTGAATCATCACTTAAATAGTTGTTTTCAACACCTGAAGATGAAGGTAAAAGTGGGAAAAAGGAGTTGTTTATGAGCAGAGCCTGCATGTCTGCAACACCGCTGGGCTATGTTTATTCAATTATGGACTAGCCTTCAGCTTTTTCATTTCAGCCTTTCCCCAATAGAAATACAGAGAGAGAGAGAGAGAGAGAGAGAGTATGAGAGAAAGAAGAAAGAAGGAACGAGAAGGACAGTGAGCTTCAAAGTAACTCAAATCTCACCTATTTCTGATGTAACGAATAAAGTCAGGGTGGTACATCTTGAACTTCTCTGCACTCGCATTTTCTCCAAAGTATTTAGGTGGCCTTAAATGCAAACAGTGATAACAAATCATAATAGAATCACTTCAAGTTCAGACCTGCCCTGATTTCATGAACTGATTATACAGTCTTAATTCTTCCGTCTGCAAGTCTGAATGCGTGTGGTTTACGGGAGGCCGGGTGCCACTTACGTTTTGGTGCGTTCTGGCCCCCTCTCAATAGGGGTATGCATGACCGACGCCCTCATGAGGATATAGTCCCGGTCATGGTCTGGCAGGAACACATACCTGGCTTCCTAGTGGAATAGAAGACAGAAATGGAGTGAAGGGGACTTCAAAACAGAAAGTGAGGCCAATGGAAATGGACACGGACAAAGGGAAATCAACCAGAAGATCAGAGGCAGTGCCCTTGTGGTCTTGTGGACTTTGTTAGGTACTGAAATAGGTATCTATGAGAATACAGCATCTCTATCTAAACAGACAAGGATATTATAATATATTTATATACAGAACATTTATGTATAGATATAGTTCATACATGGAATAGGATGACATGTACATACTGAAAGATTGAAAGGTAGGACCTTATATGTAAGCGTACCTCAGAGAGGGGAGGTCCATTGTAGCCAAACCCTTTGTAGCTGTGTATGGAGTTGCGTAGCGTGTTGGTCGAGAAGGTGTAGAAGGACGTGCGAGAGCCCACATCCTGCTCAAAGCCCTTAATCACAGCCCCATTGGTTCTGATCAATACAAACAAGGAAGTAAGCACATTTTAATGAGAACTCATTATTCTAATCTAAAGTAGCCAACTTCCTCTGACAAAAAGGTATTTGATAGTGATTAGGAACATAGGAATATTTGTCAAAGGCAGTTGGCTATTTGATATATAGCCATACTATAAATGTATGTAATAATGTACTCATTCACCAGGTAATCATAACAAGTTTTTCATGTCATGGAGCATCATCCAGAGATATTAATTAGATATTAAATCAATTTTAGAATATTCATTACTCAACAGCTTTATCATAGGCCTGACAAGTGGACCATTTCTGCAAAGCTTTGTCAGAGTAAATTCCATTGTAAAAGCACTTCCTGGGATTCAGGATAAGCTGAGGAACGCAACCCAGCCACAAAAATAAGGGCTAAAGTCAGAGAGTGATTTTATCGCTTTCCACAAAGATTTTTCATTTGTGTGTGTGTGTAAAGACAATTACACACAACACAGAAACACACACACACACACACACACACACACACACCTGAATACATAGTCATGCTGGTCGATCTCCAAGCCCTTCTTGGAGTCCTTGAGAATGCCTCCGTTGCCCACCACTGCGCAGCGTACACACTGGGAGCGGTTAGGCCGCTGCTCCCAGTCATCAAACATCACGCCATTAGCAGAAGTGTTCAGGACCGACAGGGACGCCTGTAATACTGTTTACACACACACACACACACACCTTTGTTAGAGCTTTAACAATGATAACAATCTACAAATGTTTGCAATGGATTACACCTGTTCATGCCATGTTTAAAGGAATTAGAATGCCATTTAAAGTTAATAACAATACATATGCAAAACAAACAGTTAAACTGGTAAGAAAAATCCTTACGGACAGATATTACAGCGTGGTTTTGGCACGCAGAAGAGGCCTTTACAGTGCTAACAAAATCATACAGAATGATAATAGTGAAAGGTGAGAAAGACACTGGGGTGAGACCTACAGGGGAATTCTAGATTCCCCCATCCATGGGCACCCGGGTACTTCCTCAGACGCTGGTACTCCGCCAGAGTGGCATGCTTGGCCCACTGGAGGACTGGTATCCTTCCCAGAAATCTCTTGGCGAAGCTGCTGAGTGGCATTTTGGTTCGTATGCCGTCTGGACAGCTCTGGAGAAGGAGGAGATCAATTGTGCCACGGTCATTAAATTCTGAATGCAGATTTATTTTCCCTTCTGACCACATTTGAGAATGAGACACTTCGTGTGAGAAAAAAAAGCCAACATTCAGCATTTTAATTGACTTGAAAGATTTATGATGGCTTTAATAATAAAATTGATATGAATATGTTTAGTGAAAACAAGGGTGGGCATATTTCTCCCAGTAAATCTGGATATTCCACATCGCTGTAAAGGGTGGGGAAGCAACTGGTTTCCTTGATGCTAATTAAAGGAATTATTGTGAAACTGTACACTTGATCATATCGTGCCCTTTCTAAGGCAAAACAAAGATGTAAAACCAAAACACTTTTTAAAGTTCCCGTCCCCCTCCAGTGATTTGCTCTGAAAGTTGAAACAAGGACAAACTCTGGGCTACCCAGCATCCTGCCAGCTAAAGAGAATTCAAGAGAGCACAAGCCCAAATTTAGGAAAAAGGACAGTTTTGACATTTTTCCTTTTATTCAATTTGTCTTAGAATGTGAACCATTCCTATTTTGTGGTGGCAACAAAGAAAATAAAAAGTGGTGGGAACCACCAGCCCCCCCCCACCACCACACTCCCACACACACAAATACACACACACACACACACCCCGTGTCCTCACTCTCCCAGTCTGAACCGGCTGTGTCATTTAGAGACTAGAGCGAGGCTCGTAGGGCTTGTGGTCACTGTTCTCCTTCATAGGGCCTTAAGAATTCAAGGCATTGCTGTCTTAGGACCTCCATTACTGGGAGCAACCACATAAATATGAGACAACCTAGGGTGGGGCTGCATGGAGCTACATGTCTGGGTGATGTAAGAGGTCAAGGCAGAAACTCAAGGACACAAAGACCCAACATTTGAGATTGGCTAAATGCGAGGTGTTAACTTTCAAATTCATTGAGAAGGCACCCCCCAGGGTGAAATGTTCTGATATAAACACAAGTGAAAGTGTTGTTGTGTCCTGTATTAAATGTGCATAGGATATCAGTGACTTTAATGATAACAATAATGAATCAACAAAAGATGGTTAAATAGTGTTGGGAAAAAAAAGAAAAGCAAGACAGTTGTTATAGTGATGCACAGAAAGACTCACCGTATTAAGGGGAGCATCTTCACTGGCATAGCTGTCTCCAAAGAAATCAGGTTTTGTGGTTTTGGCAGCAGTGGAGGGTATAGTGGTGGAGTTCTGGGGAGGTTTTGGATAGGTGGTTGAACTTTTGGTGGCTTTTAACGGAGCCGTGACGGTGGGCTGAGTTGACCTCCCCAACCCTGGTGGTACAGCAGTCTGGCTGTGCCTGGCTTTGGGTGAGGGGCTGGAAGGACTAGCTGGGATTTCCGTTGCCACAGAGGTCCCCACCGGTAAGCTGTTCCCAGCATCATAAGCCTCAAGGGACCTGGAGCAAAACGTTGAAAACAACATGAGTTTGTAGCTCTGCCTGTGTCGGTTTCAGCGTGTGTGTGTGCGTGTGTGATTTAGGGTTGTCAATAGATACAAAGAAATTAACTAATCTCACATTTTTAAATTCATTAATCTAGATTCATCGCGTTAAAAGTTAGTTTTTCTTCTTAAGACTAAATCTTATAAATTAAAGAGTTATCACTTCAGACAGCGTGTTTTTTAGACACTGTTTAATGGTATTTTTTTCGTGCTCTCTCGCCGTCATACAAGGAATGTATGCAAGACACAATGGTGCCCCTTGACATTAACTCGTAAGAATTGTCCCCTGACGCAATTCAGAACACCTCAGTCAGCCCACCGTCTTCAACTATGTTGATGGGCCGACAGTCACCAGCAACCCAAACTGCTACAGCGTTGGTAACCTTTTCACGGACTGGTCTAGTTATTTTCCTAGGGAAGTCTTGGAGTGTGGGTTGGCGACCATCTAACCTGGGACTGCTTTCTCTCGGGTGCTTTGCATTAAGGTGATGGCTAAATTCAGCTTGACATATGCTACATACAAATGTAGTTTTGTCGATTGTTCCGTAATTTTGCCTCATAAACGGAACCTTTCCGCCCGACAATCCCTCAGCTCTCTCCATCTTCCACTACCGTCTCAGTATCTCCTATCTAACTGACTGCAGGCACGTGGTGGTTTCGTGTCAGGGGTCAACGCACAATGGAAGTAAACAAAGTTGCGTTAACTGCGTTCAAATATTTTATTGCCTTAATCTCGGCCACAATAATCTCATAGATTAACACGTTAACTTTGACAGCCCTAGTTTGTATACTTTCAAACACACTTTTAACAGTGTGACCAACCATCAGTAGAAGGAGGTGGTGATGTGTCGAGCTGCTGTGAAATGTTAGCCACATTGCTATTGACCATGTTGAGCAAACACGAGTCCCATGCTCTTCAGACGAAAAAGGCAAAGGGCATTTCACAGCTCTGGATGAGAGAAGGGCTGTTTTTTGCCCCAGAGGTCACCCTGAGCTTGATTGACACAGGAGAGTTTGCACTTCTTTCAGAATCCTCCACAAAGCCAGCTAGCCAGCAAACCAGAACCACACCGAAGTCAATAGGATATTAACAAAGTGTCCCTGATGTGAATGATATGAAAGAAAGCTGGGCTGTGCCTAAACAATGACTACCTTCCGTAACCAATTCAAAAACCCTATTATGTATCAGGAACAAATGTCTACTCATTTCCGTGTTTGTGAGATGATGCCTGGGAACCACTGCACCAGTGGGTTGCGTTACCGAGTAACCGAGTAACCTCTGGGTGGTTTGGGCGCCGGACCTGAAAAGCGGAAGGCCGAAACAACTAATGCTTTAAGAGAATCTGTCCCTGTCTCTGTCCATCGTCTCTCCCGCTCTCCATCCCATATCCCAAGATGCATCAACTGAACAACAACATAAGACTCTACAATGACCAACGTTTCTTATACAATATTGAGAGGACAAAAAGAAGTCTAGTTTTAAAGAAAGAGGTTTTTCTCTCTCTCAGCCTGCATTTCACAGACTTATGTTGACTCCACCCCCCCTCAGAAAAGAAAACCATACAATGAACAGCAAACACAGGGAAACGATCTGAAAAGCCAAAATTTCAAAAATGCTAACCCCAGAATGGTGATGTGGCATCCCAATTTGTCTACATGCGTGGACATGTTTGCATACACATGGTTTTGAAAGTGAGTTGTGGGGGGAGTTCCTCAGACAATGATGCGGAAAGACCTGCTCATCACTGCATTGGACTGTGGGATGTCGAGACTAAATCACAGCCATCATAAGCTGTCGAAAACCACACAGACTTCTTTGCTTTTTCTACTGAGGCCTCATCATGTTGTTCCATCTTTTACCCCTTTAGTCATATCCAGGCAGCACAGGAATAACTGAGGACTAAAGAAGCTCAATGATATTGCTGGCTTTGGGAGAAATGAGTAATGGACACTTATGCCCAAAGCGACTTACAAGCGAGGTACAATGCAAACAGAAGAAATATTATGCAAAAGGGTGTATAAATTATTTCTTGAAGAAAAAAAACGAGAGAACACAGTGGATAATTTGACTTTTGAGTCTTTTTTTAAGCTTTACCAGGCTGCATTTCATAGATGTCTGTGGATTACCACAACTATAAAAACAAAGAAATCAGATTGGACAATAAGCAATGCGTGTAGGGACACAAACTCAAAAGCCAACATTCCTAAAATTCTAACTCCAGAGTGTGAGTGCTGGTATGAATTCTATGTCCAGGGTCACATCAAATCTATACGGTTTCCTCTTCACTGCTCTTGATATATGATTTTTAGACAGTTGAAGGTATGTCCCAGTGGAGCCGCAAGGATAACTGCACATTAGGGGTTCTGGAGTTCTACCAGAAAAGTTACATTTTGGACAGAGGCATGTGCAGGAGACAGGAACACAGGGGCATGCAAAAGCCAACATAAAAAAAAAGATACAGTTGTTCCTGGTTCCTCCTTTAAAAAACACTGAAAATGTGCCACTGTACCAGAAAAATAACATCCTTGTTGCTTTAGTGACCTTGTACAGATGTGCAGGAAACAGGAACACAGGGGCATGCAAAAGCTACCATAAAACAAAGATACAGTTGTTCCTGCTTCCCCCTTCAACATACACTGGAAATGTGCAATATTTACAGAAACATCCAGCAAAAAACAAAAGTATATGTATTTTAAAGAACTCAAAACTGATCATCAGTTTGCCACACAGCCATTAACATTCTTGAACGCTTGGATGAGACGGATGACAAATGCGTTCTAAATGTTAAGACATGCATTTTTAATGCTACAATTAGCATTGGCATGTGCTGGGGCTCAAATTGATAACGGAGTTATCCCTCACAAATATACCATAGAATTAACAAACAAAAAAGGTGTAGCGTTACAAAACTAAAAGTCAAACAAGCCAAAGCCGTGGTCATTAAAGAATGAATTGCATCTGAAATAGCTGGCTGAGGAAGAGAGCAAGACAGGCAGCAGCCTCTCCACATTTGAATCCACATCAGAAGTCAAGGCTTTGAACATCACCGAGTGGGACCATGGGATACTTATGATAGGACCGAGTTTAACGGCCACTTAAGGAGTTGGGCTCGGAGCCTGGCTCCTTGAAGACTGGAGTCACAACACAACCACAAGCGAGCGACTCGACAGTGAAATGAGTAGCTCGCCCAAGAACACTTTTCCTGAAGTAAATCTGGCTGTTTTTTTGGCTATAAATACACCCTCATTCACTTCACTTACAGGAACTTTCCAAACACAAAAACTTTTCCTTGTGTCTTAAAACAATACTACCACTTAACTCAAGACCATTGTTATGGGATCAATATACCAATTTAAAAGATCTGAATCATCATCATCCACTTTTATTTAGTTTGTCCTTTTTTGTCACATAAGTACACTTAGGACCTTAGACTAAGAGCTTTATCGCAGATAAGTAGAGAGTAGGCTACACCAGTCTCCAGTCTGAGGCATTTACCTGTTGGCGTCCTTGGCACTGCTGAAAGGCTTGAACCGGTCGAGCACCACCATGTTCCATGGCACTTGGATCTGCCGGGTAACGCACAGCATGTACAGGCCCAGGACCACAATGATCACCAGAAAAAATTTCACCAGGCGCCTGGAGGGCAGCTCCATCTCCAGAGGCGGCGGACCTTAAACAGTTGGGGGCACAGGCGGTGGGGGGGTTGCGTGGGTGGAGGTGGTGCCGGTTGCTACGAGAGAGGCCCTTGCCCTTCGAGGGTTAGGTCTGGACATGGAGGATGAGCGCCTGAGAGCATAATGCAAGGCTAAGATGTTGAGATGGCGGTGAGAGATTGAGTTCATAAAGGGCTCCTCCCTGGCAGCTGTGTGCGTGTTGTTTGCATCGTCCAGGGCCCGGGAACACTTTAATTAGTCCCCAGCACACGTTGCATTTCTCACTCGGCAGGTTTTTTCCAGATGGCAGGGAGCCTCCTCCTGGACAAGAGAAGAGAGAGAGGAAGGGGAAGAGAGAGAAAGAGAGAGCGACATTGACAGTGAGTGAGTGGAGGGAGGGAAAAAGAGAGACGGAGAGAGAGAACATTTGAGAGAAAGAAAGCAAGAGAGAAACATGTAAATAAGAGAAACTTCATATTGCCATATCTAACCCCCAAGGCTCCCAATAATCCCACTTTAATTAAACTCTAGAAACCCCTGAACAGGATCCTTCCACACAGTGGAGAGGCCCTTTATTCTGCCTCAGTTCAGGTTCCTGCTTACTTTAATACAAAAAAAGGAGTTTGCAACTCCTTCAAGACAGGAGTAGCAAAAACTGAAACGGTGGATTTGTCATTCATACAGACAGACCAGACCCTGGGAATGGGTTGCAAAGCTATGACACCGTATGACTTAGTACGGGTAGCATACTTCCTCTTAGGCATAATAATAATACAGACACAAATGCTGAGGCTGTGTGGTCACAGGAAATAGAGCTTGTCAACCCAGGAAGTATGCACTCTTTCCGTCTGGTTGCACTCTTTCCATCTAGTTCTGCCTTGTGACCCCAGCATGTTGATGACATTTAGTGCGAGGCACCGCCACAACTGCTGCACACACACACACACACACACACACACACACACACACAGCTGATTATCCAAAGCCTCCCCCTGAACCATCAAAGGTCTTCCACTCAGAGACATCCTCACATATCCTATACTTAAAAATGTTCAAAGGGAGGCAAACCAAGTCTGTTCAGACTGGACTTTGTCAAGTTCAAAAGTAGGCAAATTGGACACACATGTCCCTCTTTCCTTCACCTTTTTGGTAATTCTACAGCGGTCAACTGCTAATGCCAGGAATGGCAGTTCAGAAAAACAAAGGATAAAACCATGGAAGAGAAAAAGGTACAATAAACAGTCTCTAAGAAGGCTAAACAAACAAACAAACAAACAATACAAAAAGAGTCAGATGCGTAGTAAAGACACTGAAAACATGTTTTAAGCATTGAGAGAACTCCTGAGTAGGTTAATTCAGCGTCAAACGCTCAGAACAGTTATTCTTTTTTGGTAGACACATGGGAACGGTTCTTGTTTCACCCTTAAGCGTAAACAGTTAAACCCAGGTGCTAGGAAACAAGCAAGTAGAGCAACTTCAAACCATCTACAAGGGAGAGTGGCACACAGAACACATACCCCCCCTCTCTTTCTCCTTCTGGACAGCAATTCCGTTAGACAGCAAGAGGATAGAGGAAGATAGAGATAAGAAAGAAAGAAAGAGAGACAGAAGGGGGGGGGGGGGGTAGAGAATGGTGTCTTACCTAGGGTTAGAGAGAAGCCTTGTTACTGAAGTGTGTCAGAGAGAGCTGGTGAGAATGTTTCCAGTTCGTAGCGCGCAGATCCTTGTGTGCGCTCTCTCTCTTTCTTGCTCTCCCTGACAGCCTACCACTTCAATCCACCGAATAACTCAACGGGGCGGGACCGATGAGAAGAAACGACTAACAGCTGCCCGTCAGATTGGTCAATCTCTCCCCCCTCCTTTCCTCTTTTGCAGTTTTCCAGTGAAAGGCCGAGAGGGGGGTGGGTGTCAGAGATAAACCGAGAAAGAGAAAGAGGCAAAAGGCGGAGTCTGCCTTTCAGCCGATAGGTGCAAATTGGTGATCTTTTTACGCACATAACTTTCTAGCTCTGGGGGCTATTCCAACTACGTAACAAACTCGGGTGAGTTAACTCGGGGTGAGAGGTGAAACTCCTAAAAGAACGTTCAGCTTAGCAGGGCCAAACCACTCCAGGTCCCCTACAAAATATACGGAAAGACGTTGAAGATACGAACTCTTTTGTGATTGAGTCAGTCATCATTCCATCTGTATTTTTGTTTATCAAGACAAGCGACCTGAAAACATTTAAACGGTAGCCTACTTAGCTAGATACAGTCAGAAACGGTTGACCTACCAGCTCCCGAGCTTGACCATTTGCTGGCAAAGTTTTTGAAGGTTTTCAAGAATTCCATAAGGTAAATGGCGAAGAGTAGGAGCTCCATACTGTATAGCTTCCAGAGCACTATCCATCCATCGATTCCTTACACACCAAAATGCCATATAATAAGCAACTTACTAACGTCGTCCGTAAATCTAACGTCACGTAAAGTAATTGTGACTTGAAGTCAGCAAGTACTGGATTGCTACGCAACACCTGAAACTTATTTTTCTTGAGAAGACTTGAGAGGAACACATTTTTTGTTCTATCTACAATTACCATTTATTTTCATTTACAAAATGAAAAGACAAAAATGCCATATAATAAACAACTAGCTAACCTCGACCGTTCGGTCATGCCGGGAAATATCAAACTTAAACATTTAAACATTGATATTTCCAGGCATCACCGAACAGTCGAGGTTGGTAATTGGTAAGGCTTGTCTTTGGCGTGTGGCCGTTTATTCACCATACAAACCATTCAGGACCGAAACATAATTGTAAGGATGGCAGGGATCGTACATAAAGACCCAACGTATAGGGCAAGGGTACACAAAAACGCAAATTCATGAGTAAAACTACACTAGGGTATTTACACATAACACACAGAATCATGGGAACAACATTACATCTCACACACTCACGGACGCACAATAACACTGGCATTCTACGACATGCCAGGCTACTAATGAGATGTCATACAAGCCTGTAATTTGAAAGTTTTTGAATGTGAGTCAAGTTGACGTAATAATAAAGTAGGGTGTTGAATATTCCAAGCCTGCGGTCAAGTGTATTTTTACTCTAATTGGGGTGGGGGCGGGGGCCCATTGACATAAATTTGTCCCAGGCCCAGGCATCATGCACACCGGCCCTGCCTAAAGATGACAACGACACAGAAAAACCAGAAACAGCTGCACACGATCTCAATCATACTGCTCTGACGACATGTTTGGCATGCCGTGACATGTAGGCAGAACCACACACACACACACACACACACACACACACACACACACACACACACACACATTCTCACAAACACACACACACACACACACACACACACACACACACACACAAAGGGACTAGCAGTGGACGTGAATCAACACGTTGCTGTATCGTCTGTTTGTTGAGATGTAAAACACTCTCCTCAGCAAACTGTTTTTCAACAACACTCTAAAGTCCTCAGTCTCTTACCCCATCCCCACTCACAATGAAAGCCCTTTATCTGAGAATAGGAACAAAACCGTCAATCTATCCCTAGGCGACATGGTAGCCTAACATTAACAATAATCTTCTGCCACGGCTCCAGTGGGAATGCGAAACACAAGTTCCCGTCTTCGAGAAGGGCAAGGGGGAGGGGGTACTAAGATTGCTATCTCCTTAAAGAACATCTCTGACTTTACGGTTAGAGACCACTGAGTGGGAATGAGGATTGCTATCTATTCCGTGTTTTTTAAATATTTTTACCAGTTAACACGTTTCAACTGTGTAAGAGGCTATACTCACTCTCTCTTTTACACACACATTCATCTGCATTCTACCCCCTGTCCCCTGTTCACACACACACACACACACACACACACACACACACACACACACACACATTTTACCCTTCTGTTTGAACTGACTCATTCATGCCACAGATGTTAGGCTTTACTGTGAGATGTAGTCCTGTGAATGTAGAACTACATGTCAATGTCAATTTTAAACACCCTTGTGTCCACCTGTCTCCATGGCTTTGTGACCCATTTTTATGGGATCATTATTGTAGCATTTATTGCACTCCATGCAATTCTCAAACAGCAATTGGAACCAGGATGTGATGTTCACACAGACTTATTGTAGGATTTAAGCTCCAACAGAGATGGCTGGATAACCTTTTAAAAGGTTATCTTACACCTCCCACCTATGCCCTGTTTGGCTGACCCCTTCTGCCAATTGAATTTAACCTCCCACCTGACCCCAATCAAATCAGA
>NC_137922.1:35285960-35293460 GCF_963457725.1 Sprattus sprattus | reverse complement strand
TTTCCTTCAGTTTCACCACAAGAGCTATATGTATATCTCTTTCTTTCCAAACCTTAGTTCACTTCCCCTACCTGTCTATTCACTCTTCCCTTTGCTCTAGCTTCTCCTGTTAGTTCACTTCTGTTCTGCTTAAGTTAGTTAGCTGTCTGTCTGCTAAAGTTAGTCATACCGCTTTACCGCTGCGGGCTCCGTACTACCTACATTAGAACATACAGGCACCTGGAGACTTCTGAGCAAGGATGGAGCGAGGGGGCCAACGGCGCGTGTGTGTTGTGTGTTTACAGAGCCGTGTGTGTCGGTGCTAAACTTGGGGGTGGGTGGGTGCTTGGGTTTCTGGCTTCCAGGCAGTTCCTTGCGATTCAGGCACAGCCACAGCCACAGCCTCAAGGGGACACTGGAACAAAAGGCATTTGTGAAGGCCACACAAAGGCCACTGCGGGCTCCAGGAGGGCTAACGTTTTTTTTTGAAGGACTAGTGGAGAGGTGGGGGGTTGGGGCTTTAGAAGCCATGCCTCCAAGCTGCACTCCTTCTCCCCCATGTTCCCTCTACTTAACCCCCCCACCCTACCCCAGCACTGATACCATTCATCGGCCTAGGCTGCTGGTTGTGGGGGAGGGGATGGCCTGGGAACATCTGGAACTGCTCTCTGTAGAAGTATGCATACATATGTCTGCATATGTGTAAGTGTGTGTCTCTGTGTGTGTGTGCGTCTGCGAAGAACACAAGGGAGCCATTTCCTGGCTGACTGCCCGTTCTGTGTGGCTGCATCGAGAACTCTGACCGAGAACTGGAGCGGCCAAACAGACCATCCACAAAAAAAAAGAGGAAGGGGGAACTATTAAAATGAACATGAGAAAGAGAAGAACACAAAAAAGTTATTTCTCATTTCAAAGTACACGTCTCTCCCGTGGGACTGCGATAAATTACAGTTCTAGAGAGTTCCTTTGGGTTCCCTGTGGGCCTTTCTGCCCAGCAGAAGGCCCGATGGGACAAATCATTTCTGTGGTGTCTTTCCTCCATCAGTTCCTTATCCGAATTCGACTGGATACAGATGAGGGAATTGAGAACTGGTCCGTCCAATGAGGAGAGAGGTGGAAGGAATGGACGGGCGTGGTCTCTGTGATAGGCCCCGCCCAGTGTGCTATTTTCCCAGCAGTTGCTTCCGCTGTTGCTCCAGCAACGCCTCCAGGTGATCAGCTCTCTTCAGCGCCGCCTAGAGGCAGGGAGGGAGAATGGGAGAGAGGGGGAAAGAGAGAGAGCAAGTGAGAGACGGAGAGACGAAGAGGGAGAGATAGAGGGAGTGTAAGCGTGTGGATGGGAATAGGGTCAAAGACAGAGAGGCATAGGGGTTGAATGGATTTTAACAATGCAACTGCACATCAGTACAGAAGAAATGAGAAACTTTTTTCTTTTGTTTAAGATGCCCTCTCACCTCATGCTGTTTGCGTAGGTTGTTGACCGTATCCTCCTTCTTCAGGATAGCTGACTTCACTCTGAGAGTTTGCAAAACAAAACATGTTTAAGTTCACTCCCACAGAATCCTCAAAGATGTGTGCATGTGTGCATGTGTGTGTGTTTGTGTCTGTGTGTGCATGTGCGCGTGCATGTCCATTTGTGTTAGGTGTGTCCGGTCAGTGCCTGTCCAAGGCTGTGTGGCCTTTTCTCTTGGCTGATATCTCCCTTGTATGTCGCTTTGGACAAAAGCGTCTGCTAAATTACTAAATGTAAATGTCAATGTAATGATATTCTGTGTTGCCAATGTATCGACCCATTAAAGTCTCCTTTCACACATTTACCCTCTAGTTCTATCTTGATCTGGGATGTATGATGTGGCACTTTGCAAATCACCCCCTCTAAGCAGTCTCCGTGGAAACTCAGTGACAACATACACCAAGCATCCTGTTAATGTTTCTTTGCAGACTGGAGTGACTGCAGATGCAAATGAACACATGTTAACTACGCTTGACTTGTCATGCCTGCACTTGATTTCAGCCTGGTCATCCAGGATACAGCCCAGTTTAATGATTATCACCATTAGCTGTCATGGTCATGGGCGTCTCACCTCATATGCAACATTGGGGTGTGTTTCCTGGAAGTGTTGTTGAGAAACTACCATAGCAGTTAAGAAAGAGAGTGCTCAAAATGATGTTCTCTTTAACATTAACAGATGGTGGTTGCTAAAGTACTCTCCCAATAGTCGAGCTCCTAGTCAGTGGTTCTCTCACCGTTGGTGCACCTCGGCCAGCTCCTCCTCCTTCTCCCTGGAGACGCGCTCCACCTCCAGACGCAGGCGTGCGCGCACCTCTGCCACCTCCACCTTCATCCGCCGGTTGTCCTCTTCCGTCTGCACCAGCCGCTCGGCAAACTCCAGCCGGATCACCTCTGCCAGTCTGCGCCGCTCCTCCGACAGCTTGTCCCGAGACTGGAGGGTGAAGGTTGGGGGGGGACAGTGGTTAGGAGTGACACTGGTTAGGAGAGACTGTGCTGTATTTAGGTGTGTTTGTCTCTCTCGCTCTGTCATACAAGTGTATGTGTTCGTGTGGTATAGTTTGTTGTGAAGTTGTGTTAAGGGTTAGTCACGGTAGTGATGGTGGGAGAGATAGGACATAGGCTAGCAGACTGATGTGTGTGTGTGTGTGTGTGTGTGTCACGTGTGTGTGTGTCGTGTGTGTGTGTGTGTGTGTGTGTGTGTGTGTGTGTGCGTGCGTGCGTGCGTGCGTGCGTGCGTGCGTGCGTGCGTGCGTGCGTGCGTGCGTGCGTGCGTGCGTGCGTGCGTGCGTGCGTGCGTGCGTGCGTGCGTGCGTGCGTGCGTGCCTGTGTGTGTGTCAGTCATTGCCTTGATCTTTGGTAGCATAGGTCATGTGCATAGAATGTATGTGCGAGGTCTGCAAATCTGTGGACTCTCAAAGAAAAGGGCCAAACACTTCACAAAGTACTGCTCTACATCAGCAGTAATTGGTACCCTCTTCATCTGGAAGCGCAGGTGTCACCTTTACCCGTAATGCACAATATGGACTGAAACTTTGACTGCAATGTAATACTTCCTCTAAGCCAAATTTGGATTTTGCCATGATATGTACTTATTTTTTTTTTACAAAACAAATGAATGACTGCAGCCATTGGCAACGGATTTTGTGCTTCTAATTCACATCTTTCGTTTGGCAAGGAACCGTATGATAATGTATAGTCTGCCGCTCCCCTCCACGTTACTCTTTATCTTTGTGGAAAAAAATTGTCTTGGTAGTGTGAGCGTAAGAGGGGTGGGCTGGGGCACAAGGACAGCTATTATTCAAATAAATGATTGAAATACAGGAAGACAAAAGGATATGTTCATGTTTGTCTTTGTGGTTAGAGAAAGGACAAGAACACTCATGGCTGTAGGGCTGTATATCTATTGGTACCTGCATATGCCTCTGTGTGTGTGTGTGTGTGTGTGTGTGCGTGTGTGTGTATGTCTGTGTGTGTGTGTGTGTGTGTGTGTGAGTGTGTGTGTGTGTGTGTGTGTGCGTGTGTGTCTGTGTGTGTTCTTGTGTGTGTGTGTGTGTCTGTGTGTGTCCTTGTGTGTGTGTGTGTGTGTGTGTGTGTGTGTGTGAGAGCCTAAGGCCCCATTGTGTTAAATGTCCCTCCCAGCTGGCTTCAGGTCAGTTTAACTCACTGTTTGCCCTGTCTATCTGTCCCTGCAGATGACACAATGGCCTTGTAAATAAAACAGAAGTGGCCAAATATTGTCTGCTGAACTTGGTTACCTCGGTGTGTAAGCTGCTTTTGAGCGACAAAACCATAGTTACCAGAGCTATGTATATTTTTACATGTATGCATACACTTCCATCCATAAATTACATATAAAACGTGCACTGATTAGATTTTTTGCACAAGGTGTGTGTGTGTGTGTGTGTGTGTGTGTGTGTGTGTGTGTGTGTGTGTTAGGGATGTGCATCTCCATACTGAGGACGATGCGATACACATCTCGATGCACTTCCAACGATCCGATACATTAAAGATACATAAAAGCAGCTTCTAATGCGATACGATACGATTCACCCCTATTGTGATGCAGTGCGATTCGACAAGATGCGATTCAACAAGATGCGATGCAAAATAATGCAATTTCACATGATTCATAATGATTCATTTATTTGTCATACAACAAATCATTAACAAGGTCTCTGACAAAATATAACATGTGTAAGTGTTCTCTAAATGTCATTTTTTAAAAACTATACCTGGCAGTCACAACACAGTTTGCTTCATCCTAAACATGTGGATCAACTGCCTCACACACTTAATTAACTTATTTGTCCTATTTTAAGGTTTTTCTTTAGGTTTTGAGTTGATCCACATGATAAAAAAAAAATCATTATAATGGAGACTAGCTGCTAGATTTCCTTTTCCAATTTAAGGAAGACCCTGGTAAATTCAAGTAAAAAATAGAGAGTTTAGCTACGGTATATGGAGTACATTCTTACCTCTTCCTCCATCATAACCTCTGCTATTATCTTAATAAATATCATGTCATGGTCTTCCAAGAAAGCCAGGTCTATGAAACGTGCATCAAGTGCCAGTGTTGTGTCTGAACGCGTTCATTGAATGAAAGTTCATGAACTCGTTCATAATTTTGGTGAACGTGAACTGAACGTACTGTGAAACTGCCCGATGAACGATACTGTGGACGTGTTCTTTTTATGGTGTCTGTGAACGGCACGTTCAATATTTTTAATTTCGATCAATAAGGTGCTAGATTTCAAGAGACTTCCAGGGCGAAAAACACCGTTAACAGTCCCTTATCCCACTGTCTTTTCCTGTGAGAGCGCCCAAGTTGCATAGAGGCCGAGAGCGGTATTGCAGACAGATAGAGCTTTTAGAAAAAGTATAGACTTCACGAGAAGCGGCCATTGACAGCGGTGAGAGTGCGCTTAAGAAACAGTTAAAGAGGTGGAATCTATCTCAATATAAAATTATTGGTCTTGTATTGAAATTATACCGATACAAAAGTGTTAGAAACGATGCATCATCCCACATTGTATCCGGTGCACACTTTTTTGATACGGGCCATCGCATCGTGAGCTTTTATGCCGGTGCATCGATGCGAACCGGTGAATCTTCCCATCCCTAGTGTGTGTGTGTGTGTTCTTCTTTCATCGCAGTGTGTTTGCGTGTATGTGTGTGTATATGTGAGAGTGAGTGTGTGTGTGTGTGTGTGTGTGTGTGTGTGTGTGTACCTCGGTGACGTCCTGCACCTCCTGCTCTCTCTGTCTAACTATGGTCTGTAGGCGGAGCAGTTCTCCCTCCGTGTCGTTCTGTCTCCTCCTGAGCTCCTGCTGCTTCTCCTGGGCCACACGCTCCGAGTGCTCCAGCTCCCTCAGCTCTGCCTCGTACTTCTCACGCACACGCTTCACCCTGGGACACACACACACACGTTCACATGCGCGCACACACACACACACACACACACACACACACACACACACACACACACACACACACACACACACACACACACACACACACACACACGGATACGGACAGACACACACACACACACACACACGCATTTGTTAGATCATGTTCTAATACACAGTGCTTGTATCTACACAGAGGTACTTAAGTTCAATGCAAAACACACATGCCAGTACTAACACAAGTCTACAAAGTGGTTATTAATCTCTATCTGGAAACGTGCACATGCATGCACGCACATACACACACAAACAGACACACACAAACAGAGACACACACACACACACACACACTCACTCACTCACTCACTCACTCACTCACTCACTCACTCACTCACTCACTCACTCACTCACTCACTCACTCACTCACTCACACTCACAGTGTCTACCTAGAGTGCACAGAGTGATGATTACAGTCAGAGCAAAGCTACCCACAATTTGTTTCTCTTTAGATCTATACATGATAGAATACTGCTGGACAGGTTGGAAAATTGGATAGGACTTTCCGGAGCAGTCCTTAATTGGTTCAGGTCTTTTTTAGAAGGCCAGAGTAACTTAGTCACCTGTGGCAGTTCTGAATCTGATAGGAGTGGCTATGACATGCGGAATCCCCCAGGGATCAGTTCTCGGGCCTCTTCTGTTCAATCTCTATATGCTGCCAAATTCTACAGGACAACACTGATTACCATAGTTATGCCGATGATACACAGATATCACCACATGACTACAGCCCAACAGACTCACTGTGTCTATGTTGAGAGCAAATAGAGCCAAACCTTTCTTCAATAATAAGAGGACAAAACAAAGAGTATTGTGTTTGTCAGCAAAATAAAGAAAATTAGCATAAATAGACACCTCTACTCTTGGGCTCTAAAAAACACACACCAAGTTCTAATAGACTCAGATCGCACTTTTACCAGCCATATCAAAGCATCTATCATTTTTTTAAATATAGCCAGAATCATGGGTTTGGTGGCCCAAAAAGACCAAGAGAAGCTAATTATTTTCCAGTAGGGTTGACTACTGTAATGGTCTCTTAACCAGTCTTCCCCAACAGACCATTAAACAGCTGAAGCCCATTCAAAATGCTGCTGTCAAAGTTATATCCAGGACCAAGAGAACCGAGCACATTACTCCAGTTCTAAAATCTTTACACTAGCCTCCACTTAGTTAAGAATAGATTTGGTACTAAGACTAGGTACTACACTGAATGGTTTAGGCACAGAATACATCTCTGATATGTTTAAAGAATACAAACTGAGTCAGGCTTTTAGATCCATGCACTCAGGACAGCTAATAGAGCCCAGAGTCAAAACTAAACATGGTGAAGCCGTTATGTTGCATGTAACTGGAACAAACTGCTAGAAGTTTGTAGATGTGTCCCAAATGCAGCAATTCTTAAAGCCAGGTTAAAAACGTTTCTCTTTCCATGTGCCTATTGAGCTTTAGTGTCCTGCACTCTATTCGTACGTATTTCCCCCACATTAAAATATTTATTCCACAATAACAAACTTAACCCATTATCTTCTCATTTTGGGAAAGGGTGAGGTTAATCCACTCAAAGGCAAGAGGCCACTCTCTACACATACACACACACACACACACACACACACACACACACACACACACACACACACACACACACACACACACACACACACACACACACACACACCTGTTGTCAGCAGCTCTCTCACACTCGTCGCGGGAGCCACTGGTCTCCTCCTCGAGCCTCTGAATGGCCAGTTCGATCTCTTTGTCCCGCCCCCGCCGCACTTCCTCCTTCAGCTCGCGCTCTCGGCTCAGCAGCCAAGCTTCCTGATGGGGGAAAGAGGAGAAGGAAGGACAGGAGAGAGAGAGGGGGGGATTAGACGAGATAAAAGAGAACAAGTGAGAGTGAATTAGTGAGGATTTAGTTATTATCGCTGTTAATATTCTGCTTCACTTATTGTTTTTTCTCCCCTTCTCACATATTTTGTATGTAGCACCCCTCTGTTCAAATGCTTTTCTCAATACTGGACACTATTATGGATGTGGCAGTAT
>NC_137922.1:35278460-35280960 GCF_963457725.1 Sprattus sprattus | reverse complement strand
TTAGATATGCCTAAATGGTCTGAGCAGTGCTGTGCCTATCGGCACAAAAGGTTAATACGTTTCTGGGGACAGGGGGGTGGGCTGCTGTTGTCGTGGATCAGGCACCTTTGACTGTGATCTCTTTGATCTTCTTGGTCTTTTCATCGATCCACTTCTCACGGCGGACTTTCTCCGTGGCACTCATCAGCTCCTTTAGCTTCTTGATCTCCTGTTGATGATCCAAAGAGATAGACACAGAGAGGGAGAGGGAGACAGAGAGAGAGGGAGAAGGGGGGAGAGGGAGAATGGGAGAGAGAATGAGAGAGATGAGAATGTGGCATGAAGCATGAGAGGCAGAGAGTGTTTGGGGAAAGAGTGAGAGAGCGCCAAGGAGAGAGGGAGGGTGGAAAAGAGAGAGGGAAAGAAACAGAGAGAGCTTTTGTTAAAAGGCGTCACGCTTGGAGCCCACTCACAGGCATTTGGTCTCCCACCCGCAGTGTGGGACGCCTTTTTAAAGAAGGGCACGGGCCGCACAGGGCACCTACTCCAGCTCAGTCTGCATGGGGTGAAGGAGGCACACAGTGAGTGTGTGATGGGACCAGGCCCAGGAGAGAGGAGGGACGCGCCCAAATACAACAGTGTGGGCTGTCTCTGGACGCTGGGTGGACGCTACAAACAATGACTTCAGAGGAACACGGGAGGCCAAGAGACACACACACACACACACACACACACACACTGTCAGCAGGACTGCGTCAACAGACCGCCCAGACGACCACACACAGAGGACAGACAATCAGACAGAAAGGTATACAGACAGGCAGGCAGACATTCGGTCAGTCAGTCAGGCAAGCAGGCAGGCAGACAGACTGAAGTCAGGCAGGCAGGCAGGCATGGAGGGAAGGAGGAAGGGAGAGAGGGAGGGAGAGAGACAGGGAGAGAAGCAAGCAGGGATGTGGATAGAGAGAGCGCTGAAAGAGGAGTGTGAGAAGAGAGGAGTGGAAAAGACCTAATAAGAGAGCATGTGATGATTAATGGAGGATTAGACTGGGAGGAAGAAAAAGCGTTACCTCACACAAGGGCCCCAGTATTTGCCACACCTACAGCCAGAAAAAAAAGACAGAGGAAGAGACAATCACATGGAAAACCAAAACAGGCCAATTCGAGGACAAGGACACAGAGAAGAGTGAGAGAAGAAGAGAAAGAAAGGCAGATTAATAAGCAGTAGATGCCGTCTTGCAAGCAGACACACTGAACCCCCCCCCACACACACACACACACAACAGTGACAGCACAGACCACTTCCACTACTCCAGAAGGCCCAAATGTATTAACACCCATGACTTAGGAACTTGGCGACTCACTGGCGCCACCCTGTGTCCACAAACCCAAAAAGGTTTCAGCACTTGTAGAGGCGCACATGATCTTAGCTTTTGAGACTCTTGGCACAGGAAGCAGACATCCCAGCCAGTGTTTTGTTTTGTTTGCCAGCTAGCAGAGCTCTTAAGGGAGGCAGCCAGAGCCAGTGACTGATGAGCTGGCACAGGGTAGGGGTAGGGAAACAAAAGGGGGTGGATGCACTTTTTGAGGGTCGAGTTGCACTTGGCAGTTTTTCAGGCTCTCTGAGAGGGCAACGCTGGCAGTCTTCCTTCTCAGTGAAACTAGGACGGTCAATGGGAGTGGAGGGAAAGTTAAGAAAATGTGAAAAGTGAAAAAAAGACAAGGCTGTGAGAACTGGACTCTACTTGCTTGTTTGAATAAAATAAAATAAATGTAAAGACAAACTGCTCTTCTGTATTACCGTAGCTTTTTCTTTTCAAGCCATAACTCTACTCCGGTTGTTTCAAAGCTAAAACAGCTGATTTGGACACAGCAAGGCGAATCTCTGGTGTGTCAGTGGAGTTAATGCACATTTCAGGGCTCTGGGTTAGAAATCTGGGTCATACCTACACTAGAGTCAGGTGCTACCCGGCACGTCCAGGCTGACCCAGGATCAGTGGAGGAGGGCTGACTGGACCACTGCCAGATGCAGGAGGAGATGGACAGACTGATGGAGGGACGGAGGGAGGGGCAGGGGTTCACTTACCATCTCGTGCTGCTCCTGCATCTGGGCGATCTTCTTGGTGTACTTCTGGTCCACCTGCTTGAGCTCCACCACCACCCCCTCACAGCGCTCACTCAACGCCTTCTTGTCATCTATCAGCTGAGGAGAGAGGGAGAGAAGGAGAGATGGAAAAAAAACAGGGAGGGAGGAAAAGAAAGGCATGATTGTCTAGCTAAAACCACATATCTAAGAGAAGTTCCTCACAAATATAATGTTTGTTTTGAACAGAAACACTGGCAATTTGTGTTTGTGTGTGTGTGTGTGTGTGTGTGTGTGTGTGTGTGTGTGTGTGTGTGTGTGTGTGTGTGTGTGTGTGTGTGTGTTTAGTGTAGTGTGTGTGTGCGTGTGTGTGTGTGTGTAGTATGTGTGTGTTTGAGTGTGTGTGTGTAGTGTGTGTAGTGTGTGTAGTGTGTGTTA
>NC_137922.1:35098460-35273460 GCF_963457725.1 Sprattus sprattus | reverse complement strand
CCAAGCAGTGCGTCAAGGACATATCAGACATCAGACACTTATTAATTCATGGCTATACAAGCCTCTGCAAGGTGCTGCCTTCAACTCAGGAACGCTGATGCTACACATAGCAAGGTCCAGGCACACACACAGAGACACAGAGACACAGAGACACAGAGACACAGAGACACACAGACACACAGACACACATACAGACATACACACATACACAAACACAGAGCGAGAGAAAGCGATTCCCTCTTGCCAGCCTTGACAGCCGAACAGTATAAAAAATCACAGGAATCTGAAACTTCTCTACCTCAGGGCAGTATTGCCTTTTTGATCGACAGCTGAATGAGATGAGAGGTAGATAGCGAGAGACAGAAACTCATGTTCATGTTCGGAGTTCATGGCTGAGCAATGTGCCCAGTCTGCACGCTTTCAACTCTACTAAACAGACCTAAGTACCAGAACCCTTTAGTAAGTCCTCCTCTCCCTCTGCTATGGCCGCAAACTGAGGCATGTTAGGTTAGTGTTAAGTGTTAAGCATTAAGTGTTAAGTGTTAGTGTTAAGGGTAAGTTTTAGGGTTAGAGTTAGCCCACCTGTTGTTGGCGGTGAAGTTGGCAGCCAGGGTCACCCCGCTGCTGCCCGCCTCCCTCTTCTTGGGGCCGGTGGGGGAGTCCATGCTACCCACACTTCGGGAGCTACTGGGCAGAGGGAACGCCCGCGGCTGGTCATCCTGGAGGTGGTGAAGAGAGAGAGAGAGAGAGCGAGAGAGAGAGAGAGAGAGAGAGAGAGAGAGAGAGAGAGAGAGAGGGATAATTCATTAGAGTGACTAATGTTGAGGAGGGGTTTAGTAAAAAAATTGGAGAGATAGTTAAGGTGAACAGATACATATGCATTTTTATTTGCACACACACACACAAACTACTGCCGTTTCATTGCACCGCAGCTCATCCTCTCGACTAAAGGTTACCACTGTTTGCCATGCCAATTAGCAGGCAAAATAACATACATATAATTTAATCTCTCATTTAGCTTTCATGGGCACTTTCATGTAGTACTCACTGTGGACTCATTGCTGAATGTATGTGAAATAACAGCAGGTTTCTAAGCACTGACAACACTAGCACTTTCCAAAGGCTTCATAAATATAGCACAGCTAGGAACAAAGGTGAACTGTTGTTATATAAAGCCTAGCGTGTTAGCTTTCTGTGGGTAACACCGGCCCATTTGCTGACGAGCTGAGCCAGAACAGCAGGGGTCGTGGGCCGCAGGCGGGAAGAGGGGGCGGGGTGTTGGTGTTGGGGTGCTGCTTTACCAGAATGTTCCAGGTGGTTCGGTCCGGGGAGGCCTTGCTGAGACTGGCCAGTTTGCGGCGGCCACTTGAGCTGCTGTCGAACAAGGCCAGGAAGTCCTCCGAGCGCTCCTCGCTGTGAAAGAAAACAACACAAGTCTTAAAAAGCGATACAAAAAAGTTGGTAACACTTTAGTTAACACAGCCCTCTTTGTATATGAGGAAACTGGATGTACTGCAACAACAGACACAATATCACAATTATTAGAATTATACCACTTGGATACTCCTAATAATTGACACTTTGTTCTAACATAAAACTAGGTTTAAGGGTTACAGAACATAGAGAGTTATGTAACTGAAGAGCATCAATGAGTTGTTTTTTCCAGGTCATTGGTGGGAACACTGTTCTTGATCATGTAGTTATAGTCTAATAAGGGCTATGAGATTTCATGACACGGATCAAGCTGATCTCTAATTATTAACGGTATCTCCTGGATCAAGAGCCGTGCTAATGAGCTGATCCTGTTAGCAGATACAGCCTACTGCAAGAGTCTTCATTTACGTAAGGCACCGCACGCCTCCGTTGGCAACCGTAACGCAGTTCTACGCCTGACTGACCAGGCACTGCGTAGGTGTGTGTGTGCTTGTGTGTGTACTTGTGTGTGTGTTTGTGGGTGTTTATATGGAGAGAGAACAGATCGGCCCAGTGAGTCTTATTTCAGCCATACACACACACACACACACACAAACACACACACACACACACACACACACACACACACACACACACACACACACACACACACAGACACACAGACACACACAGTAGCTGCAAAACCAGCCAGCGCTAAAAGATGGAACCATATCTCCGAACGAACCCAAAACAGCTACATGTCCTTGGAAACCTTATCTGTGAGTCCTCCACTAAAGTGCCCTTGTATTTTGTATTGCTTGCGGAACAGAAGTGTGTGTGTGTGTGTGGGGGGGGGGGGGGGGGGGGGGGTTTGCAGGGTAACAGCTGCAAACATGCACAAACTGTGCCCTTGATTCATGCATGGTATCAGTACTCTCACCAGGTCACACCAGCCCCCTCACAACACACACACACACACACCAGCTTTCCATGGTCAAAACAGACAAGTAAGAGATAAATGACCACACACACAATCACACACACATATGGCGTTCACACATGGCACTGCACCCTCATTCTCTCTCTGTGTCTCTCTCGTTTGCATTCAGATGCCGATGCACAGCTGATGGCGGCTGGGACAGATGCCTGACGCCTGGGCCTCCCCAGCCCACACCCCCTGCTTGCTCTCGGGTGCATTAGCATTCAGCCCGGAGCCTAACTGGAGCAGCTGAGCCAAGCCTGCTGGCACAATGAAATGCAATCCAATCCACCACTGCATTTTAAAAGACGCACATTCCTACACACACCCCCCCCCAACACACACACCCCAAACTCACACTCTCCTTTACAAGTGGGGAAAGGGCAGGTCACCGGATGACAGCTATGAAGGACTAAGAAGACAGCGGAGGGGTTGAAAGGGGAGAGGAAGGGTGGGCGGGTGGGTGAGGTGGGGAGTTGGATTGTCTTCTGCTTAAGTCCAGTGTTCTGGCATCCCAGAAGGCAGTGTGTGTGTGTGTGTGTGTGTGTGTGTGTGTGTGTGTGTGTGTGTGTGTGTGTGTGTGTGCAGCGGGTGCTGGCAGCTGCCAAACAATGGGCTTACCGAGAGCGCACACTTCTCCTTTCACCACTTCACCTCCTGTCCAACCCCCTACCCCCTTTTACCCCACCCCTCACACCCCCATAACCCCTCCCACTCTTGACAAAGCAGGGCAACACACCGTGGCGACAGCACTTCTGCCCCACCCCACCCCACCCTACCCTCTCCACCCCTATATCTTAACACCACTCCCCCTCATTCTGGCCATTCTGATTCAGAAGCTGCCTGCCCACAATGCTCATTGTCTCCTCCAGAGCCCTCCGGAATCTTCCGGGGTGCCAGCTGTTGCTCGGCTCGAGAGGAGAAATGCTGAGACAGCTTGTTAAAGGGACGAGAGGGGGCAAAGACGTAAGACTGCTCCAAAATCTAAATAGCGATAGATCAGTGGCCTCCTCCTCCACCCATAGACACACAGCCATACACACACACACACACATACATACCCCCCACACCCATACATCAAATCACACAAAGATTGTCGCTCTTCCAGTGCTCCGCTTGCCTTAAGACACAAGCTCAGGCATGCCCTGGTGCACGAATACGACCACGAGCGATGGTAAATACTTCCAATCTTCCATGTGTTAGGCTACTGCTCTTATCTGCCATTGGTCAAATACCCTGACGAGAAGCGGGCTGATACGCTCACTGCTATCTAACAATCTTCGAATGTTATCTAAAAATCAGAAGTAAACAAAAGATTCCAGGAGAGGCTGGCTGAATATAAAAGTTAAATTTGTCCAACGCTACATGATCGCATGTTATATTTAGTGTCTTTAATACAGTGAACTTAAATAATAAATGATAGACTAATATCTACATCCTATGTACAGATTATCAAATGTGATTTACTCTAAACCTAATCCTGCAAAAACACAAAGTAATACAAAAAAACTATAATAAATAAAGTCACATAATAAATATAAAGTTAATTAAGCATAAAGTACACAGTAGTGAAGGACACTTACCAATAGCCCCCCCACCATACTGAATAATCTCCATCCTCTTGGTGTCATTCACAGAAAGTAGCCAAAACTTTGGGGGAATGTCTTGCTTACCTGAGGCTGGAGTTGGCCTGCTGGTTCACCTGGGTGGTGCTGTTGGAGCGCCGTAGGTTCTTGATAGAGCGGGAGCCACTGAATGCAACATCGCCCTGGCAACAAGAGATGGGGTATCATTAGAAACCTTGTACTGTACAGTTACCAAGGTGATGAAGACTTAAATGTTGCATTGGAGGTGATGCTCGCTAAATATAACTGAACTGGACCCGATGCTGCTGCTGGAACAAACTGCAAAACAAGGTTTCTGGATTACACCCAATTACACACTTGTTTGCTTTGATACAGGTGGACACATTGCCCGGTTGATAACAGTCAGCAGAAACCTAATGCACCATCCATATAAGTGCTCAACTTTCACTCTCACCAGTGTATTACGTTTTCCTCTTCCTTCACTGGCCACGGATACAGACACGGAGCGGGAGAAGTATTTGCCCGGGGAGGCACTGCTCGGCCTCTTGGTCACAGAGAGCTGGGAGCCGGACAGGCTGAGGTCCAGCGCATCCCCTGCTCCTCCAGAGGCAATGGACGTGGGGCTGCGTGTTGCGTGCATTGTCACAAAGTCTATAGAGAGTGAGTGTGTATGAGTGAACGTGTGTGCGTGAACGTGAGTATGTGTATGTGTGTGTGTGTGTGTATGTGTGAGTGTGTGTGTATTTGTTTAAAAAAGTGACAGAAGAGAGAGGGGTTGGAAATCAGAGGTACCACTGTCAAGACCAAACAGATGGGTACATACCAGTCCCACAAATACTCAAAGGATTTAAAATGAATTAACTTAATTCATAAGGCATAAGCAAATACATGATGTTACAAGATTCACAGCCACTGTTGCTGCCAAACCAGCTAGGCTACATCTTACACCATTATAATGCATGCGTAACCTAAAGCGTAGTCTACAACGTAAATATGACATACATAGAACTAACATAGTAACATAGTAACTTTACTGCTGCAGCCAGTAAAGATGCGTAAGACGACCATAGCTACCTCTTTTTGATGACATCTAGTTAATGAAAAACTGCATCATACTAGCGACAAAAATTAACCCAGGCCACGGAAAAGCAGTCAGTCTTTTTACACAGGAGTATGCAACATTGTTGCCGACGCAGTAGCTAACTATACCTAATCGCAAGCTAATAGCACACTGATGTTACAGTAGAAAAGTTCACTGACCTGTCAGCACTACAAAGAAAGGTTTTCGTTATAACTTATAATGTCCATTCAATTCAGTTCTAAAAATGGTTAAGATCGGAAGTCTAATCATAACGTCTTCTTAATTGAACAAAAACACAAGTCCCATCAATCAAATGGCATCGTTAAACAACAATAATAAACAGTGATGTTAGCTAGCTTGTTGGCTAGCAATTTTGCGTGTATCATCACTGACGCGTTATTAGAAATATCTACTTGTGTGAACGTCCAGCAAGGTCCTTAATGTTGCCGATGTTAGCTACGTCGTCCAGCCGAAGTCGACAAAAATGCAAACATATGATTCAAGAGACCTATCCAGTAAACTCGATCACTACCTGCTTGGATGTAAGTCCAGTGACGTTAAGTGCTTGCTAAATCTTGTATCCATACAGTGAAATCGCTTGCCTCCCCCCATTACGGACCAAGGATAAACCCCCTTCCCAATACAGCAAAAATCAAATACAAAACAACTCACGACAGAATGCGCAGACCGATCGCCTCGAGGTTGAGAAAGACTCGTAAACCGTTTCAAGTCTTGTGTTAGTCCCAATGTAAGAGCCAGATAGCAAATGTAAGTTTGCGATTTCAGACAGTTATGGACCAACAATACAACATCTTCTCTTAGGCAACGAGAAAACACAAGAACTCCGCCCCTCGAAAACTGTGATTGGCAGTGAAATCCCTTTACCTCAGGACTACGGATGATCTGATAGGTTGCTGAAAAGTGTTTCTCATGAAAGCTTGGTTGACTTTGCAGGGAGGGGGTGTGTACGGAGGCTAGACAGCGGCAGATGTTTCAGTAATCCGTAGTGGGGGTCATAACATGTAACTTAATTAATTAAAATGTAATAATTCATGACAAAACAATTGTATTTTAGTGTATTCATATAAATGCACTGCCTATGCTCAAGAATACAAGAATGAATTCAGTCAAGACAGAAATCAGGTCATTATATGCTACCTCTAAATTGTATACAAATTCTTAAGACAAAACTAAAGGGACACTGACAAGGAAATAAAACAGAGTAATAAGGGAAGTCTTTATTGACACAATGAGACCTTCAAATTGGCTAGCTCAAAATTAAGCAATGACAAAATAACTTTGTTTCCTCATAGTTCCCAGTTAATCAAGATTAATTTCCATGAAGAAGGAATAAGGCACAGAAACAAGATGTTAAGGTATTAATGAAAAATAATGTATCTTCAATTACAAGCCAGAAATTGAATATGTACCATTATAAAGTATTATCTAAAACCCAGTATACCCAGAATTTATATGTACAAAACTTAATATTTACAACTCAGAAATGTACTAGGTAAGCCTTACATCCTAAGTGCAAGAAATAAAAATGTCATCCCATAAGTGTGTTTCATTTATGTAAGCCTGCTGTTAATATATGTGGTGTATATTGAATGCACATTCAATTTAAATGCAAATAAAAGGTTAACAGACTCTAACAACAAAGTACCTGCTTTTCAAAACAGAATTAGGACACAAATTTATAAACCAGAAAAATAACTAATAACTAGTCTTAAGAATTGGTAACTTAAGTCTGGTTTGTGCCCGATGGATCAGCCACAAATGGTCATGTTTTGAATGCCACTGCAATCTTCCAGATCTCTGCTGCCTTGGCTAGAGTTAACTCCTCTGGTAGAGCATCGAGTTCGGCTGGGGGTGACATGGCCTTCTGCTCCAGATGGTTCTCCAGGGTGGATCTAATGCTGTGAACATAATGAAAGGGACAGAAAGAGAGAGAGAGGGAGGGAGAGGGGAGAGAGAGAGAGAGATGACCAGAGGGAAGGAGGGGGGACAAGAAAAGAGAGGAGAGAAGCAGTGGAGCAACAGTTAGCATTCTAGCCCATTGTTCTCAGCACACGCATTCCTTTTTACTCTCAGCACCCAGCTGCTTCCTCGATTGGTGACCAGTGCAAGCTGGGATTGACAGATGGCTGCCTGGAGGGGTCAAAGTACACCGCTCCTGAGTCAAAGGACTTCAAATCCCGACATGAATGCCGAGTTGGGTAGGGCTACTTTGTTTGTGATTGAAACCCTGTGTCATGGGGGGGATATGATGGCGATAGCCAGTGTGATGCCTTTGTTTTAGTAACAAGGGGCAATTCCCTTTCATATACGAAAGTTTAATGGTTGACACACTTCGGCTCAGGGTTTCTTTGTCTGTTTGTGTTTATTTGATGTGTGAGTGCCTCCACTTAACAGCATCTTTTTAAATAAATAAAATTACTTCAGCCATTCTTTATAGGCTATACAGAGGGTTCACCCCAAACAAAGGATATTAGAACTGCCATTAGATATGGAAAACATTGGCTGAAAGTAACCTGGCCTAGTTCACACTAGTGTTTGACACCCTGTCAGTTGTTTACTTTCTTAACAGGGTGCAGAGAACCCTGAGTTTCTCCCCCACAACTATTCCTCCAAAAAATTCAGGAATGGCTGAGTCATCCAGTAGTGAAACACAACACTAAACAGACCAACAGACTGGGACCGATACTGAGTTGTAGGAAAGGATAGATGCCAGAATGAAAACTGCCTTACTCCCAGTGAGCCGCATACGATTCTGGACTCTCAGTGTTGGTCTTCAGAAGGAGAATCTCATGTATTTCCCGAGTAAAGAAGCAGACATCAGTCAGGCCCAAGAACCTCCTCACTCCACTCCAGTCCTTTTCTAACAGTTTTTCCTTGAACTTCGGAGAGAGGCTTTGGAAGGGGTCCTATGGAACAAAAAATACTTCAGTAAAAGGAAAAAACGAATGGTCCCTCTTTCTTTTGAGTAGCATTACACTGTAGCTCTAATATGATTGTTAGACTACTAATCTAACCCTAATCCTAACCCCAACTACATTTTAAAACAACACTTTAACACTACAAGTCCACCATAGTCTTTCATTTATACCCATTTAAGTATTAGGCATATTGATCCCAAGGCTACTTAAAACAAAGTGTCAAATCAATGATAAATATCACCATCCTGAAGAAATCTAATATCAATGTAATTGGTGAGAGTAATGATATGATTTTATCTTGATATGAACATCCTGAAATAGCTGCAGCCCAGGAGCTCCCACTAGCATTTAAACTTCTACAATAACAATGTTAGTATTCCTTAGTTAGTATTACAGGTCAAAAAGTCGAAATGGCGGCTAATGATATCAGTTAACTTTCAGATCGATGGCAGTCTTTTAGTTACAACCCCACATGGGACCAACAATGGACACCTTCTATTGATTGCCTTCACAGGGTATATGACCATTGGGGTCAGGCAGGGCATCCCACTGTCTCATTAAAGACATACAACTCAAGGGGAACAATATAATAGAATGTCCAAGTTGTTCAAATTATACATCCATTTTGTTTTCTTCATCACAAAGAAAAATTAAAGGCATACTACTGAGCTTAGGAACAGTAGAATCTTGTCTTGAGGACCTATGACATACTGCCAAAAACAGCTAACAGAACAGTTCACATTGTAACAAGCTGTTACATGAAGGTCCTATTTGTACAGCAAAGAATCAAGCCCACGGTGATACAGCACTGAATGTGCGGCCTAGAACTTTCTCATTACATGAAACGCACAGGGCTTGGCACCATGGCGATACCCATTTTATAGGTGACATTTGGGAAGACCCAAGGGGAACGACACATTCCTTCTCTTTCAGAGTCTGGCTTCTCTCTTCTCCCATGCCACAGTTGGAAGTGTGCCCTTCCTTTTCACCCCTACTCTCCTTTGTTACTGGTGCCTGAGGGGCCTGACATTATCATGGAGGCCGCATCCATTTCTTTTGTCATTCTGAGGTAATGACTGAGTATGTCATAATGACTCAGCACCCTCACACACACACACACACACACACACACACACACACACACACACACACACACACACACACACACACACACACACACACACACACACACACACACACACACACACACACACACACACACACACACACACCTGTCCTCTCCTCAGCATCAGCTCTGATTTCCAGCAGGTAAGGAACTGCCAGGTGGCCACACAGTGCTGCAGGCTGTTATCCCCCAGTGCCTGTGGTAGATAAAGGGAGATGAGGGACAGAAAGAAGAAGGACAAAAAATAACATGTTTCTCCATGTTTTGCCCAGTAGTCTAAAGCCTTCATTCAATGGGGGTCTACGATATAGGTAAACAAGGCTCGCTAAAACCTCCTATAGCTAAACTGATAAACCATAGCACCAACACAGTTGCATGGTAAATTATTCATAATCCAGGGAGCACAAATTCATTTCAGATGGCACTAAAAGTATGAGTGACATTCTAAAGAGTGCAGGTGCATGGTAAGCACTGGCCATATTGATAGGAAAACACCAAGTTAACTGAAAACAATTTTGCTGTTGTCAACACATTTTCAGAATCTTGGCTGACTTGGGTATGAAGTTGATGCTGTTTCATTCCCAGTATTACTATGTGTTTGACAGTTGTTTCAAAATAATAAATATCAAGTTTAATCCTGGCGTTAGCTTGCACCTTTGCCATGTTGCTGGAGATCTGTTGGTCCATTCCAAGTGAGTCCCTGAGGTACGGGACCAGTAGAGTGTCTCCAATGCCACCGGTCTTTCCCAGGAAACGCAGGCCAATCTCCACAGCGAACACAGCATCGCAGACGTCAGTGAAAGACCGCAGCAATACCTTCATGTCTCCAAGCACAGAGCCCTTTAGAGGTTCCTGGAAATGATTTAGCATTTAATTTACACTGACTTCACTGTATGTTTCACTTTCAACTCAGCCACGAGATTGGCTGTGAAGAGGGAGCACCCCATAGGTAGTACAGTATATTTACCATAGACAAATTCTACAAATGTATGGACTATTTTTATAAAAGAACTTTCAAATCTCATAGTTGAATGGATAAAAACATTCATTATTTTAGACAAAGGTATTACCTGGGGTACTTTACGGCTGACATCAGCAAGGACAACAGAGAAATCTTGCTGGTGGCGATTCAGGTACTTTGAAGAGTCCTGCGATCAAGAAATATATAATCATTCTTAAAGTGCTTTGTAATAACAATACCTATGGACTTAAATGTGGTGTGTTTAAAGGGACAGTAAGTAGTTTTAGTTGTTTAAATGCCTCTATATATACAGGCAAGATAAAAAAGCATTTCTCAATGTATGTATGCAATCCTGTTTGTTACAATCATTTACACATTTGGTGACATTCTACACAGACATTACAAATCTAAAGGAACACCTCAAACACAAACACAAGATGAACTGAAGTGTGGGAAACACCATTTTCTTGTTCTAGAATAATTGTTCTTTCTTGACAAAAAGTGAAAAAAAAAAAGTGTAATTAATATGATCCATGACGTATTTCATGAACGGCTCACCACTTGGATGAGAGGTTTTCCTGCCAGGAATCGGCGGCAGAGGTCTCTCTGGATGGCCAGAAGATTGTAGGTCGTGTTCGTCTCTCTTCCCTTCACCAGGGTGTAATGACAGTGGGCCAACACTAGGGGCAGCAGCTCACGCTCCGGATGACACAGGGCGAGCTGGGTCTCTGACAGCCCCTCCACAGTGATGCTGTATTCACTGCAGGAGCAGTGGGAAGAGAGAGAGACTCTAAAGGACTGCAGACTCACTAGGAAAATGAATGCTGATGCTGCATCAAGAAAAACTAAACATTCAGCACCTTTGACAGCGATTGCAAATGCCAGGCAACACAAGCACATTTAGACAAAAAGACAGCCAAACATACTCACACACAAGCACACAAACAGATACACACACACCTCACAGACACACATAGAGAAAGAAAGACAGAGAAAGAGAGAGAGAGGGAGAGAGAGATAGAGAGAGAGAGACAGACACACACACACACTCACACACACACACACACACACACACACACAGCAGACCTGTTCTCTTGATTAAGCCCCCGGGCCTCCCTGACCAGACTGTTGTGTGTGTCAGACAGGAAGTCGATGAGCACTCGGAGGCAGGAGCCTGGCCCATGGCGACTAGGAGACAGGTACGCCCCCGAGCTCTCCATCGACAGCGCCTTTTCACACAGATCCTGTGGCACACCTCTCTCAGCTACTCACAGGACAGGAAGATAAACAGAAACCCGTGCACACACACACACACACACACACCCGCATACACACACACACATGAACACACAATCGCACACACACACACACGCATGAACACATGCACACACATACATAAAAACATGAAAACATACTCAAACATAAAAACATGCACAGCCACATTGAGAGGCAAGGTAGACAGGTGAAAATTTGGAAATAGCCATTAACTCTAAGCTAATGTATTTAAACAACACTCTAATCTAATGTAGGTAAACTAGACTCTAATCTTATGTATGTAAACCAGACTCTAATCTAATGTATTTAAACCACACTCTCATCTAATGGAAGTAAACATGAATATACAGTACATTGCGCCTATATTGCACATATGACCATAGCTTAACTGATGCTTTACTCACAGTCTCTGGCCAGCTCCATCCTCAGGCTGTTCCAGACATTTATGAAAGTCTTGACTCTGGCCACTAGCGCTGTCTTCTGATGGCCTGTAATTGAATCATGGTTCACACATGCTGTACAACTACCACCCTTATCAAAGTGACCAAATACCTGGTATACTCAGTTACTGAAGCAAGAGACACGTTTGCAAGCAGTAATAATACATGCATTTTGCCATGCTTCAGATTGTTTCTGTTTTTTAGACTATTGTATTTTGAGTGAAAAAGTAGCCTTGCTGGCGGAGAGAATTTGCTATAGTTATAGCGACATGAGTCACTTTCGATGGCTGTAGTGCATTTGATGTTTGTACAGTTGGGCATGGTATGGAAACACGCATGAAAATAAAAATGAAGTATGTCATGTGCATTGTCACGCAGCTGACCCGAACCTTTGCGGATGTGCTGCAGCACCTCAGTGATGGTCTGGGAGGATAGCTCTGTCTCGGTGGGGAAGACCCTGAGGAGGTCCACCTGCAGGGCCACCAGCTCCAGCAGCCGGCCCAGCTGCCTCACACAGGGCACCTGATGACAGATAGGGAGCAGTGATGAGGTAGTGATGAATAGGAAGAATAGGAGGCCACATTAAACTACCTTGGGATTAATACAAGATTGTCTGATTGTCTGTCTGTCTGTCTGCCTGCCTGCCTCCCTGCCTGCCTGCCTGCCTGCCTGTCTGTCTGTCTGTCTGTCTGTCTGTCTGTCTGTCTGTCTGTCTGTCTGTCTGTCTGTCTGTCTGTCTGTCTTCTAGACCAGGTAGTGAAGAGTGAAGAGATACCATATAATGTACAGAATTGGCAGTACAGTGGTAAGCTTTGCAGCCTTCTAAGCAGTTGACCCGTGTTCAGTACCTGGTCAGTATAGGATACTTTTGTACGTTGCAACTTGACCTTTAATATAATCATACCATAAAGTGAAAGTTTAAGCAACAGGGCCTAAAATGTCAAAGGAACAGCGCAATATTCAACAGTGTGCTCAGTCAATATTAACAATGATACTTGAGTGGATAGGACACACACCATCCCTGACAGAACTACTCAAGGTTTCTTCCTGTAAACCCAGTTGCCATCGTGCTTGCTCAAGGGGGGCTCAGGCCCTGGGCGCTGTAAAGCGCCTTGAGACAACTTGATTGTTTTCACGTTATATAAATAATGGAATGGAAATGAATTAAACAGAACTAATCCCTGACAGAACTACCTTCTTGAGGAAGAGGGAGAGAAGCGGCACTGAGGCACGGTCACGGCTCTGTTCCACCACCTGCGTGAGGCGCTCCACACTCAGGCTCTCCGGAATGTTCCAGAAGGAGGAGTGGTGGGTAGGGCAGTCAGAGGGCAGGGTCAGCATTGGCCGGGGGTCAGAGCGGAGGAGCCTCATGAGGGGGCTGCCAGCCAATCTGACGTCTGCGCTGATGTCCTGCTGAGCCTGTATCAGCATCCTGTTCAGATTCTGAGAGAGAGGGTGCGGAACTTTTATATTCTGTAATGTGCTTTTAGTTTCATAATTATTATACGTAATAAGAAGGGTTATAACAATAAGAACACTTATCAGTTCAGTGGCTCTAAAAGAACAGTTACTCCACTGTCTCAACCTTGTAAGTGTTGAATAGCTGACAACTTAGTATGTAAATGGCTTGAGGAGTTCACTTTGTATTGGATGCAGGACAGGGCTATAACACAAGGGCACAGAAGCATTTCAAGGAGTGAATTTCAAGCTAACCTGAACTGTAGGACTGATGAGAGAATCACGAACATTTCTCTCCCATTGCTCTCGAGCCTGTTTGGAGGCCAAGTCTGCCCTCTGCTGGTGAGCATCTGCAAAAACAGGAAGGGTAATTAAGATTAAATAAAACTTTTAGTGCAAAGTAAAGCCTAAGAAGATATGGGGAACCTTAAAATAATGCACAAAACAGACTCACAAACAACCTAACAAACAAACACACACACACACACACCTTTGGCAGAGGCATTTAGAATCAGGTGAATAGTGATGGCAGTGTCATCTAAGTTCAGGTCAAGAGTTCGACCCAGAACCTCCATGTCCTTCTCCAGGTGTTTATACAGAAACTCCATGACATTGTGGACTCGGGGTTGTATCATTGCACCAACTCCCTTCAGAAACAAACGCATAGAAGGATTTATTTATTTTCCTATACAGAAATATTTTATAGCAGCTTCTTTCTAAAACAGCTAAAACTATAATTGACTTCAACAATCTTTTTAAAATGCTTTGAATATCACACGAAAATCACCAATATAAAAATCTATAGTGATGAGCAAAAGGAGGATGGAGATTCATTGTTAGAGCTCGCCTACCTGTGGATCTTGAGCGGCCCCCAGCAGCATGGCCAGATGGGTGAGGAGCCTGAGCAGGCAGGACTGCACTGAAGTCATCTGCCTGTTGGGGGCCTCCGACCGCTGCCTGGCCTCTCCCAGGATGTGCCCGGGTCGGGTCTGATCTGCCACTCCTCCGGTGACGGGGGAGAATCCAGCCACAGGGTTGTGTTGCAGGCCACCAATCTCAATGCCACACTCCACACATCTGGATACAGTCGTAGGTTTTCCACACTGAAACAGATGCCAGAGGACAAAACAGTGAGTAGGAAATCTGAGTTAAATGGCAAACTAATTGAGGTGTCAGTTAAGGTAGTAATATTAACAACCCAAGATATGCTCACCTCTCCAACAAAGGAGATATGGCCATTGGCGCATCCTGTCAACAACAAAGCAAACTTAAGTTTTAAATACTGAGGAAGAAGGAAGAAATTTACTTTTTGAATGTTGGGGTTTCCTCATTTCAGGGGACACTTACGATACGGCTTCAGGTTACGTTCCTTCCCACTCGACATCCACCGCTGTGCTTCACCACTATAGTCATCTGGCATGGTGGGCAAAAATGCATGCTGAAAAATAGAGTAAGGGGTTAGCAAAAAAAGTGTCTAAAAAAGATAAACTCGAGTTATATTGACAAACACATTTTATCCCTAATCTGTTCCAAAAATCGGAAAATCGTTTTATTTGAGTCAAGGCATAAAGAGAACAAACCTATCTGCTTGATGAGTAATTTACTATAATTGTAAACACAACATAGGCTTTAATTCATTGTCCATGTCATTAATCCAGAGGTTAGTTCCTCACCGTCATAATCTGAGGCTGTGAAGCAATGAGCTGGAGCTGAGAGAGCAGACGGTCCCCACTGTGGAGAACACTGCCTGCGTGGACCAGCAGCTCCAGCAGGGTGCGCCGCTGAGCAGACATCCCATTGACCAGCCGCAGGGAAGAGCCTGGACCTCCAATCCGATTGGATAATAGAGCAGTGCAGAACTGTTTCAGGTTACCAGATACGTTAGCTTTTAGGAAGTCCTCTAAGGCCTTGATCTCCTGTTTAAGGAAGACAGACATCAGACATCAGGAAAGCTGTCTTTGACCTTCACATACTATTAATGGGAAGCAACCTATTAAATGATGAAGTACCCAGTACAGATCAATGTTAGTAAAAGTAATCAATAGTACTGATTTGACAATAAACAATTATAACCATTTTTACTATTCATAGGCAAATTGAACTAAACATATGCTAATATGTTAATGTTATGATTCTTGGTGACTATAGATAAAGGTGGCCTTCCGTTACCTGTGGTCTTGGATGGAGGTTGGGGTCTTGGGATACCAGGCGGCAGGTGACCTGTCTGAATACGGCCAGAGAGAGAAGCACCAGGCCAGCTGCTCTGGAGCCTCCTGCAGCCTGGACACAGGAGAAAGAGAACAGTGATCTACCCTGACTAATAAAGCAGTCTGAACTCCAAACATGAACTAATAAACTGAAACTCGTTCATTGAAGTAGCCTCAGCTCCAGGACCAATAACCAAAACACACACACACACACACACACACACACACACACACACACACACACACACACACACACACACACACAGATATAATTCATTCTATCTTTTTCATGCATGTTGACTCGTCAATCGCAAACCTTAAGGACAGCTTTCAGGGCATCTGTCCTTGTGTCCAGCAGTGCCTGTCCAACACCATCTCTGAGCGTCCGGTAAGACTGTCCACAGCACAAGTACCTATCCACATCTGCTGGAATCAGCCTCTGAGTACGAGACGGTAAAGTCAGCTAAACAAAGGTGAACTGTTATCTGCACTTCTATCTAATGATTACACTAATGTTACACTGTAATTACTCAGTATTAAAATTAATGATGAATAGCATAAGAAACAAAACAAAATTCTGTACCAACTGTGAGGATGTTTGGCTCAGTTTTATACTCCAAGTGAGTTTCTACTTGAGTTGTGTGGCGCAGCGGCGGTCATGTAGTGTTTGCCAGTGTTTTCACCAATGTTTTGTTGACAGTATCATATACTTAGACTACACCAATCCACATGAAACTTGGTATGGTTGTAGGCCCACATGGTTGATACAGAATATAAATGTATGTAATTTTTTTCGTAATAAAAAACGTTAAGTACAGTTATTCAGCAAAGTTCATCTTGTTGCTTATGCATACCTGTAAATTCAACTCAAATTTAGCACAGGACTGTATCTGTCATAAAGTCACACCCATCCTCATATTCACTAGATAGGTCACAAAACCCCAGAACGTAACTCACAGGTACTGCTTCACAACCAATCGTTGTACAGCTGCCACATCCACAAACTATATTTTTTCCTTACATTTTAACTCAGAATAAGATATACAACAAAAGTTTGAGTCTATTGTTGCCAGAACTGTAATCATTCAAGATGACACACTTTTCTTGGAATGGAAATATCCTGTTATTTCACTTAATTCTTGATGCTCATTCTCTTCGGTGGTCATATAAGGCACTGCAATGCCATGTATCTAGTTTTACATTTTATATTTCCGACATTGCATCGGAAAAGCAGCAACAAATTTATCCCCGTCTCTCTAACGTCATTAGATAATGCCTGAAGCGACACAAAGCACTCTGATCAACTACTCTTTGGTGGGGGAAACACAGCCTGTTCTTCCACACTGGTTCACCTGCAGTCGGACGACCTCTGGAGGAAAGGCCCAGGCCCAGAGGGTGCTGTCCATCAGGACCAGAAGTCCGTCCATGCCAGCCTGCCTGTTCAGCGTCCGCAGCAGGTACACGCGGTACCAGTCGTTCCCACTGTACTCACACACCGCCTTCACCTGCTCCAGGTACTTCTGCTCCAATTCTCCAAGCACACCTGGCCAGAGCAAAACACAGAGGTTGCACACACTCCTCACCTGGAACAACTGGACAGAAATGCTTGACAGCAATGAGCTGATGCTTTTGGTCTGAGTACCGGATATATAATAAAGCTTTGTATGAGGAGACAAGGAGTCTCAAGAAAGGATGAACTAATTAAAATGAACCACACAAACACACACAATCACACACACACACACACACACACACACACACACACACACACACACCCTGTGGTTGCCTCGAAACCTTCTGTAACAGCCTGCCAGCGGTGGCCAGGCAGAGTCTCAGTCGGGCCAAGGAAAGGAGGAATTCCACTGGGTCCTGCTGCCTGTTGGGTATCTGCCTGCGGGCCATGCGGCTGAGGAAGGCAGCATCCTCCTGCCAAGACCTCTGCTGCCCCTCCTCATCCTCTAAAGCTCCAGCTGAGCAGCGCAGGGCATCCTGTCACAAAGCAGAGAGATCAGGGGTCAATTATCAGCAACATGTGCTGTATATGCATATGTTTGTGTGCTCTTCAGAAGTTTCAGTAAGTCGAGTAAACATTGTATAGTTGTAGTTATAAACGTCCCAAAGTGAATGTATTGGACGAAGGTCACAACCCTTGATAAATGTGGCACAACTGAGGTATTGACCTGTTCAGTCCATTATAAGTAAACTCTTGACCACAAAAGTTTAGATTGAAAGTTAAAATAAATAGGCAGATTTAGAAACCCCCTCAGAAACCCAGAATCAAACAGGTCAAACGAAATTTTCAAGAAGGACCCAAGCAGCTAAGACACGTACTTCGAAACAGTTGACAAACAGCAGGTACAGCTCAGTGCAGTCCTCTGCATCCATCAGGTGCTCCTCCAGGTTCCGTAGGTAACTCTGGATGTGACCCTTTACGTGTTGGAAGCTGTAATAAAAAAGAACAACAGCCGATATTAAGACTCTAAACTTTAGAGTGTGTGTGTGTGTGATGACTGCCAATGTGAGTTGGATGCAGCATGTGTCAAACTACAGATAATTCTGTCATTATGTCAAACCTGATTTCACTGATAAACTATGGTGAAAGGTTCTAGAACCTTTTGAGCATAATGTTGGTGTTCTTCACAGACAACTGCTGTTTAGAGTGTATGTGATGGTCAGACGGAGGTGGAGGTGGAGGGAGTTTGTGTGAGGTCATAGGAAATGATTTCCCTTCCCTTATCCCCATAGAGGTAACCCCAGATACATCTACTATAAACCCTATGATGAACGTTTCCTTCTGGTTCCTTGATGAAAGGAGCCTGTACCAGAAAGGAGAGGATTACTTAAGAGTTAGACACATCGGGCCCTATCTTGCACCCAGTGCAATTGACATTGTCACCGACGCATGTATCATTCCTATCTTGCACCCGGCGCACAGCGCGATTTTCCCTCCAGAGGCGCGCTTTGAAATGAACTTGCGTCGACATGGGCGGGGGCGGAACAGAGAAGGCGTTTCTCTGTCGCAAGTGGTATTTTGCAGTTTCAAAACAACGCCATGCGCCTTGGGCCATTGACCACAAAAAAGCTGGTCTAATGTCAGAGGCGCAATGTCTAAAGTCTGTAACGCGTATTCAGAACGCTATTTTAAGGGCGCATGTGCTTGCCCGCACAGAATAGGACCTATTTACTTCTGTCGCCTTCACGAGAGATTTACACCAATTTTTTGGCAAGCCATATATAATTACAAGGAAAATAAAGTATTTACCACATGAGGAAATCATTGTGATATCCGTATCCAAGACATTTTAAAACTAGGCATACATCTAGCTACACATTGACCCAAATGATTCAGGTTAATTGAAGCTGCGTGACATTTGATTTATTGTATGGCTTTGTTGCATTTATTTAATGCCAGTATTATTATAAATCTTGTAAACTCATCTCTGTGTATGTGGACTTTATTTATGTACCTTGGGTTTGGTCAGCTGGTGCACTGGCTTGGGTGCCGATTTCCATGCCCCCAAATCCCTGCACGCTCTCAGGCGTGAGGGTAGACGTGGCGATGTCCTCTGCTGCCGTCAGATCCTGGGTCGAGGCAGATCCACCTCCTGTGAGGCCACGAGAACGTGTGTTACCTTCCAGCTTGGATGTCCCACGTCTCCGGATGTCATTATAGCGTTTTCGGCACCGTTTTCGGGTCCCCCGTAGCAGAAACAATCACGGCAATATCTTCCCATGCTTGCTTGACTTTGCTAACTTTTGGAGGGTTTCTCGCATCCCCATATATATCTATCTCCCGGCTTTTTACAAAGTCATACAATAAATCAAATGTCACGCAGCTTCAATTAACCTGAATCATTTGGGTCAATGTGTACGCTAGATGTATGCCTATTTTTAAAATATCTTGGATGTGGATATCACAATGATTTCCTCATGTGGCAAATACTTTATTTTCCTTGTAATTATATATGGCTTGCCAAAAAATTGGTGTAAATCTCACGTCGGTCTCCTCGGCTGTAAACTTTTCCGGTCTTCCACCAGGTAATTCAGCCATCAAAATAACAACCCGCTATGGACTATGCGCTCCTCGCTCTTAAAGGGAATGTGAGATGACGCTCGGATTGGTTTATTGCATATTACGCCCAAACCACACCTATGGCTGAGTAACCTCCTTTGAACCAACCCTTTTGACACTTGCGCTGGACGCAAGTGTGTTTTTTCCGCCGTTAAAATAGCAACTGCGCCATAGAGCCGCCCACACAGCTACTTGCGTTTGGCGCCGTCCTACTTGCGTTTCTGATCGGCAAGATAGGGCCCATAGGGTTAGACAGCCCTAAACCCGGCACTGCAGCCACCCACCAGGGGGCGATAGAGAGATAGCCGATTCACCTCTGAAGCCAGAAACTGTCCACTGTTTTTATAGTCATTGGTTATTTCGTGAGAACATAAACATGTCAATCATTTGGTCACCATTATACACTGCAACTCTAAGCATACCTGTACTGTAGAAGGAGTTTGGGGAGTACGGAGCGAACGACTGGGCTCTGGTCAACACACTCCAGGAAAGGTGTGAGCTCTCTTGTCTTATACACATCACCTTCAGTATGGAAATAGCAACACACCTATAAATTATATCTTAATACTAAAACAAAAACAAATTTAACTGATTGCTTTCATATGTAATCAGAGGCGAGTATTAAAACATGATGAAGCCAAAATGAATAAACATTATGTAACCACCATCAGTGATCAGCAGACAATTCACCATCAGACTACTGTAAAGATCACTATAATCTCACACCACTTGATAAGCACATTGTGTCTATGTATACCATATGAAATGTGCTATATAAATAAACTTGAACTTGAACTCTTATGATGCGTTTGGGATCTAAGAGCAGTTCTGGATTTCGTTTGCTTACCTTGTGCAGAGATGAGGAGTGAGAAGAGCAACTCCACCACCTCCTCCGTGGGCCTTCCCCCCTCACACAAGCAGAAACGAGACACCACCTCCAGGAAGAAGGAGTCACAGCACCTCCTCATGTGGCCATGCAGCTCCAGTGATCTCCTGGGATCAGAAACAGCAGAACTGTGTCTATTTGCATGGGTTGCCATGCCAATGGCATGAGGTCACACAGATCCACATGGAGCTGATCAATCTTAGATTAAAGTTAAAGTTAATGTTTTTTTTCATTTATGAGATCCTTATGTGAATCAATGTGACACATTAAAGTATTGTCAGAACCATGAAGCCTCATTTAGTTTGCTATGTCTATGTAATTGTATGAAATAATCAACTAATAAGTATCTACTAAACCGATACTCATACTAACAAAATCACAAAAAAGAAGCCATTTGCTTGTTGTTCTCCACTCACTTGATACTCTGAGACACAGTTGGCTTGAAGTCCGATGGCAGTTCCACCCTGCATTTGGGGCAGCGCTTGTCTCCACCCCCCTGAATGCTTCTCTTGAGGCACGAGAGGCAGAAGACGTGCTCACAGGGCAGGGCACATGGCTCTGTGAGAGCGCACAGGCAAACTGGACACGGCAACCCAAACCTGCAAACAGGGGACAGAATACAAACACAGTGATAGAACAGATAAAGTCAGTTACAGTGCCCCCTTATTCAGTAGATGAAGATGGATTAGCTTTCCTTGACAGTTGAGGCAGATTGCAATTAGTTATCTTTAATAAACACTGCACCAAGTACAATGAAGCAAAATCTCAGGAACACACACACACACACTGCACAAAAAACACCCTCCATGCATTCTGACCTGATCGATATCCTTATCAGATGAACAAAATGTCCCCAAAAGTCTGTTTTGGGATCATTAAAATATGACCATGTGACCATCTCTTCTTGCATTTGGTACATGCTCTGCCATACAATACAGTGTTATGAAAGCCACTGGTTGCTAATGAGCAGCACCTTACCGCAAGTCTCTGCTGATGGACTCCTCGTGGTAGGAGTTCAGAATACGGATGAGCTGCTGCAGGGCGTCTTTGCTCTGTAGATCAAGAGACTCCTTCATCAACTGTAAAGAAAAACAATCCCATGACGAAACCACAACAGCAGAGCAATAGTGAGTATTGAGGTGGTTTGCCTGTGTCTCTGTAAGTGTTTAGTTTATGACGTGCCTTATGCATTAGGCTGCAGTGTTTGAGTGCCAGGGCCTCCACTCTGACATCCTTGTTTTTTACTTCTAGGACCACCTGCTCAATAAAGGCAGCAACCACAAGCATTCCACACCACACAGACCTGCAAAAAACAAAGTCGGATCAATACAAATAAGCCCTCTTATTAATTAGAAAATCCTAAAATGACATTGAAAAGTTAAGGGTAAAATAATTGGATAGATGTAAATCTCTGTTTGGTCGTTATACACAGGAAAATATGTTAAATTCCTTGTGCTGTTGGTTGGGACCTTCCCACGGCGACCAAACCTCCCACTGTCACATACAAGTACTCATACCCACCACCTATTTTAAGTATTATAACACAACAGGGTCCACTCCACCTATCACACTAATACTTAACCATCCAATAACAACACCAAAGACGCCTACGTGAGCATTTCAGTGGGGTTGTCAACCAGGCACTTCCCTTCATCAGTGTTTTGTTGAATTTGGCCCATGACACCTCCAGAAGGCTCAACAGTGGTGTCTGCCGTCCCAGGTCCACCCCCATCCCCTCCATACTCACGATAGTTTATTGACACATGTCAATATCAGAGAAAACAACAGATACACCACGAGATACACCTCGAAAAGTGTTCTCAGTGCATTTCTCAGAATGATGCGCTGTGAAATTATATAGACATCAATCTCATATTAATATGGCATGCCACAGGCTAGGCAGTGTAAGGGATGGGAGGGTTGGGGGAGTCACCCTTTCTGAAGTGCAAACCTGGGATAGGGTAAGGGTAGGAATTTGATACGAACCCAGGTTAGGGTAAGGAAAGGGGCTGGGGGGAGAGCACCCTGGTATAACGAACCCAGATCAGGGTAAGAGAAGAAACTAGAATACTAGAACTAGAATATGCTTTTTCACGTATTATAGGTTAATTCACATGTCCCCAAGTAGTCTGTGAGGGCCTTTTTTTCAGCATCCTCAGACAACTCCTAAAAAGCTACTTTGAGTGACCAAAATCCAACAGAATTGTTGTGGTTGATTTAACTACAAAGCCTGTACTCCACTGGTTGAGTGTGCTTGCCAACCTCGTTTCTTCGCTTCCGCTAGCAGTTCTGTACACTTTAGCTGATTCAGTTACTTCTGATTTGTTACCTTGTTACTTTTTGTTATTTCACTACTTCTACACCATTTCTTCCTATTTTTATCATAAATACTTTTTAACCTGTTGTTGACTAGCTCATCTAATGTATTTGTGCTTTTCCTGTTTAATTGATGGAGTTACCGAATGGCATTCAAGTGTTGGAGGCATCCAGGGCTGCAGATGGCGCTGTAGTTTTGCCCAAATGCTCTCTCCACGCAAGGCTTCAAAACCTGCACTCTCTGCAGGAACTCCTGGCACTCTTGCAAAGAGGTCACTGCCTGAAGCTTTGTCTCTTCCACGCACATTCCAAGTGCCCAAATGTCTTCTCTCTATGAAGCAAAGAAACATTATTCTGTCCATGTCTTACTACTCAGTGATTACTGTAATGTGATTACTGTAATGTTATCAGTCAGGTTGTTGATCTCTCACCATTTCAGTGGCCTCCCTTTGTGAGTCCTTATTTATAATCTTAGCTGCTAGCTGGGGCTGCAGCTGCAGGATGTGAAATAGAGTCTCCAACCGAGACGCGTAATGTCTGTTTGAGGCAAGAATCCATGCAGGAGAGAGTTCAAAGGTGACAGACATGGATTGCTGCAGAGCAAAGACGCAGCCCAGCTCTGCTTTGGTCAGGACCTGAAAAGATGTTGAACTTTGCAAGTAAGCTCTTGAGTAATGTAACAGTGTTGTAATGGTATAGAGATTCCATGTTAAAAAGAGATTTTACACATTCTCCAAGACTTTAGAATTCATAAAATCTGCGCAGGAAGACCCTCACCACAAGTTCCTCCTCTGACTGAACTTTGAAAGACAACAGCACAAAGTCACGCAAATAGCGTAGGCCAAATTCCTGACGATCTTGCTCTGAGAGCTTCCCCAGGTAGTCACCCAGCTTGCTGCTGGACGCTGAGGTGACAAACTGTTGAATCCTTTGACTGCTGTCCTGATGGTCACCTGAGCAGAATGAAAAAGTGGGCAGGGAAGACATGTTTAAAAAGTTTAACTTATACTTATGATGGATTTGGGCTAGCTAAGTCTCTTGTACTCTCAGAACCCCGAAAATGTGGAGACAACATATTTATGGGCTACACGAAACCTACTTTATCCTGGCAACACAATTTCACCGCCAACAAAAATGTTAACATGAGTTGGAGACAAAGAGAAATAAATAAATAAAAGTAAGTTCATATCAGGTGCTCTTTTAGCTGGATCTCACCAGGAACAAATTCAGATTCCTCCCACAGTTCCTGGTAGTATGAACTGATGAGCCAGCTAAATGGAGCTTCACATGGTCGCTCTTGACGACCCAACATCATATTACTCTGCACAGTAATCTCCTCTTCTGATACACTGCAAAAAAAACGATAAGGAATGAGTTACTTTTATTTTACATATTGATTTAGCACAACTATTTAATTCTAGTCTTTGATTGGCTCTCTCCAAAGCAGTAATGAGTACCTCGATGTCTGTGAAAAGGTTAGCTCCAGCATTTGCTTGTCATCGAGGATGTCCAACCAAAAATCAATCAAGCCCTCACTGAGGCCGGCACAGTACGCTAGGTCCAGGTTAGCGTTTCTGTCAAGAACCTCCAGGATACGTGCCAAAACTGGGGTAAGTGTTGACTGCAGACATCGCCAAAGTGTATGTCTGTTACAGCATAGGACGAAGCAAAGAATGTCAGTTTGATTGACTTCAAATTCAAATTCGTCAATATTTCATTTGGAACTTTTTTTGTCATGCCTGTTTGTTTTACCTAAGAGTGCCACTCTCCTGCAAAGCTTGCCGCTTGTTTGCCTCCATGTTCACCCAGTCTTTAGGATTGTGCATGAGCTCTTCCCTTTGTGCCAAGGTGTCTATGAGTCTCCTCATTAACACCTTCTGAAAACGTGCTGCTACCATGTCAGGATGACAACAAAATATGCATTCTTTAATATTTCAATTCAAAAGGACTTGGTTCACACTTTCTAGTAATAAAAAGAATGAATGTCATTTTCAAAAGTTGCTGGGTTTAAACTGTCCGTGGTTGGCTTACCACTGCATTTCCCATGGGATTCTCCCAGAAGGCCTATAACTATGCCAACACGTTCCATACTCCTGGGGTTTTGGGGGTCTTTCAGCAGTGATACTGCCTTCTGAATACAGGATCTCACAAGGGACAAACTATCCAGATGTGCAAATTCTCCCTGCACAGCCACACAAAGTACGAGGTAAGGTCCCAATGTCAATAGTAAATATATTTTTATACTGACTTAACTATAACAATAAAAATGACTCACATTTTTGATCCCCATCGAAGTAATAGAACTGTCTTCTGTGTTCATGGCATCTGTATTTATAAGAAGCATTTCTCATCAGTGCATCAAAGCCTAGTTGGGACTCAGATGATCATGCATTACGTTTCTCATATGTAAGTCTTGTAACATGCCCTGCATGAAGTTACTTTATTCGAGCTATATAAGCAACATGGTTTCATGAAAGTCTTAAGTAGATTCTCTCTAGAACGATTCTGTCTTGATTCAGAAAAGTTCATAATAATCGATTTTTTTAATTTAAAAAACATACATTTTCTGTTGAAATGCAAGCTGCATCGATTATTGCATTGTTCATAGAAAGTCATAATTGTGACAAGGAAAAGCTTTTTCTCTTATAAAAAAAGGGAAGGTAATAGGGAGTACAAACTCAAATGTTTTAAAAATCGAGATGCATCGATAATCGTTTTATCGGTTTAGAATTGATAATCGATAAACGGTTTAGAAACGATAATACGTTTAGAATCGAATCGTTGACCTCTGAATCGGAATTGAATCAAATAGTGAGGTGCCAAGAGATTCCCACTAGAGGTTGACCGATATGGGTTTTTCTATAACCGATGCCGATGCCGATACTTAGAGGTCAGGGTTAACCGATAGCCGATATGGGCTGCCGATTTTTTTTGGCCGATTTTTAGGGCCGATATCTAACAGTTTTCCCATTAATTTGCATGCTAAAGCGTCACACTAATAATAAGTAGATTTTACTCCCCTACTTGTATCTTAAGTCTGAAGTCCATGCCCCCGTACACACACACACAGCCTATTACTTACAAACATCCATAATCTAGGAATCCAGAGAACCCCCCCCCCCCCTTTTTTAATGTATTATTTATTATTTTTGTTATTCTTTTCTTCAATGTATATACATATATGTATGTGTACAGACTATGATTTGTCTTTATTTTAGGGTTGCTGTATGGGCCGTGGGAGGGGGGAGGGGGGAAGGGGGAAGGGAGAATTATTTGTAAAACTTGAATCCGTCACATTTTATGTTTTCATGTGTTGTTACTTCAAGAAAAAAAAAAAAATCGGCCAATGCCGATAGATTAAAAAATGACAAATATCGGCCCGATACATCGGCCGACCGATATATCGGTCGACCTCTAATTCCCACCCCTAGAGTTAAATGTGATTGTGTAAAACATAAAGTGAGTTCTATACATACATGTCTACATGGCAAATGGGTTTGCTGTGGTGCTTTACCAAAGGCACTGTAGGCCTACCTGGGTTGGGAAGTGGTTGAGACATCAGCTCGCTCATTGAGGCTCCACAGAAAGCAGAAAGGTCTAAACTCATGTCTTCGGTATCTCTGAGATCATCGATGTGCATGGATTGCCACACACCTAAAGCACATGACAACACAAGGAAAACACATCTTTGTATTAGATTGTGTAGCGAAGGGACAGAGTAAATTGAACCTGGGAGTGTGCTGCATGAGTGTTCCTGCACTCCAATAATAATAATTTAGACAAGGATACAACAGAAGACATCAGAGTGGATTTGAGAGACAATAGGAGAGTAGAGGACGTGAGATAGATGAGGGGAGAGGACATGAGACAGATGAGGGGAGAGGAATCATGAGAGTCAATAAATGAACCCCCCCTACACTTCTCACTCCCGCCGTAATTAACCAACTCCCACCCAGGAGTATTGTTAAAAACTTTTACTTACCACCTTGAAAGCCGATGTATTGAGGACCACCTGTCATTCTAGAGAGTTTAGTGATGAAGATCACAAAACAACAGGACTCATCTGACCCTACGGAGATCATTTCATTCATGGTGCAGTACCTGTAAGAAAAATGAATCAGTCTTGAGTTTTAGAGTTTTAGTGTGTGACATGGCATTGGTTCATTTGATGTGGAGGAAAAGAAATGTGCCAAAAGCACTCACATTTCAGAGTGATACAAGCACTACATAATCAATCAATACCTCAGTCAGATAAATAAGTCTTACTTTGCTGATGCTATAAGTTCCTCACTGTGCTTGGATTCTTCCGTGTCCATCTGAACCAGTAAGATATGGAGGGGCCGACCAGCATGATGTAGAAAGAGTCTGAAACCACGATAAAGTTGTTGGTTAAGTGAACCATGATTAAACATCTCTACTCAGTGTATTGTGGATAGACATTTTCAGTAGATATTTTCATATTATGGTGAAACTAGTAAGACCCTTATACCGAATTTTGCTGCAGAAAGAGGTTTCTGTGTCAAACTGATGAAGGGAGAGTAGAAGTAGTCTTTCGGTGGTTAAGCCCAGAGCCTGGGCTATTGTGCGCACATCAGCTTTGGTGAGCAAACTGGAGAACGTAGTTATCTAAAGACAAACATGCTTGTTGTTTTTTCACTGTCAGAGAGATTCATTATATCTTACATTTTTGTTACACAGAACTGCAAGAGAAAATTGCTTATTAATAAAATTAAACTCCAGAGCGCTCAGATCTTACAAACCCAAATCCTGGTAGTGTTTTGCAAGATTGAAATTACAATTGTCAATTGCAGTTTTGCAGATCGGAAGTTACTATTGCAAACTTCAAAATGCGGTTTTGCAAGTTGTGAATTACAGCTGCGATTAGTGTTTCACTTTTACAGTTTGCTGTTTACAAGTGCAAATCATAGTATGCGCCTCAAGGCGCAATTCTACTGTCCTAAAATACTGGCAAAATTAATTGTGACATGGAACGTGGAACGTGGAACTTTAATTAGTCACATGTAAAACCTACCTCTACAAATCTGGAGGGGCCTTCAGACTGGTTCAGATGGTTGTTAATGAAAGATCTCAAGGAGCGATGGTGCTGTTGGTGGAAGTACATTTGCTGAAGTTCCTCTTTCTCCTGATTCCCCAAGTATGAATATTTTAGTCTCAGCACAGAGTCAGGTGTAGCAGAGTTCAACAGGAAAGTCTTAGCAATGTCAAAGACTTCTTCCTCCATTTTGTCATCTGTTATTACAGAACGTTCCTCCTCAATCGCATATGTATCTACGTCCATTTGCTTAGTTTCATCCTTTTCTCTCTTTAGAGAAGAACCAGGCAATTCTTCTACTTCAGAAACATGTTTTTCATCTACAGCCATTCCTGAATGAGTTTCTTCTTGTTCTTGGCCTTCAAAGCCTCTTGGGGGAATTTCATCTTGATCTGGAAGAGTCTGCATCTCTTCATCTGACTGCTCAATGCTGCCACGGGCCTCACATTCATCATTGCCAACAGCTTCAATAGGTTCACTTCCATCTCTCTGTGTGCCAGCTGCTGCCTGGTTCTCAATGACTGGCTCCTTTGGTACACTATCTTTGACCTCTTCACCATTTTGAGCCATCTCACACCTCACCTTGTCTCTCTTCTCCAATGCCTGCAGGAGAGCACTGGCACAAGCATCACTATGGAAACCCACGAAGACCTCTGATGGCTTGAACTCCACTTCTGGCCCTTCTGAGTTCTGGCAAAATTCCCTGACCCATCCCTTGAGCTTTTCCAAGAGTCGGAGGTGCCAAGGTGTGAGGTCCGTACTCCTGTTCACCCTGTGCTTTTCCAGCCTGTTAATGAGAGGCACTGGGAACTGTTTGTAAACTTTCTCCTGGTCTTCCACCACCACAAGTCTGAAAGCCTTGTGGACTCGACATTTCACCCTGTGTGACCCAAGTCCCAGGTCCACATACTGCTGTCCACTCAGATACACATAGTACTGGTTTAACGCATCATACAGACTCTCGTAGAGATTCTGGAGGTTAAGAAGAATGACTGTGCGGCCAGTCTCCATGCACGTCTTCACTCGATTGACATTGCGACAGATCTGAGAGTACTCCTGGTCTTTGGGGAATCCTGATCCAAAGATAATTTCAGGAGCTGGATACCTGCCCTTGGAAAAGATGTGCTGCTCGAGGATGTGAAGGGCAGCATTGTTGGTTGTGAGCAGAAGAAGATATCGACTTTGGTTGTTGTGGCAATCAAGATTCTGTTCAACCATGGCTAATGTTGTAGGGCAAGGAATGTCTTTGAAGTTTAGGAAGATATCCTTAAAGCAAGAGAGGGGATCAAAATCCTCACACTGTCCACTGAAGTTGCGCAAGATGGCCTCTGCCAATTCCCTGTCACTGGGTTCCTTCTCCGATTTTTTCACCATAGCAAAAATCATCTTCACTAGGCTGTAGTAGTCTCTGAGTCCAAAGAACTGGTTATTGGAGCAAATGTGCAAAAATGCCTCCGCTAATTGTGGGAAGAGGTGCTTGATTTTCAGCAAAATGGGTTTCGAGGATGAGCAAATTCCTTGTGCTGTCTCCACTAGCTCATTCTCACTTGGATCCCAACGAGACACAAAAATCCCCCTGTTCATTTTTGCTGGATCCAGGGCCCAGTTTGAGATCCCAACAAATCCCACCTTCATGTGTGGGTCTGATTCATCGCTGTCAATGCAGCCGTCCTCCAAAAGAGGATGAAGAGTCTTGAGGGGCATCTGTGGAGAGTCTTCTGCCAGACCAATCTCATCCAGCACCACCACTGATACATACTCACCCATGTCCTTTTCCTTCTGGAAACGGGCACAATTCCGGAATGTTCCAATGATCCCCTCAGGGCTTGAGTGGGGACTGCACTGGAAGGAGACCATGTGAACCTCTTTGAGTTGCTTAAAGAACTCACCGCCTGAATTCTGACCCTGCATGGCATCAGCAACAACAGTTTTGGCAAGAGATTTTGAACTTCCTGGTTTGCCAACCAGGAAAAGTGGAATTCTTAATTCGATGCAGACCACCATGAGGAAGACATTTTCTTTCAGAGCCATGTTTTTGGCTATTGTTTCTCTTGGCTTAATCTCATTGAGGAACAAGTCCTGACATGAGAGGATTTCTTGCTCAAGGGCACTTTGGGTGTTAAGTGGTTCTGGAAAGTATTGGCTGACAGTGGTCAGATACTCCTCTTTTGACTCTAGCGATGGGTAATAACAAACTCCCACTGCAAGTGCAAGGCATTTCAGAGTCATCAGGACAGCGTTCCTTTCGTCAGAGTGATAAAAAAGCTGATCCCTGTGATCGTAAAACCAGACCAGCACTCTCATTGACCTCTCTACATCCCTCAAACTGACAAAACTGCACTCATTTTCTCGACTGCGCATGTATCTTTGAGAGATTGCCAACACACGAGAAATAACTTCCTGACACCTCAGTGGCAAACTGTTGTCTTGGGATTGCTTCAGAACTATTTGTCTGATGTAAGAAAGCTCAGCCGAGTTGCTCAGCTGCCCAAAGTCCCACACTAGGGGTATTAAGCTTGGTGGTAAGGGGTGAACCCTGTAAACCAGCTGCCGCAGAGGGACTTGGCCAAGTCGGTCCTCAGTTTCCCCTGCCTTTACTCTGTACCCTAAGCCAGCACGCTCCAAACGTGTCACCATATCTGGGGAATGTCTTCTGTAGGGATTGCATGCAGCTATGATTTTCAAGCCAGAGTTGGCTCTCAAAGGGACTCCTTGCACTGTCTTGTCACAGAGCACTTCTTTGATGGCAAAGATGGCCTCCGTTGTGTTGGCCTCGTCAAAAAACAAAACAGTGTCTATCTCGTGATTTGTTTGATTTTCTTCTGCCAATATTTCAGCCTCTCGCACCTTTCTGTAGATGGTCTCTGCTGTGGTACCTCCGTGAACTTTGACAAGTTTCATATTTTTGACATCTCTGCCTTCTCTCTGGAGATCACACAGGAAGCGAACTAGTCTCGTCTTGCCACAGCCAGTCTCCCCCATGATGATCACAGGAATTCCACAGCGGAATCTCATGTGGATGGCCAACATCTTCTTCACATTATCAGCAGTGAGCTCATAGGACGGGTCTGGATCGAATCTGCCTTTAACCCAACCCATTTTCGCACCCACAACATAGGAAATTCGCTGGATTTTGTCCTCTCGAGGCAAGTGATCAAAATCCTCTCGCAGAGAGATCCGCTGTTGCTCTAAACCTACAAACAGCTCTGGAGACATCACATCTCCCACCAATACGCTTTTGGTCACTGGGTCGATTGCATTGAGGAGGTTGTTCCTGGGGTTTTGCTTCACATGAAATCCCAGGAAAGTCATAGACATATGATCAGCATTGAAGAAAATGTAAGGGTGAGGCTCAGTCTCCCATCGTTTGCGTATGGTCAGACTAGACAGAAGGTGATCTTCACCAGTGCTGAGCAGAGCAGGACTCTGGTCAGAGATGTCCATGGATGGCGATGCAAAATCCTGGGACATTCGGATCATGAACTTCACAATAAAGGTCTTAAATCCAGGCAAATGGTCTGCAAGAAAGTCTGCATCGCAAAATATAGAGCTCTCGCAGTCTCTCAGCTGCAAATTGAGAAACCAAGTGAAATGCTTCAGCTCAGCCCAGGATGGGTCTTTCAAACCACAGTTGGCCAGCAGGTGGTGGAGGCAGTCAACATGATTTCCTTCTACAGACTCTTTCTCATATTTAAAACGATCCAAGTTTGCGTTTCGGTTGAATCTCCTCAGAAACTGGTATGGCCTTTGAATTCCTTCGCTTTCAAACTCCTGGTTATCCATTAAAGGGTCCAAATTTCTCAGCATCTGTCTGTTGTTGATTTTCAATTCCAATTCTTTGACCTCTTTGGGTGGTCTGCAGTGGATAGTGGGCAATGTGCAAAGAAAGCCTGTCTGTAGAGAATAGAAATCAGCAGTTTTTTTAAGTGCTTTGATAAAAAGTAATGTCTATTTAGTGTATTTCATAAATTAAAGAACTCATGATGTTGTTTATACCAAAGTGGTACCTCTTTTTTTGGTGTTTGATCATGGAAAGCAGAGTGTTGTTGCAGAACCTCAACTGACATGAGATGAAAAGCATTTCTTCTCCAAAGAGTTCCTCTGCTGTCATTCAAACATCCCAGAATCAGGAACTGGAACAAGAACTCCTCCAGGCCAAGCTGTACCTACAGTTTTAGAAATAATTTCAAATCATAATCATTGTTAAGTATGGTACCCCAACTTTATGTCAACAGTGATGAGGAGTTATTTCTTTACTAAAAGGAATAAATAATCATATCATATTAAGTAGCACAAAATACAATGAATGAATTCCAATGAACTACTTACAGCAGCAGTGTCAATGTGCAAAAGAACAGGGTCTTGCTCTCTCAGGTGATTGAGTTTTTCAGTTAATGTCTTCAGGAATGCATTCACATTAACTTGTGGCTCTATAAGACTGATCCGTATGTACTGAGCAGTAGGAAATTCACTCTGGAATCTCCCAAACAAACGGGTGACGTAGAGGGACTTTCCTGTTTGATAACATTAATGTTACTAATCGTAACAATTAGCATACCCACTTCAAGCCTACAAAGGAATTAAACATGCTAAAAGCGATACTAGCTAACAGGCTTAGTCACAACAGGATTCAGGAGCCTATGTGCCGTTGAAATATATAATAACTAGGGATGCCATTATGTTTGTATGTATGATTACTATTTCTAATAAAGCTGTGAGAGTGTTAAGCAAGTCAGCATTTGTTTTTCAATCAAGCATTGCTTACACTAACTTTCAGAACCAAAAGTAACTCTTGACTCCAACAAAATAATTGTGAATGTGTTGATGTATTTTCTAAAATATTTTTGCTTCATACATTAAATTCCAGGGAAACGCTTAAAGTATTCTCACCAACAGCAGGACGTTCTGATGATATGATCCAGACAGATAGGTTAGCTGGGTAGACATCTTGGAGATTGTGTGACTGCGAGAGAACACTGAAGTGCCGATAGATGTACCTTCTTGCTTTATCAGTTGTGGAACTTAATCCAACCTGTACTTTGTAGCTGCTGAAAAAAGATGGAACATATCTACCCTGGTGTGTCACGGGGCAGATCATCACCAGACGATAGTGAGGACCTGCAGTTTTGTCAAGGGCCTCAAAGTGCTCGCCCAATGCCACACTCACATCATAAGGCAGGAGGTCTGGATTTATCAGAGTGTAGATCTTCTGACAATCCCTAACAGCACACCTTGTGAGGCATCGCCGCAGAAATATTTCAACTTGCTCTTCTGTGGTGTCTCCCTGACACATGAGAACTTCATCAATGGAAGGAAGGGTCTGGTCTGGGCTTTCCATGTAAACAGACAGGGCAGTTCTAAGCACCTCGGTTGCTGGGCAAAGAACAAGGTTAGGCCTGCCTTCCTGAAAACCAGGAGGTAGTTTCCGCTTGACTTGATGTTCATTCACCTCAGAGAGGAGAGTCAGGAATTTTGCCAGGGTTCTGAGGTCTATTTGTTCTGTTAGGTATATTGGCATGCCCTCTTTGAAACTTTGCCAAATATCCTCCAACCTCTCAACAGTGTCCATGTCCATTGTGTCATCATGAGCTTGAAACGATGGTTGAGAGTCAAAGTCTTCTGTCCATTCCTCTTGCTCAGATTCATCATTGCTATATTCCACTTCATCTCCAGACATATCAACACTGCCATCCACACTACCCTCCTCACTGGTTTCCTCAGTATCTAAAAGCTCTGAAGTGGCGCTTTCCACAACTGTTACCATACTGAAAGCCTTCCTCACATCACTCACTGTACAGCCTGATTTAATGGGGGCCAGTAGATTCCAGACCTGCTGTGGCACAGAGACACGCTTGGTACAGATGTTGTGGATTGATTTGCTCAAGTAGACCAACTGTTCGGAGGAAAAGTGGTTCAGCGTGGGAAACTGTGACCGTATCTCAGATAAAAAGCCACACCAATCCTTGTAGCAAGCCTCCATGGAGCGGCTAAGCTCTTGCAGGCTTTCTGTGACCTCTCCTTCATAGACCACATGCTTTTGTAGCAGATTGAATCCGACTCGAATGCAGGGCAGCTTCTTTTGGCTGCAATGGACTACGGCTTCCCAGTCCCGGAAAAGGATGTTGCCTGCAGACTGGAGCTGTATAAGGATACCAGCCAGTGTCTGAACTTCTTCAAATACCTGTTGATAGAGCCAGGAGAGTCAATTCACATGCTTATTGAGAGAATCTGCTTGACAAAGGGATCAAGAAGCATCCTAAACATACACATTTGCAAGTGTACACATAGTGTTATGAATAATTTAGTGAGGTGCGATTGGTCTTTGGGCCATCTGACCTGAGTGAACCTATTGACTTGCTCCTTTCCATGGTCTCCCTTTGATGACATTAGCATGAGCTTGTTCTGTAGTTCCAGCAATTCATCCAGTCTGTATGTCTTGCTCTCAGTATCCTTCCTCACTCTAATTAAAAGCATATTATGCAGGCATTCCTAGAACAACACAGATCATGTAACAGAGTGATCAGTAAAGTATCAGCACACAATTCAGATGTATAAACAGTTGCTATAGCATGTAGCATTGCTACAGTTTTCACAGCATTTACCTTGTCATTTTGGTCCTGAAACCTTTGCACCTGGTACACCCCATGGTTATTGATATCTGAAGCAAGAGAAAGAGAGGACTGTTCCACCGATCCATGAGTCTCTTTCAACCCTTTCAACCAGTCAAGCCAACGGTTGGAATTTTGCTGTGGACAAATTGAACAAAGAATATTTCACAGAAATACTTTAGTAATCGACTACAGACTAGTCTTGAGTAGCTATATTGTCTTTCTTTCTTAAATAATTACTAGTTTCTCTGGAAGCTTCTCATCTCTTTGCAGGGTATCCCAAAGTTGTTGGGCACAAGCCATGAATTCCACAAATCCTGATGATTTCTGTATGGTGTAGAGGAGTGGACTATAGCCCATCACAGCATCATGGAAGTTGGCCACTTTGTCGATTTCTGTGTCATTCTCTCCAGCAGAAATTGAAGCCAAGTCCACAAAGACTTTAAGATCCCTCAGGTCTGTCAAATGTAATAGACAAAGTGTAATCCATAATATATATTATAATGATTATATGTAAAATACTGCCTATAATTGTATTTGTATTGAACACTTTATACAACCATTTTCAATGAGGCAGCACTGATCAATTCAATCATTCAAAGATTATTCACCCTTGAGATTTTCTTTGACCCATGTAACCAAACCATGGCTTTCCAGAAATGCGTTCAGGCTGACAGTATGCTGGGAAGTGACTTTGGACAATAACTGCTTAGCATTGATGAGCTCATCACTCAGGGCTGACAGTGTCCTCTTTTGGAATGACGCTTCTCTCTACATAAAACATGGCTCAATTAGTTACTTCTCTCTGTAGTATACCTAATTGGCTAAATTATGATGGAGAAAAAAATGTTCTCATTATGTACTAATAAAAACAACAACAAATGTGTCTTTAGGATAGCCAAAATGCTGTCAAGAAGAATGTATACTGGTTTGTTAGTCATAGTCAAAACATTATGCAACAATTCTCTTACCAGTTGTGTGAGACAATGGATTTTCTGAAAGTCTCCTTTCAACTCTAAACTATCTCTCATCTTCAAAATAACATAGGCAGATTCTGATGCATCATGGAGTTGTCGATACTGCTGTATCTGCTGAAGTCTCTGGTTAGCCCATCCTGCCGTCAGGTCTTTGTGATCCACCAGGATGCGCTCTAGGAGCAATAGCTCCTTCTGGATTTGGAAGCCGTAGCCCTGGTCTCCTGCCCTCTCCAGAGTCCAATCCAGCTCCTCAAAAGTCACAGATGAGTTTGCAATCCTCCGTCCAAGCTGATGGAAACTCTGCAAACAAGGATCCCAGACTTCGCTACAGACGTGAGACAGGGTGACAGCCACTGGCCTTTCGCTCAAAACCCATGATGCCACTGATGTTGCCTCATCTTCCCAGTAGCTCAAGATGAGGCTGCTGTCTTTCACTTCACACATTTCCCTGGCCATCTGTAAAACCTCAGGTTCTGTTCTGTACCATAAAATCAACCTGGATGGCACCTGGTCACGCTTATCATCAGAATCGAATGGTTGAAGCGACACCAGTTCATTCAGTCCAATACAGTCCAGGTCAGCCCTGTGGTGCTGCTCAAGGATAGACATCTCTGGTGCTGTTGGGAAATCAATAACATGTTGGCAAGATACAGTAGCATTGTTGAACTGTAATTTATAGATAAAATGAGAGAGTTAAGACAGCCCCTGTGTGACCCTTTTGGAAATTAAGGCAGTTGTACTAAACACCAGTTGAAGATTTCCAACCCAGTAGACTCTACATCAATCCAGATGTACTGTCAGAAATATCTTGTAAATATGCTATTCGCTATAAACTAACTCACCAGCAATGACCTCTGAGATCTTCCCCATCATCTTGATGAGAGTATCCATGTGCTTTTTCTGATCATCAAAAGCCTTGAGGTCTTTCTCTCTAAGAAGTAACAGTTTCTCTGGATCAACAGAGATAACTTCATCCTTTGAAATTCTTCTTGCTAGAAAGAGATTTATTGGTAATGATAATTATGGGGGGAAAAAAATCTTATCTTGTAAATTAATAGAATTACATACTTTTTAAATGTAATGCATTTCAGGAATAACCATGCTTACACTGAAAATAAAGTCTTTTAAAGTTGTCTCGATGTTTCAAGGTGGTTTTCAGATGGCCAACGCAAACATCACCCTGATACAAGTCTTTAAGCAGGTCACCAAAGGCAGTCCGGCATCCATGTATTACTGCCCTAGCCTCACCATCCAATGACCATGTCTCGCTGCCTGCTGTAATATATAATATTCAACAATCAATATTGTCAAAAAGGTGGTGAATTTTTTTCGGGAGAGTGATGCATGCAGTTTTAACATTTTTGAATACAAGCTTAGCCATATAATGGATGACAAAATAGTTACAGGTGAAACACTGAAAGCTTTTGAAGTCATTCTGTCATACACTTAAGCCTAATTTATACTTCGGTAGACAACACTTTTGAAAAGGTCGCCGACAAAAATTACGTCATGGACGACACTTTAAACTGTCGTTTTGAAGTGTCGGCTACATGGAGAAATTTCTTTTAAAAAGCGCCTCTCCCATTATGACGAACTCGGCGACTGTTCGCCTGAAGTATAAACACACAAGCCTGGACGACACTTGTGCATGTAAGTCTGATCTCAGTGACAACTGACCTTTCGACAGAATCTGGCAAATGGCAGACTGAGGGCCCAACAGCTGGCCAATTGGATTTTCGGTGAAACGAGCCGAAGACTCCAATATGATGGCAGACAGGATCCAGGAGGGGGGTGCAGGCGAACAACAAAGGAGATGCTTCACAAGGGCTCCCTCTTTCCCACTCTGTAAAATGTGGTAAAAAAACATCTAGATATCAATAAAGGATAGATAAGACAATAAACAGACACAGAGGTCAACTAACTGACAGGCAGAAGAACAAATCCAAGGGCTCGTGAATGCTGGCACTTACATTGCAAATGCTCTTGATCGCTGCTGAACACGAGTCTTTGAAGCAGGTCTGGATGGTTGCATGCTTTTTCTCCATAGCTGTGACAGTTGTCTCCAGACAGCAAATAGCAACTCTGTCATTTTCCTGAATCTGTATAGAAAAACAAACCATTTCATATCTAGACAGAGCACATACACAATATATCCTTGATGTCAAAACTGGCACATGTCAAAATATTTGTAATTGCTTAAGAGTTGAGCTATTGAGGTGGGGTCCTACCTGGGAGATCCTTCTCCTCAGGTCCTTCTCCAGTCGACTCCTCCATCGATCTGTGACACCTTTCACTGAGCACTCCACCCAAAACAAGGCATCCCACAGCTAGCAGGACAGGAGCATAAATCATGTGAGAGAGGACAGCAATCAGTCTTAATGCCAAATATGGCTACTTGACCTCGATCCCTCGCACATACACATTGGTCATACATAAAGAGAGTTTGTAGAAAGGACCATCATCAGATTATGCTTAGAATGTGAAGGTCTGTGAGTAAACATTAAGATGATATAAAAATGAATTCCTCTTTGGCTTATAAATTAATTTGAACAATGTTAACAGTAAATTACAGTGGTTGAGGAATAGCAAAGGAGTGGTTGTTTTTCATATCATATCCAACAGTATATTTCTAGGACTTTTTTTCTGAAACCAAATATATAGATTTGGAATGGACAGGTACCTCAATTTCTTTAGGATAAGAAAGTTGCTTGGTATCTTTCAGCAATGGGGAGTAGAGAAGTTTGCTCCTCCAATCGCCAAATTCTTGCTGAATGTGTTCAAGTTTCTCAATGAGCTTGGCCTGTTTGTGTGTGCTTTCCTCGTCCTCACTAGCCTGTAACAGAGGTTAGCATTAGTACTGCAGGATTATCCAAGATGTAATGGAAATTACAGTTGAAAATTAGAGATTAGAGTTGAATGGTGGCAGTGATTTGTGATGTTCTTCACCTTCACAATCAGCATGTCCATAATTTCAGCAACCTTCAATAAAAGTCGGAAAGATAACACTGCCGTTTTGTAAGAGGGGACGAGCCGTGCCATTTGACAAACACTTTTGTGTACACGGATGCAACACTCCAAAACAGACTCAACCACCTCAGAACCATCCATCCTGAAAATATTACAAATAGAAATTATGCACATTGCACACATAATGCAAAATAGTCTTTCAGTTTTGGGGAATTTATTTTAGAAAATTACCTCTCTTTGTCCTCCTCAAGTCTCTTTAGCACAAGAGATAGGATGCTCTCAGTCACCTGAATGTGTAAATACAAAACAAACCAAAAGGTAAAATACACAGGTAACACTATGAATTGATGAAATACTAAGTAGAAAATTGCACTTATACGGTTACCTCAAGGTCTTTGGGCTTTGTATTATTGTCCACCCTTTGTTCAAACTGCCTCAGTCTGTAATGCAGGCTCTGAATAACATACTCTGGGGTGATTTTAGTCAGTGTGACAAACTCAGGAATGTCCTCAAAGGCCACCATAGACAGCCAGCTGATTAAAATGTGAGGCCTCTCCTGGACCAATGACTTGTGACTGCCGAACAACTCCATCATTATCCTCAACAACAAAAAAAGAGAGACATCATTCTAAAGCAACTAGACACCAAACCACAAAGCCTAATTTCCAAAAAACAAACAAAGGGAAAATATATCACAGTTTATTTTATGGAGATGTTACCTTCTTTTCTCAGGGAGGCTTCTGAGTCGATCTCTAAAAGAACTATACTCTACATATTCCAACCCAGCCCAGCTGCTGTGTTCCACAGCGGGCCCAAGCCTGTGTGAGTCTGCTCCTGGCTGCCTGAGGGTGAGCAGCAATGGGACCAGCAGCACAACCTCTGACACCATCTTCCTTGCACAGTAATTCATCAGACCATAGACCAAACTGGAGAAGAGGCAAAAGACTTGACGTTAAAGGAGGTAAAATGATTTACTGCAGTGTGGTGTAGCACAGCTTACACATGTAACAAGTATTAAAGGCACAGTCTGCAATTCTGGTGAAATATTGTTACTTATATTTAAAATTCAAATTAAGCTCCCTTCCATGCTCCTGAAGCAATGTGTTTATTGGCTGAAATTGTGTTTGGCCAGGACTCTGTCCAGGCACCATTTTTAGTGCAAACACAGAACGGACAACTAGAGAACCGTGAGGGGCAATTTGCTGAACTTGATAAAAGGTGTATTGGATTAGTATCGCGGACTGCACCTTTGAGAGAAATGAGAGCAGGACGTATGACGTTTATCTTGTCCCACGATAATTTCCACAGATGACAAGCACAAACCACAGTATATGGCTTAACTGACACTTAAAATGTGTTCACTGCTCCTTTGCTTGCCATAGATACATTTTTAAAGATATCATGGTTTCTAGGAATATCCACTTGCTCACATTCTATCACATTTTCTTACGAAGAAATTCAACCAATTGCAGCTTAAAGAAGGAAACTGAATACCACACCTAGCCTCAGGACTTACTATGCTGGAGTTTCAAAGGCTGCCTTCATGTCATCCACATATTTGCCTTCTAATGCCTGTGAGGATACCAATTCACAGAGCCTAGCCAGGTTCTTTATGTCAAGGTCAATGCTACATGCATTGCAGACCTGGAACACATAAAAGCCTTGCAACAAGAGGTTGTGTTGCAATGGTTTGTTCAGAGATTTTCCCTCAGTATCTCCAAATAGGAGCTGGACCAAACGTGATGCAATCAGCTCTGACACCTTTGTTAGAAAAGGAAAAGAAAGAGAAATATATCTATATATATGTGTCAAAGTACCCCAAAAAAGAGTCACAGCACCTACAGTTTCAGAGTTATACAAAGATCGTGTAGATATACCTTGACTTAAAGTATTATTTCACTCCTTTACCTTGATCTGAGGCGGGTGGAAGTCACCAGGATAAACGATCCTTTGGCATGCAGTCATAAAACCCTTTTGATAATGGTTCAGGTGCTCTGTAAATTCTCGGATGGTTTCTTGATTGGATGGCTTCCATTTCTGAAAGATTCGGTCCAACAACACTCCTGCAGAAGCTTCCCAGGTTTTGGAAATGGTCTTCTCTAAAGACTTAATCCAACTAGTGATCCAGTCCCGAACATTCCCACAAGGGTTAATGTGGCCCTCATAAAGGTGCAATTCTAAAACATGAGAACCATCAATGAAGAAAAAATAGAATTGCCATTACAGTATGTTAGCATATGTTATACTACATACATATAAAGTCCAGTGTAACAGTGATCTTTATTGAATATTGAGTCTCATCTGCATATCCAAAGTATTGTTTACAGTTCCCATGATATAATCATTGCTATCTTACCTTTCATATGACTGCCAAATGGAATTTGAAGGCATCTCAAGGCCATTTCTTTTGTTTGCTTTTTCCGTTGTTGAACCCCATATTTGTATGTGAACATGCCACTAATTGTTGCATCTGCTGTCCAAGTAGCTTCTACCAATGTTCCATCTTTTCCCAGCTCTCTGAGAGATAAAGAAGCATAATCATTAAACAGCGTGAGATTGCATGTGAATGCAGCCACACATATAACTAATACAACTGATTTATAAAAGAAGTAAGATAAATATAAATAAGATAAATTATCCTACAAGTTAATTATCCTACAACAATTCTTAAAGAAAATACTCACATGCAATTGACTACATTTATGGAAAATGTGTCTTGCTCAGTGAGTAAGAGCAGTGTGTCATGTTCTCTGTTGAACCTAAACTTTTGGTCCAACACTGCATGCATATGAAAGGTGAACACTGGATTTCCAGAGGGTGTCTTGGCTGAAGGTGGTTTTCTATAAGAAGGAACCATCAATATGTAAGAATACATTTCAAATATTGCAATAATAGATATTTATAACATCAATTGATAGATAGACATATAGATAAAAGATCATCACAACATAGCTTTATGTATCATTAGACATGATTGTTTTGTAAATACATATTTATGTATATCTATAAATATAACGTATAGGCCTATCCCACATTTAAAGACATACGATAGACAATGAGCAGCTCACCTGATTGGTTTAATTTGTGTTTCTTTGGTTGTAATGTTTCCAGCTGCAGCCTGGGCGTATGATTTCCCCCCTGCAGGCGGGTCAGTGGAAGACCCCGGGTCCCCGTCTGCATCAGTGTCCATCCTCTCCAAGTCTCCCTCTTGGTTCTTTGAGGTTTCTTGCGGATTCTTCCCCTCTGATGCCGTGTCAGTGTCCTTCTCGGATGTCTCCTGTTTACTGTCTTTCTCAAACACCTTGTCACTGTGTTTTCCCTTGATGTCTCCATCTTTCTTCAGAGAGCCCTGTTGTGGCTCTCTCTCAGGTGGTGAGGGTTCCGTCCCCTCACCGGCTGGTTTGGTCCCAGGCTGTATTTGTATTTGTGTCCGCACTGTGGTCTCAGTGAAATCTGTCTGGGTTTCCTGTGTCATCTGGGGGACTGAGTCAGTCTGCGTTTGTACGTCTATCCCTCGATGTTTCATCTGATTCGGGGCATTAGGTTTCCCCATCTTCCCATCTGGAGCTTTGGCTGCCCGGTCTTCGTTGGACTTCTGGGCCGTCTCTGGAGGAACCTGATCCATGTCCTCTTCGTTCTTTCCGTGTATGAGTTCAGTAATACAGTCCTCATCTTGTTCTTCAGTCCTGACTGGTGCGGCACTAGCCTCAGCTGGCTGAGCTCCTGCTAACTTCTTCTGAGGCCTCTTGCCTTTCTTATCGGTTTGCTTTGGGGCATCTGCCCTGGCCCTCTTCCACGCCCTCTTCCTCGTCATATTCTCGTTGGATCCTTCCTCTTTGGTTCACTGAGGATAAGGCTTTGAGCACTATCAATAACATACACCAAGGGTAAAGGTTTTAGTTGTCCCAATGATACTGCTCGCCAGCAATCTGCTCCCCCCTGACCGTCTTCCCCACAAGCCACAATTCGATCTCTTATGATGACATCACACATTTCACGCGGAGTGTAATGCTCACAACACTGTGCAGGCTGAAAGTCTCTCAACAGATACCACCCCTGCTAAATACTGATCAAGCGCTGTTCCTGTCCGCACTATTACCTCTTCATTCCTTAGTTTCATTACCTCTCCAAACTAAGTTTCATTTCCTCATTCATTGGTGCGTTGTTTTCAGTAGCCTTATCACACCGACCGTCAGTCCCATAAACGGTAGTTGCAACTTTTTGGTTATGTATCTTACGGCTTTAAACTTTTGAAGACTACATTTCAATTAATTCGAAGTGTTTTCTGCAAGTACGTCGATAAATCCATGTACCAGCCGTATACATTATCTTAGGCCATCAGTAAAATTACCGTCATGCCCCAGCATAGCATACAACATTTACTGCAATTGTTTTTAACTTATATTAAACTATATCATGTAAAGCTAGGAAAAAGGCTCGGCACAAACCTGGGCAAAGAAGCCTAGTCGAGAAAGTACAAACTGCTGTCAAACTCCCGGCACATGCAGAGTAACAACAGACTCGAGCACAGTTAAGTTATTTCATCATGTTTCACATCTTGATTGAAGTGTAAATATTCGCCTTGTTTAAATTTTGTATAGTTGGAATGGTAGTCCTAAAAAACGCAACTGTCAGAGATGATTGCACCATCCGATAAGATGCAACGCTGATCGTTTTCTTGTAGGAGTCGCGCTGAGGTTTATTATAAAGCCTTGTGAAATGTTTTCGGTTTCGTTTCTGTGATCATTTTCGTTAGGCGCATAAATGACTGATTAGGTTTTTTAATTATGCTAAGGGGATCTTCGCAACTCAACTTCGAAGAACCATAACCCTACACAAATCTCACATATACATACAGTGAAAAGCCAATATGAAAACTCAATTCCAATTTTATTAACAAATACAAAATAAAAACAAAAACTCGTGTCACTTGTGAAACAGCGCCCCCATTCACTGTTATGGAGCAATACAATGATTCCTCTGAATAGAAACTCATTGTGCACGAGTTAAAAAACCTGCTTCGAGAGATCCTTCACCTGACCAATATCAGTATCTCTGCTGATCAGCTGAACTCATCTAAATAAAGCTAAACAAGATATATACTTTAATATACAAGAAAACTTTATACTTGAAACAAGATGTATACTTATACTGACTTTTAACATGCGTTCTTGGTGCAGGTTTAGTAGGAGGGGGGGGGGGGGGGGGGGGGGGGTGGCTGATAGGGAGAACAAGACTCAACAAGAATTATGTACACCTTATTTATTTACTTACATTTACAAAAGACACCCTCCGTGTTTAATCAGCTTACATACTTATATACATTGAATCCTGTCTTTGGTTTTTAAAAGCCACTAGCAGTTGTATTTATGTCATTACAACACCCTCTTATCTTGCATTGCATGAGAATGAAATATTTTAATATGACATCAGGGTGTGTGTGTCTGTGTATTAAGTGTGTGTGTGTGTGTGTGTGTGTGTGTGTGTATGTGTGTGCCCATTTTGTGAGGCAGCTCAGGCCCTTGAATTGTCTGAGGACTGGGGCTTCTTCACCCTCCTGACCACCACTCTGGTTCCCCTGCGGCCCTGTCTGGCCCCCTCCCCAGCGGGCATGAGTTGGGGCGGGGGTACCTCCTCCCCAGGGAGGGGTGGCCTCTCGTGCTTGGGTGGTGAGGGGCTTCTACCCGCCCGTACGTCATCCACAAAGCCCTCTACCCCCTCAAACTTGGTTGTCAGCTCGCCGAGGCGCTCCTTCAGTGCATTGAACTCCTTGTAGAGGTCACTCAATGCTTCAGAAAGAGGCTCGATCCTAGAGGGCGGGACGGCGGAGAGAGAGGACATGTCTGACTGGAAAAATACTTTTAGATGTGAAAAATAATTGTCACATAATACAAAACTGTTTCAATAATAAAGTGCAAGTAATTATAACTTCTCTAAATTTGAATTTGAGTATTTAGAAACTAAACAAATACAACCTTGTCTAACTTACTCACCTTGCATAGTCAGGCAGCACAGTGCTATGATCATTAAGGAGCAAGTCTTTGACCTGTGTCATGATGGCGTACTTCCAGTTATCCAGCACCAGAGTGAGGTTTGCACACCCCCTAGTGTTCACCTTCTCTACTGCAGTTTGGCACACAGCAGAGTAAAACATTATGCATTGCATTCCATTTATTTCAAACCCACCTTCATTCATAAATGTATTGGTTTCATGTGGAACAAGCGCACAAATCAATATTTAAATAATATTTATTTATTTAGTAACACTGGTTTTTTGGACAGCTAAGATATGACAATGAACATAAGAATGTACAAGACATACTGTATGTATATACACACACTCACACACACACTCTCACACACACACAGAGAGAGAGAGAGAGAGCGAGAGCGAGAGCGAGAGCGAGAGCGAGAGAGAGAGAGAGCTCACCCTCTTTCCTGTAGTCCCACTCTGTGTTCTGTCTGCGGCTCTTCTGAGAGGCACCCAGAGTGATCAGGGAGAGCAGCCATAACGCACCCCTCATCCTGAGTGTCAAACACAAAACTATGCCAATGTCATCGTTTCTCTCATGCTCTATGTTTTGGGTTTGGAATGCATATTACATACACTTATATAAAAGTACAGAAGTGCAGCATTGCCCTGCTCTACATGCATCTATATCTATTATCTCTGAAGCACTCTTTGGAAATGCGGCAAAAGATATAAACTATGTGTTCTATGTGGAATAGACTAAAATGAAGTAGAATTGACCTATGCGGAAGTAAGACTGAAGAAAAAACTAACTTTATATTCTCTCATAAGCCCTTTAGAGGTTAGTAGAAATCCTTTTTTTCTCTCTAAAAGCTTAACCCCTTTCTAATCTATATATCATAGAGCTGCTGTTTAGAGTTTAAAACAACTTTTGTTTCCATAAGGAATATTTTTACAATATTTTTTGCTGTGCAGCATTTAGTCCTAAATAGTTCACTGTTTATCACTTGACATTAAGATACACATACCTTACAGAAGAATGATTTGATTCCAAAGATCACCAGTTCTGTTAATATCCCTTTTGGTGGTTATCACCAACACCCAGGCTCTTATATCCATCTGTCCAGCCACCCACCCCTCTCTCCCTCGTCTTTCATAAGAGAGGTGTGTCCTTCTAGAGTCTCTCCACACCATACACACCACAGACAAACAGGAACTTCCAAATATCTCTATTCTGGATTATTTTGTTGCTTTATGTTGAGATGCTACCACCTGAAGCTACAATAAGTTGACAACATTATTATCTGACTTAATTCATAATGAAGACAAGCACTAATTTCATTGTCTGCATTTTACACAAACACTTCTGTCCTTGCCGTACAGTAGTGTGGTGCATACCTTACACAAGTTACAATTACCAACGACCACTTGCATGAGTGTCTTTAAAGGTTTCCCAAAGGAGTTAAGAATAAGAGACAAAACCAGAGGGCCCTGCTATATCTTGTTTGCTTTACAGAAGCGACTGTTTAGTTGTCCCAATTTTGTCTCTGTTTTAAGACAAGACAAAACAGATAGTCACCAAGAAAGGGGTCAGATGTGAGCACACAGAGGAGGTTTTCCATTTCCAACATACAAGACAAGGGAGAAAAAGAGAGAATGTGTGTGTGCAATGGACTATGGAATGGAGATTAAGTGAACGGAAAGACAAAAATCTCTTGACCTCCTGACAAGAATTTCTGATTGCATGTGCGTACTTGCACCCATCCACCCAGGTGCACTTATTCCTCTGCGTGCTTTCAGTGACAAACACGCTTGGCCAAGTATGACCACACCGCATGCACTGAGTAAGAGTGACTGATCTCCGATCTAACCCTTTCTTATGCTGACGGACGGCAGCAAACCTTAAGTCAGCATTACCCTCCTACTAAAGTTGCAGTCGGTGTTTTTTGTGGTGAAAAAAATTGAAACACTGCCATGCTTTAAAAGGTACGACTGTGATTCTAATTCAAAAAATGTTTGTCAGATTCAGTGTATTGGCCTTCACAGATCTCTTACTGTCTGTTCTCTGTGTTAAAATAAATCTGTTCCTACCCAGTCCTGGTTCTGTAAATGGATGAATTATATAAAACAAAGGAGCTCGAACAGGGCCATTCACTATTCCAGCCAATCCACAAGTTGTTTCCATAGCATGGACAAGGGAGGTATGATTTGAGTGGCTCTTGAGTTCAAATATCAACAACCTTTCGCCAGTATTGTGGACTGCATCTTTAACATAACAAAACACACTTACCAGTTGCCAACTCATGTTTACAATGACTGACCCATCTGCCTTTCTGGTGTGATTAGTTGACTTTCACCTTGTCCTTCTTTAATTCATGGAGCGTCCATCAGAGAGAGAGAGAGAGAGAGAGAGAGAGAGAGAGAAAAGAGAGAGAGAGAAAAGAGAGAGAGAGGGATGGGGCAGGGCACATCATGTGGGGCTGACAGAGAGGGTCAGAACAGAAGAAGTCTGAGGAAGAGCGGAAGAGAAAGGAAGAGCGGAAGAGAAAGTGATCAAACAAAAGATGGGGATTTAGGAAGTAGAGTCATGGAGAGATGGGAACAGCGCAGAGAAAGGAGAGGGCAGGAGTGAGCTTATTGATGGCCTGGACCCACATGTAGAATATAGAGTTACGGTTCGCTCATGTGGTCCCCAGGGGTCAGAAGTGTTTGATGTCCACGGTGCGCACTTCCACATCGGAAATTCCAGAACTTCATCTGCTCAGCATCTGTGATCCCAGAAATGTCCACCTGAAGAATAAGTAGCTCTCTCCCTCACTCACACACGTAAAGTTCCAACATAGCAAAGTAATGTTATAAGGAACTATGGTCACCATCAGTACATTTGGGATTCAAAAAAGAAAAACTATGGATTCCAAGAGTTCCAAAGTAAACACTTTAACTGTAATTATTACCTTTCGGGGACGATTGTTTTCTCTGGGTATGAGGATTTTGCTTTTACAGTAAATTGCAGCCTCATCTTTTATGAACAACCTGCAGTTTTAATCCTTTTGGGATAAATAAGTACCCAGAGAAAAACTAAAATTACTATTGTGTTCATCAGTAGGCCTGTGGTCTGAGGAAAAGTTCATATGAACTCCATAATAAATCCAAATCCAACAAAAGCACACTAAACTATAGATTAGACTATAGACTAACTTATGTATATATACACACTATAACCGTTTTGGGACTTATAGCCCAAAAGTCACTGTAGGAATATCTGTTTGAGGATTCCTCAACTTTAAGCTTTTTGACAAAATAAATGTGAACTTATCATTACTATTAACAAACAGGAGAGACCACAAGTCATTTGAAAGGTAACCATTTTTATTGTTTAATTGGTATTTCTGAAAATGCCAACCCAACCTACAGCATACAATTGTACGGGTCTCTTTCAGCTCTGGGTCAGTAAGCAGTGCAGTCAGCTTGCATTTCACCGGAGGGGTGGGGTGGGGTGGATGGGGGTTGGGGGCACAGCTTCTTCTCCCGGGAGTGGAGGGTGGGTGGGTGGGGTTACACATGGTTGAGCAATTAACCTTTTTAAATGTAATGTCACAAGAAAAAAAAGTAACACAATTTTGCTTTTTTGCACCAGAATTACTCCCAAGCACTTAAGTTAAATGCAGAATTCATAAATCGAGCATAATTTAGGACCCATGGTCACCACACCTTAGTGTAGAAGTTTCATTGCCTATAACCCTTGCTCCCTTGGAAATAAATAGAACAGAAGGGAGCTTTTCAGAACACCTGAGTGCTAAGTGAATGAGAACAGTTTTGACATCATGGAGTACTCCAGAAGACCTCTCCTCCCCTAGATATACTCTATGTGCTCAGAAAGCTGCAGAAATGTAAACCAACCTGTATGAAGTGGATGATAAGGGTTTGGCTAGAATTTTTTGGATTCATTACAATACATTTTTGCATCATATGTATTTTTTCCCAATAATGCTTCCAAAAGCAACCCTGTCCAATATCTTCTTTTGACTGTGGACATTTCACTCTAGTATAGTGCTGGAATGAAGTTTTGGAGGTTTGTAGTTGCTAAACTTCAAAGAAAGAAAACAAGCGCCTGTCAATTTCTCAGACCAAAAAACCCCCCACACATCTACTTCAAACCGGTCATGCTACCTTTCCCTTGATGCCTCCCTCCGTCCCTCTTCTTCTTGTTCCTTTCTGCTCTCCTTCACTCTCTCAGGTGCTGCACACATCAGCCTGCTGGAGAGCTAACCTCGCCAAAAAGACTTCAGTCTGGAGGCTTTGATGAAGGTTCTTCAGAGGCCAAAAGGTGTATGTAAGCACATTCACCTCACCACTCTCCCCCTACACACACACACACACAAACACACACACACACACTTCAGCTGGACTGGCGCCAGGTAAAGGGAGAGAGGCAAGATAATGAGAGGGAGAGGAAGAAAAAAGAAAAGAAAAGAGTGTCAGAAATTGTGGAGTGGAGGAGAAGAAAGAAGTCCAAGGAGTCCAAGAAAAAAATGTCTTGAATCGAACAGGTCAAAGCCAAAAGGAGTAGAGTAACTTTAGAATGCAAACACTTGCCTGATTCCCTTCTGCAAAGGTGAACCAGAGGTCAAAGTGCTGTGGGTCACCATACCCAAAGATGAGTTCTGAATCCAAATCAAAGAGCTGAGGTATCATGATTGAACATCATACCAACAAGTTGTATTAAAAATCAGGCCTGTCAGGAGGGTACTGAAACAGTGAATACAAGCCTTGCTTCATTGCCAGCACACTAACCTCTCTGTGTTTTTGAAGTTAGGTTAGTTAAGCTGAGAATCGACTGTGTACCAAAACCTTTACGGCCTTAAGTGCCCCAAACCCAAGATTCAAACCAATCAAATGCGCACACTTACACTTTTGGATTTGAAACCACTCAACAAGTCAAACCCTGGTGAAATCAAAATCCCCAAATGCCTTCCATCAATTAAAGGTGAAGGGTCAGTGCCCACATGTGTAACTAAATGGACAACTTTATCCATTCCAATTGTTTTCCATTATTATGAAAGGGTCATGTGAAAGACTGACTTGTATGCTGATAGAGTTGGGCACCTGGAGGGCTTGAGTGACTATGCTACTTGGTGTGGCCCAAGTGTCACTGGATGCGTGTCATTTCTGTGTATTCATGGTGTTTGTGTGTCTGTAAAAACAACGCAATAAGTCCAGAAACCCCACTGCAATTTCACTAAGAAAAATAGTACTGGTCAATATCTTAGTACGTATCTATTACACCGTAAAAGAAAAAAGGAAAGCAAAACAATGACATGAAAAGAAAGTCATATGAAATTAAATTAACAGCGCCATTCCTCGACTCATATGTACACAAATTTTAAGGCCGAGGGAGAGCTAGAGATTGGTGTAAGTCCGGATTCAGGCGGTCTTGTTGTCCTGATGTTCAGAGGAGGAGGAGGAAAGGGGGAATGCGGGGTTGGGGGTCAGCAAGAGAGCCTCACCGAGGTACTTTACCTAAAAACATCCCTGCTGAACTGCAAGAGCTATGAGTACACAATCATTTTTAGTTTTGTTTTGTTTTTTTAAAGTGATCAAACACTGCACAGTGTCACCACCTGATGCCCCCTCCTGGCCGTTTCCATTGGGTGCTGCCGTGGTTACCACGCACCCCCAACACTGTCCGTGAGATGGGGGGGTGTGGGGGTGGGTGGCTATTTGGGCCTACAGAAAGATAAGCAGTAAAGGGAGGGTGGTGAGGGAAGGTGGGGAGAACGAGGCAGTAAGAGAGAGTTAGAGAGAAGGGAGGGGGGAGAGAGAGAGAGAGAGAGAGAGAGAGAGAGAGAGAAAAAGAGGAATGAGGAGGCGGCCCTGTCTTGCTCCTGATCTCAGTCGGCGGTCAACGGCGTGGCGAGGACGGGACGTTGATGCCCCCCCTGGTAGTAGGGAGGCCTAACTGCGGGGCAGGCTGCACATCTCGCACAGCTCGGTGCCCGGCTGGTTCATGAAGGTGCAGTGCTGGCACGACCACATGGACGAGGACGAGGCCGGTGCTGACGGACCGCCCATGGCGTAGTCCAGAGAGCCTGCCTGCTGCCCACCCACAGTGCCTGAAACACACACACACACACACACACACTTTTAGAAACAGCTCCAAATCAAACTTGACATAAGACACATTCATGAGACAAAGACAAATAGCCTCGCAGCAATTTCCCTATTCTCAGCCACAGAGCTTACTTTGTTACACAATGATGGCCTTAGTTGGTCAAATATGGCCAGAGTTAATCATTTTCAAGAGCATTATATTGATGTATACTGTTACACTCAGCATATTATACACCAATCTGTGTCTGTGTAGTTTCCCCATCATTCAGATCTGATCCATGTAGGCCTACGATTAAGCTTGGCAGGTTTACAAAACATATTTTCCCCACATGATAATTTAACAACAGAGTCAGGCAGTGAGTCATGGCCTAATGATGCAAACCTCGGAATTACATCTTTGAACTCAGGTCTGTTACAATGTAGGCCTGCTATTTATCTTAAAGTTCAGTTTGGACTAAGGCCTCGGACTGTGTAAGACAGCAAAAGTACTCACTACAGAGCTGCTCGATGGTCGCCCACTGTTCAGATTTCTTCCATGTCTGTGCCAGCTCCTCATTGGAGGTTTTCACAGCTTCCAGCAGGAGACCAATACTGTCCTGTAAAAAAACAGACACACACAGAGAGATGAGAGAGAGGAAGGGAGGGGCAAATAGAATGCTAGTCTCCAACATAAAATGGGGAGAAGTCAAGGTCCTGAAAGTCTCTTGAAGTCCTGTGCGGTCTGATATACATTATGTTTTATATTTGAAGACAACAGTTTAAACCTCTTGGAACCTGTGGGTGTCACATGAGAGAAGTGTGGGTGTCACATGAGAGGACTGGCTGAGAGAGATGTCATGAGGTCATATTTTGGGGGCCACATGGAAGTCTCATGAAACCATGCAGGGTCAGATGAACATCAACTTCCATGTCTGAGGACAACAGTTGGGATTTTAGTTTTTTGAACAACATTTTAGAAAATGTCAAAGTCAAGCCTGAACCAAAACGCAATTTCCCTGAATGTGTTAAAAAGCTGAACACGGTGCCAAGCATTCTAACACCAAAATACAGACGCAATTAGTAAAAACAAAATCCCTATGTGGTTGTGTCCATTATGCAACTTGGACAAATAAGTTGTTGCCCGTTATTACACAACAAAGCCAAAGAGGCATAAGGGCCCTACAGCCATCTATGCGCGACATCTGTAACACAGCGAAACAGCGTAAAACAAACACAGACAAACAGTGCTGAAAAGAACTCCCTCATGACTCAAAGACGACTGTCCACCATCTGTGCTCTTTGTTGTGCCTTTTTCCACAATGACAGCGACTGAAATGTTACGCAATGTTTTGGACTTCCTCGATTAACATCCTTCATCAGAAACAGCACTAGAGGCTTTAGTTGAAGAGCAAAAATGGCAACACATTTGTTGTTGCACAAAAAAATACAATGCTTCAGAGACAGGGGTAAAGGTGAGGGCTGATCGATTTGGGTAAATAATCACTGCATGAAATGTGGGATTTACGACAGTATTCGACCCTGTGTATTGCCGTAGAAGCCCACATTGGTGTGAAAGCCCCCCCACCCCTTCCCTTGACCAGGCCTAGGTTTTGTTATGTTAATTGAATTTACCTGGATTGAAAACAACCCCCCCAGAACTCTGAAAACGGAAGGTGAATCAAGAAATGTGATAACCCCGGACCAAAACCCTAAAGACAGAATATTGATTAAATTATTTTTAATTTCGTTTTTATGGGGCAATAGCTGTAAATGGGAGAGGATACGTTTTGTCAGTTGAAAGCTGACCTTTAGACAGAATCTCATTCCGTCTCATCACAAGACGTTTTAATTCAATTCCTTGTCGTTTTCAACCAATGGCTGCAGCAGGGTGTGTGTGGCTAGACTGCGGACAGTCAATATGCTAATAAGAGCATTTCGCACCTCTGTCAGCGGAAGGTGAGAATGCTAAACACATCGGCCCCCCTCCCCTCGCAGGTTCCTTCCCGGGAAATTCCGTCAGTATGCGGCAGACAGATATTTCGGGGGAATGTCCGCGATCAGCCAGGAATGGTGATCATTCGCGGCTGTATCACAGCGTATACGGGCCCGATAATCTTGCTTTTCGTGCATCGCGAGTCCTTAAGGTAATAAGTGAAAGGCTAGGTTACATTTACATTACATTTATTAGCAGACGCTTTTGTCCAAAACTACGTACAAGGGAGAAAGCAGACTAATCCCTTTCAACTGAATGCGCCAGATGACATTACAATGTAAGAAGATGGCAATATCACTTGCAAGAAATAAACCATACGGCTTCTTCTTCCACATCCCTTCACTGACTGACTATTAATCAGGGTATTTGATTTTGAAACAGTAAATAGTTTTGCTTGCTTAGATTCTGAAAAGCTAATGTTATTTTTGTTGAGATCAATATAGCCCATCTCCTAAACGTGTCCATTCGGTAGAATGTGATTAGGCAGGTGAGGTCAGCTCTATTTTTATGGAAATGGTAATCCAGGTCTAGTGTCTAGAGTCTAGTGAGATGATAATATGTCATTTAAGAAACATTTCATTATTTTTCCAAAAGACAGCAAGGATGTGTATTCACTTCGAGATACATCAATTCCATTAACCCATAACACAGGTTTGCTTCAGTTTTCTTGCTTATGAAAGCGTGGTATTTTTTTGCCAGATCAGAATTGGGCAATGAATTGTTTTGCGATTGGCACATTCAAATGTTCCCCCCTCAGTGAAGAATGTGTCGCCATGCCTAAAATCCACGGCTCGGCAGAAGTTTTAATTTGTTGACAGAGCTTAAGACAACCTGCCTGGGCCGAATAGGTGATTTCCCCCCAAGTTTCATTGCCAAACCAGGGCCCCACATGTTCATTCAGGAAAGTGTATGAGGTTGGGGAGGAGGTGCAAGAGTGTGTCATGTGAAGACACGGCCAGATGGCTGCAGCCCTCCACGTTTTCCCACAATGGAGAACACGTGCCAACGATGAATTCCTGTCACGGTGTGATGAGCAAAAGGGTGAGTGTGAGAGTGAGAGTGTGAGAGTGTGAGAGAGAGAGAGAGAGAGAGAGAGAGAGAGAGAGAGAGAGAGAGAGAGAGAGTGTGTGAGTGTGAGTGTGAGTGTGAGTGTGAGTGTGAGTGTAAGTGTGTGTGTGTGTGTGTGTGAACTCACCCGTAAAGGCATAACCTCGTTAGTCACCAGGAAGAGAAGAATGTGGAAATCGGAGACTATATCCAAGAACGAAGAGGCTGTACACTGACCGAGGTAAGTCGCCAAACTGTGGAAATCCTGCAGTCCCAAACACACACACACAGAAAACTCATCTTAATACGCCCAATAAAAAACAGATTGCTTTATAATCAGTCACACGCATAAAACATCAGTGCAAATCAGACACAGATGCACTTTCAAAAGCTTTGTTTTCAATGCCTGCATAACAAACTACGCATAACCACTTGAATACAGGCAAACAATTCAGCTAAGAATTGGACAAACAACAACAGGACAAATAGTGGTTTACTTTATAGCATAGCTTGGGCTTAGCATTACCAAAGACACTTGCGCTACAGCAACGAACATCTGGTGCGAGACTGAGCTGTTAATTGTAAATGTTCATTTAAAATGTTAAATGACCAGTTCAGCTCACTTCTATATAGTGTTTAAATGCAATGGTGAGTGAATCATTTTATACGTAGTGTCTTCCATTGACTTTTGACTTTCTTTGCACTAGTATGTGTCATGTTGATGTTGATGTTGAATGAGACTTCTATGGAAACAGCTGTGAGAGAGTGCTGGTGCGTGGTGTGGACAGTGCTGGGCGTACCTGTGTCTCTCCCAGGGCCTCTCGGTTCTCAATAGGGAAGCGCAGCGAGGAGGAGAACGTGTACTGTGGGTCCTTGGGGAATGTGGTGGTGATCTGAGGTCAAAGGGCAAAGGTCAGTTGGAAGAGATCATGATGTGTCTCCAACTAACTTATACCATCTCACTAACCTCTTAAACTTTACCTTCATATGGTATGTTTTACTTTCTTAAATGGATACACTGTACATATTCCAGTAATCATGTTATCTCTGATATCTCTGATATCACGTTTTGACATAAGCCTAAATACACGCTGGGTTAGTAGATCACTAATGAATGCTGTGATTCATAGTATGATGCACACATCATGTTACGTCCTGACTATTGAGTCAAGATGACCTATCCAGTTGATATTTATTTCAAAATGAAACAGCATAAAGGGACTGATACTGGCTAATGCTACCATAGAGAAAACAGAGTAAGTCATTGACAAGGCCAGGTCCCTCAGCTTGTTTTTGGCAGTTCATTAAATGACAGCTATGGAGCACAGCCTGGCAATTTATGGCACTCTGGCACCAAATGGAGGTACTTACTGCCAAAACACAGCAGAACCTTTAATAACAGGCATGTAGTGGCCCTTCTGGGCAGACTCATTCATGCCCGCAGTGAATTCCTCATAAGTGAACAAACAAATGTGCTGCTGTTGCTGTTGTTGTTTCAGTCACAGAGATATGTGGACCCGTCCAAACACTCTTGTGTTGGGAGGCTTAGGTGAGAGAACAGTTTTGGGCATGCCACAGTACAAACTGCTGTATTCAAGTGCAAGGTCACATATCAAAAGGCAACATGCTGACAGTTTCACAAAAGAAAACACAAGCCTCCAGCTACATTTGTTAGCGCATGAACGAACTCAGTTCAACTGGAGAGGACTAAACGGAAAAGGAACCATGATTGAATGCTCTTCATCCTTAATACATTGCCTTATCTTCCAATTCATTTATTCTTTTGTTTTTGTATTTGTATGTTGTATGTTTATTTGTTTACTCACGTCTATGATAAGGTACTCCACAGGTAGGGGACGGGCTAAATATGTGATGTCATTGCCAAACTTGTCTTTGTCCTGTGGAGAGAGAAAAAAACAAACCCAAATAAACAAACTGTTAGATAGCAGACAGACCAAGGAGACTGGAGAGCTCAAAGATCTTTGGCAGTCACTCAGATGGCCACAGGTGTACTGCGGAGACAAGAGTGCAGTGAAGCGGATGATTATGAAGGGTAACAATGTGTGCGTGAGACGAGGTGGAACGGGTGTGGGGGGGCCTCACAAGAAGATCTAAGAACACTCTGTGGTGCCTGAACAAGTGTAAACGGTTCTTGTAGCTTGAAACAAGCACTAGGCCAAAGGGCCAGCAGTCAGTGGAGACCAAAGGACAGGGTGAGAAGATAAAAGCTGTGTGCAGCAACGGCCAACATGTTCTACTACAAACCCAAGATTAAAGTAACAAATAAACTGGGATAAGAGTCTCTCCAGGCCCTAAGGACCTTCAATTTTGTCAATGTGTGAAATGAGTATAGAATCTGAGCTTTGTGATAAAAAAAGCATGGAATTGGAGATATTTTGATACAATTCTGTAGCTTGTAAATATTCTTGAGGACGTCTTCCCAGCCTTGAGCATTTGAGTATATGGTTGCATAAATAAATACAGAGGCTGCATGTACTTCATCCCTTGGGGAACTACAGGCACAGAGTGCAGGCACAGGCACAGCGTGCCTAATTTAGTATGAATACACACGAGTATGCGAAAGCATATGAGTGTGTGGGCGAGAGAATGTACCTTATAGAAGACGTCAGGCACGTACTGCTCGGTGCTGGACTCTTTGGCGTAGCCGAGCTCGGGCGCGTCTCTGCAGGGCAGTAGGCACTCGTCCCGCACCAGGGCCATGCACTGGTTGGACACCTGGTAGCCCTCAAAGTGCACCTGGTTATCTGGACCACCTGGGACAGAAGCAAATGCACAGGTTAGCAAACTGCTAACAACACCAGGGTCATGGGTTCAACAACCAGGGAGAACACTTGCAAATATATCATTACTATACTTGTAAATGGAACAATGCATCTGCCATGTAAATGTATGGGTAAAAAACGAATACTTTCAAAAACGTTTCAATGTAAGCAGACTCACCAGAGGCCACAAGGGGCACTGGGGAACACAGTGAAGACGCTAAATAAAGGGGAGGGCATTTACCTGTGGCTACTACTGTGAAAAACTTGGAGCCAAAATGGCCATCGGGGGAGAGGCGGCAGGCGTTCGAGTGCTTGTTCTGGAAGTCTCCGCTTGTGATGCACTCCTCAGCACTCAGGAAGTACGAGTCCTGCAGAGGGAGGCCCAATCATTTGGTTAGACCAGCCGGACAAACCCATTGGACAAAACTCCACAAAACAAACACACATACATCTGTTCTGATAGTGAAGTAGCACACACAAACTGTCCTCTGAAACTATTCCCAAACCAGTGCACAATTCCACCCTAGTGGCTCTGTGGTGAACGTACTTTATTCCTGGTGTAGCGTACTGTTCCTTTTCTAGTGTCCTCCGACAGAAGGTCAGTGAAGATCCAGCCCACCTGAGGAGGAGGAGGAGAAGAAGAAGAAGAAGAAGAAGAAAGAGGAGAAGAAGAAGAAGGGGACCATCAGTGTGGAAACAACCCTCTGCACAACTTGTTCCATGAAACCAAATGTCACAATCATCACTGCATATGACTGCAGACCTGATACACCCATCAACAACACCAGCAACCATACAGACGTAGAATGCAGATAGGTCTAGGCTAGAACAGCAGTAGCAAGGACAGACATGTGTTCAAGGGTGTGAGGTTACCCTGCCTTTTATCTACCACACACACACACACACACACACACACACACACACACACAGAGAAGGATTACAGAAACCAGGAGTGAAGAGAAGGGAATGCTATACACACACGCACAGACGCACGCACAGACGCACGCACAAACACACGCACGCACACACACACACGCACACACACGCACGTGTGGAGGTCATTTAAACTCCATATGGAGCGTGGAGAAGAATTAACTCGGGGAATGTGCAGTTAGAGATTAGTCCTGCTGGGGGGGGGGGGGGGTCACTTGTAGCTGTCAGCTCTGATCACTGGGATTCAAAATAAGCAAATAATTCTGAGGCACATGCAAGTGACAAACAACCAAAGCTGTTGGCCGGGTTGCCTTCATGACGCGCAGAAGTTACAACTTCCGCATTCAACACATTCTGTGTCTGTGTCTGTGTCTGTGTCTGTGTCTGTGTCTGTGTCTGTGTCTGTGTCTGTGTCTGTGTCTGTGTCTGTGTCTGTGTCTGTGTCTGTGTCTGTGTCTGTGTCTGTGTCTGTGTCTGTGGTACCTTGCACAGGCCCAGCACTAACACACACTCCAAGAACAGCAGGTGATCGTGCGGTGTGAATGTGTCTCTGTGTGTGTGTGTGTCTCTCTCTCTCTGTGTGTGTGTGTGTGTGTGTGTGTGTCTCTCTTTCTGTGTGTGTGTGTGTGTGTGTGTGTGTGTGTGTGTGTGTGTGTGTGTGTGTGTGTTTTGTGTGCGTGTGCTGTGTGCGTGTTACCTTGCACAGGCCAAGCTTAGCGGCGATCTCCTCCACAGCGGCGGCTTTGGGGTCCTCCATCAGCTCCAGGCTGTTCTGAGTGCCGATCTGGGCAAAAATGGTGGTGGTGAATAGATCTCAACACAATAGGGGTAGAAAAAGGCAAAAAAGAATTGAAGATAATGCAATACTGGGTATCAGAGCCTGTGTAGTTCACTAGGCAAAGCAATAATGCCCATGGTCAGCCAGACTATTACGGTTTCCATTAACATATTTACTTAAAACTGGCCTCAAATGGTGCCTGCAGTGCACTTTGCGCTTCATTAACTTGAAGACAGCGCCATCTAGTGCTACAAAAATGTTGTTACAGATAAAAGCGTGCTGACATGGGAATCTAGTCTGGATAAATATTTATCTACCCAGAAGAAACCGACCATTTTGTTCTACTGCTGCATTTCCCCCTCCGTAGTCCTCCTTCTCTCACCTGTGGGGGCTCGTAGATGGCTGCCACCTCGGCCCGGATGCCCAGAGGGATGTCCTTGTGCTCCGTGTACCTGCCGTACAGGTAGCCCATGCGCTGGCTGCCCGTCTTCCTCCAGAAGTCCAGGAAACGATCAGCGGTGGTGTGGTTCTCAAACATGATGTTGTCCACGTGTCTGTATTTCTGCAAAACAGGACAATCACTGAAGTTATGAGGAGCTTGGGATGGATGTGTAATGATTAAGCCTTACAGTCAAATGTTCAAATCAATATAATCATAATGGTTGATAGAAAAGCAGCAACTAAACCTCAGCAATGATGGCTGACCTAATGTAGTCTTAACACTTTATCAGAAATAAAGAGAATATTCACTTCAATTTATCCGTGGACAGCTTTTTCAAGCAAAGAAAAGTCAGTATGGGCCAGCATTCAGTGAGGTGGTACACACTTACTTGTCTGTTGAGCGTGATGGCACTTGGCTGGCATTTAGTGCAAATGCCCTCGGGCCAGGGCGGATGCCCATCGCAGCCTAGTTTGATCTTACAGCTGATGTTCTCCAGTGCCACAAACTTGCCCCTGTGGAACAAGAGGAAACAAAAATGGCACACAAACACACAACACTGAGTGTTTATGCCTCACCGTTCCTAACCATATACTGCTGATTTAATTCTTATTCTGTCGCAGATTGAAAGGTTAGTGAGTTCGATATATGCAACAAACTGCAAGTCTCAGCTCTCAAACGAGTCAATAGCAGTAGGGAGAGCCTCGGCTATAATTCAAATACCCAGACTGAAAATCTATTAATTATTCATCAACTGCAAACTGGAGTGCAGAAATGTAAGATATTGCATCACAACAACTCTTAACTTAATACAATATGTCCCCTGTGGTAACGTTTGAACACTTCAAAATCAACTCAAGTGCCACAAAAATCAGCCTCAGAGTACTTGGGAGGGTGACTACACATGTGTGACAGTCCCTCTGTGTAGTGCCCTTCCCCTTCACAGAACAAGTGATTGGCCGAAGCGGCCGCCACTCACTTGTCAGCACCGCCCGTGAGCTTGCGGATATAGGCGTGGAATGACATATGCTTGACCGGCGGGTCCAGGTGATTCAGGTAGTCCTCGTCAAAAGGCTAAAACAGGAGGAAGGAGGAAGGAGGAGGAGGAGGAGAGAGAGGGAGAGATTAATTGATGCTCTGTTGACTGGGGCAGAGGAAGAGGATGAAGATAGACTGATGATGAAGAGGAGCTTACCTCTAGCGGTACACAATGTACACATTTGCCCATCGCACCATGCCGACAGCTGCAAGGACACAGAAATAGTTGTTTACAATATAGTAAGACTATTGGAGAAATGTGGCACGAGACAGAAGGACCTGCAACTGAGTTACAGGAGATAAAAGACTGAAAATTGAGATTGAATGACAGAGAAAAAGTGCAGCAGAGAGTGAGAAAAGGGGTGTGTGTGTGTGTGTGTGTGTGTGTGTGTGTGTGTGTGTGTAAGTTAATGTGAGAAACCGAGAGAGTGTGAGAAAAGGCATGTGTGTTTGTGTGTGAAAAACAGGGAGAGAGAGTGAGTGAGTGAAAGAGGGAAGGAAGAACTAAAACTGAAGAGAGAGAGAGAGAGAGAGAGAGAGAGACTCACAGCTGTGGGTCTTTGTTGCGGTAGATCTTGCCATCCTGTTTGGCCAGGATCTGGTCGATCTCGTCCTCAGGGATCTGTGGCGACGAGTGCGAACGTGACATGGAGGAGGAGGAGGAGGATGAAGATGACGTGGAGGGCATCGCAAAGGACGAGTGTGGCGTCGCAACGTCCATCACCTCACTGGACATTCCGGGGGAGGATGAGGGGTAGAGGTAGAGCATGTCGCCATGTCTACGGAGAGAAGGAGAGAGAGAGAGAGAGAGACACAAGGATAGAGTGAGACAGGCAATATGGAACACCCATGAAACCCTTGTAAACACTTACACAAACACATAAAAAGGTATACACAGACTCACACATAAACAGGTATACACAGACTCACACCTACACAAAAACAGGTATACACAGACTCACACTTACCCAAACACATAAACAGGTATACACAGACTCACACTTACCCAAACACATAAACAGGTATACACAGACTCACACTTACCCAAACACATAAACAGGTACACAGACTCACATAAACAGGTATACAGACTCACACTTACCCAAACACATAAACAGGTATACACAGACTCACACTTACACAAACACATAAACAGGTATACACAGACTCACACAAACAAATAAACAGGTATACAAACACATAAACAGGTATACAGACTCACACTTACAAACACATAAACAGGTACAGTATACACAGACTCACATAAACAGGTATACAGACTCACACTTACAAACACATAAACAGGTACAGTATACACAGACTCACATAAACAGGTATACAGACTCACACTTACAAACACATAAACAGGTACAGTATATACAGACTCACATAAACAGGTATACAGACTCACAGTTACAAACACATAAACAGGTATACACAGACTCACATAAACAGGTACACAGACTCACATTAACAGGTATACACAGACTCAAACAAACTCAAACTCACTTGAGACTGAGGGCCTTGCTCTGGGACAGTATCTCGTCGGTCTTGTTGCGATTCAGGTATATGGAGAACCCATTGGAATTAAAGCCATACTCTTTGGCTACCTACAGTAAGGGACAGAGCACAAACACAACCAGTCACACTTTCAGCCATTTGGCACATTAATCCAAAGAGACGTTAAGTGAAAACTCCCAATATTCATCAGCCCTTGTCTGCTCTGACAATTCAAACCCTCCACCTAGATGTGTTAAGCTCCTTTATCTACAAGTTGAGCTCTAGGGACTCCTCATGTACGCAGCACTGCTGTGCCATCTCTTCACTAGGCTGTGTTAGGCGGCAGCTTCAGTCAGCATCACACACAGCGCAGGAAACACCGCCTGTCTGGTACATGAAATGTGGCGTTTTTTTTTTTTTTTTTTTATGGAAATGAGCTCATGAAGTTCAAAGACTCTTCTAAGAGAGAGAGCGAGTGAGTCTGACAACAGTCTGGGAATGTGGGAATATGAAACTAGCGGTGAATATCAATGAATATCAATGATGACACCTGTAGTGCATCGGCGTGTGTGTGAGAGGCAAAAAAGTAAACACTGCGATGACAAAACAAGCCCCATCCAGGTGAGTTTCTGCCAAACCTAGCCAAAGCAGAGCTAGCACTGCGCGTCACTGTCAACAGGTCCTGTATGTACAGAACAAGACTTAACAGACTTCTTTTTTGAGGTATTAAAGGCCAAATGGGGAGTGTGTCTGTGCAGCAGAGCTTCTGGAGTGCACAGCCCCATTACAAATCAGTACCGCATTTATTTCAGGACAGCAGTTTCTAGGATCCATTTTAAAAAAGGCAGCGTAAGAGCAAATCACATCGACAGGATGCCCTTCAGTCAGTCAGGAGCACTAAAAGCAGTAGCAGCACACTGGCCTGGGTCTGCAATGGCTTTTCTAATGTCTCGACGGAATGGTATGGTTTATTACTAGAACTGACAACTGCAGCTGCAAACAAAGAGGTTGAAATGAACCATCACGGGGGAGGGCAGTCATCTCTGGAAAGGATCTGGCCCATGTGTCAACACCATTTTTTTGGGGGGGGAGGGGGGTCTTTTTCCAGAATTAGCTTGCTACTGGTAAAGCACTTTGAGCTGCATTCTTTTGCATGAAAGGTGCTATATAAATAAAGTTTATATTATTTTTATTATTACTGCCTGTGCTTCTCTGAACTGAACCCCAGTTAAACTATAAGTGACACCTCCTGCACAGAGCCCTGGTTCTCCATCTAAAGCAGGGGTGTATATTTTGAATGGCACTGCCGCAGTTTCTGGGCTTTTGAGGAGCTGGTTTATTCCTCTCCACCTCCACCCCTTTCCTCTGGTCCGATCCATACATTGAATCGGTGTGCAGTGCCCATCAGTGCAACGCTGCAGGAAACGCCCAGGGAGAGGCAGAGAGAGGCGCACAGACAGAGAGAGAGGTTTGCTGGGGTGGGTTTGAATTGCTCTGCATCAGATTAAATAACACCAGAGTGCTGACAGCAAATGGTGTCTGCCTCAGCACTGGGGAGGGAAAGTAACTATGGTGAGGAGTTATGAATCTATATCACCGGGAAAGGGGTCGGTGCAGAGTTAGAGCAGGGGGGTGTGGTTGAGGTTTCCCAATGAATACCTGGCCGGCTGTCTGCTGCAGTGGGGCTATTTATAACACCCTGCTACCCTCCATCTCTTTGAAGCCGGCCTGCACACAAAGCTGCACGCTGAGGCAAACTGAGTTACTGAGCAGTGACTCCTCTCTCTCTCTCTCTCTCTCTCTCTCTCTCTCTCTCTCTCTCTCTCTCTCTCTCTCTCTCTCTCTCTCTCTCTCTCTCTCTCTCTCTCTCTCTCTCTCTCTCTCTCTCTCTCTCTCTCTCTCTCTCTCTCTCTCTCTCTCTCTCTCTCTCTCTCTCTCTCTCTCTCTCCTCTCCTCTCCTCTCCTCTCCTCTCCTCTCCTCTCTCTCTCTCTCTCTCTTCCATCTCTCTCTCGCTCTCTCTCTCTCTCTCCGTCTTTTGCACAGCCTCATCAATAAATCAGCAGTGAGCATCGTGCGCAAGGAGAACCGAACGAGAAAGACCCAAGGAGTGGAGTCGAATGTCAGGGACTGAGTGGTTGGTCTCTGTGCTGTGAGTTGAGGCCAGGACTGTAGCTCACTTAGGTACATATAACAAGGTGAGGTGCTCAGGTGGTCCCCTAAACAAATCAGTGTTCAGCGCCAAAAATGTGGTTACCAAAAGCAAAATAAGGGATACAGTATTATATGTTTTACAGTATTGTATTGCATACATGCTGTGGCAAAAGCCAGACATGACTTAAGCACTTCATGATAAGGATGTGTGGGGATACTGAGATTGCTGGGGGCCAACCCTGGCTATTCTTCCCCAAAAAAGGTCAAAAGGACCACATACCATCACGGTTTTCTGTTCAAGTATTTTGAACACTTCGAGTAGCTTCAGATGTACTAAAAAAGGATAACAATTCCCACCCGCATGTACACCAAGTCCCCCATAACTGACCCAGATGGATTTGGTAGCATACTTCAGAGTTTGTCATACCACCATGTAGGTGTGTCTTCTCTGTACAGCAACTGCATGAAACATTCTGAAAGCTTGACCTCTAGGCTGACTCTGGAAGTACTCTCGGACACACTGCAACAGGAGGAGCCTCCTTAGGGGCCGAGCACACTTGGGCGCCTTTTTAAAAACGGGACGCTAGCAAATGCATTGATTCCTATGATACTTGCGTGTGCACCTTTTCTCCGCCATGCGTTGCGTCTTTGTAGCGTTTTTTAGGTGTGCTTAAAAGTTGAACTATTCTCAACTTTCCAGCGCAAGGCAGGGAGGCGCACCGCTCATCAATGTCACACTCGGCCCAAGCAGCCAATCAGATCAAGCACCAGGCGGGCTTAACTACTTTACCACTTATTTCCGGTTTTGATGCTGGTAGATGTGGTATCAACGGTATTTTACAAACGAAAACGGCGATTGCAAATATAGATGAAACCTTAATTTAAGCGGTATTTCACTACGAGGAACTATATAATTCGAAGTCCAAAAATGATTCAAACACCATTAGTTTGTATTACGTTTGATCGCCTAGTGATCGCCACGCAGCCCCGCTTCACAGGTGCACCAGGCTGTTTTGGCCGCCGCACTTTGCCAAGGCGGTTTTTGAAGCATCTGCGCCTGTAGAAAGGCGCCCTGGTGTGTTCCCTTAGCATGCACAAGTGTCTGAGAGGGATGGAGAGCTGCACAGTGAATGGCAGTAGGGATGGAGTTGAGCAATAGACTGAGCAAGACAGCCCAGCAAATGTACTTTTACAGCATTACCTTCTTGAGAAAAGCTGCAGCTGTCTCCCTTTTGGTGGCGCTGATTTTCCTCATTCCGTCAGGGGACTGGATGCGGACAATCTGTGTGAAAGTCAGACATTTCATTCATTATAATCATTTAAGTGCAGTGAATGACAATGATAAATTATTTAGATGCCAGAATTATCCAAATAAAGTTCCCCCCTATTACTTTAACCCACATTGAAAAAGTCATCAATGTAAGAAACGACAAAGGTTCATCTGGCAGCAGAATGTATTAACAATACAAAGAGTTCAGTTCTCACTGGCAGTTTCATAGCTGCGAAAAGGATGAGGGGGGGATGTAGAATTGTTGCAGAATTTACATTTTTCGTTTACTTTGTATGGTGCGTGTCACTTTCTTACACTGACACAAGGAATGGTCAAACTTCAGGATGTATACATGAAATGTGTTTGCTTCTTTGCACATATACAACTACCTCAAATAGTTTCAGTGGAGAACTAGCCCGCAAATATTTTCAAGCAAGCCAAATTAGTGCATAACTCTGTCAGATGACATCTCACAAACAAAAAAAATAAAAGTTTTAACATCATCCTTTGAGAATAACTATGTTTAACAGATAAAGTTTTCTATTTTTTTCTGATTCGGACAATATCAAATAATGATGCTGCCGCTAGCCGATTTCATGTTAGATTTGTTGAGGCCAAGATGAGTAGACGTTATAAACAGACGGTGGCTGTAACTGCAGGTGTAATGTACAGTTAATTGAAGTTAATCTGCATCCGAAAATAAGAAGGCTAACGTTACGCTTGCCAAATTATCTTGAGGTTTCTTCGTGGCGGGCTACATAGCTACTAGATAGCTATCTAGATAGTGACAATTTAAAACATTGACGTTAATAGTTTACGCCAAATAGCTATCGTTATAATAGTAGCTCTTGCCATTAAGTGTACCGAGCTAGCAATTAAAGTTAACGATAGTTAGTTGAATTAGTTAGCTAGGTAACGGCATCTGAGGGCAACTATAAATTAAACACCCCATAGTTGCACAAAAAAAAACGGTGACATATCATTAGCAGACTAGAAAGGCCGTCTAAATTCGGTTAAAGTTACTAAGGTACACTAAGTTACAGGCTAGCTAGCTAGCTAGCTATCTCTGGAGCTGTCAGTGAGTTTTCTTTGTCAACCATGTGTTTTGAAACAGGTCTCGGCTGTATGCGTGGTTGAATCAACAATATAACATATCCCTAGAGGAATCTTTAATCATGAAACTATGCCCTGACTCATGCCTTAAGAGCCGAGTCACAACTGGCGCATAGCTACTCACAGTTTAGACAGGCCCTTAACTAACGTAAGCTGGCTAGTAAGCGAGCTGTCCTAGCTTGCCCCTGCCAAAAAAAGCTAACTAGCTTGCTAGCTCCCCGGCTAAGAATTCTGCTGCCTCATCACTCGAGAGACTTCGCTGGTAATACATGTATATGAAATGTCAAGAAAACATAAAAGCTTATAACTCACAATGTTATCTGCCATATTGACCGGGCTTACGCTCCCGATGTGTTTCTTAATGAGACGAATGGGGCCACTATTTCGGCGTTTACTGTCTTTGACTTAGCTAACAACAGTCAACGAAATGAAAACTCCATCCCACGGCACGAAAATACTAGGTGCTACACTTTTATTGTTCCGTGTATATCAGGTATCGCACTTGGCTGTTCTACCTGAAACATTGCATTAGAATAGAAGGTTCCGCCATCATATCAACAGAACGCCTAAGTTGGTGCTTTTAAGATATATGGCTAGATATTTCATTTCAATTATAGAAGTAAGTAATTCAATAGATGCTAATGAAATATAAAGCTGTTACTGCCACTTCAAGATAAAGCAACGTCAATGGGTTATACCAATCCAACAGTTCACTTCACTAGGAGAGATGACACGTCTACTGCTAAGAACAAAAATGAATGCAAGTATGTGTATTTTCCATTGTTTCATTGTTGTAGAACATCTGTAATTGTTCTTATATTTGATCTTTCAAAAAAAATATTGAATAATTAGATGAATACTGTTATATGTATACAGTATAGCACCTGTCTTTTCACAGTTAAGTGTAAAACAATATCAAACAAAATCTGTAAAATAGAAAGAAAATTAATTAAGAAGTTTCAAAAATAAAACATAAAATGAATAGACTAAAAATGTAAAGCAAAAAAACTAAACAAAAAAGAAGTTAACAAGTTTACAATTTGAAATATTCAGGCATTCTGTGGATGGCTGTTTTTAGATTCTGAGTGTGTAGTCTAGAGTGTAATGTGTTCCAAAGTGTAATCTGGAGCCAATCCAGGAAGTGCTTTGTAGGCAATCAGTAAAATCTTACGTCTGTTTAAAAACTATTTGAAATCTAACTTATGGAATCTAGGATATTGTTGTTGCAATATTTGAAATGAATCATGTATTCAGTAGTATGTAAGTCTTTTTAATCAAACAAACCAGCTTTTTTACTCAAAATTGTCATAATGTATGAGTAGCCTACGTAAATATGTTGTGTATCCCCACAATAAACCACACGGTTCTGTTTTTTTTCCCTTTTTTTGCATTTATTTGATCTCATCCTGTAGAGAACACCTGCCATGTACAATGATGAAATAACTCTACATTTTAGATCTTTCAGTAAATGTACTCGTATCTCTCTTGTTTACATAGCAATAACCAGTTGCAAGAGCTCTCTAACACTATATCAGAAAATTCCAGAAGAAAATACTCAGTAATAATTTTACCTGGTATGGTATCACCATACGTATTATGTGTGCAGTTGTGCAAAACAGCCATTGGATTTTGCATGGTGAGAGAGTTGTATGTAATCAGGAAGGACAACACTTTGCGGTCAGTCTTAATAGTGAACCTATTATGAATACAAAGGCGTGAAATGACATCTAGATGAGAAGAATGACTGATGGAAGATGAGAAGTTGTGGATATGTGGGAAGTAACACAAACACAGAACTCTATTTGATGAAATGGGCATGAAACAGGAATCACAACACACATGCAAACAAATCACTCACATATTGAATGAGGCAAACAAAGAAACACACTGAGTTCCTTACATGCATCAAGACTAAAATTATCTAGGGAAAAATATCATGCAACCAACATCAAATTGGATTTAGATCATGAATCATTTTTACAATGAGATTTACAAGGGAAATGAAAATGGAACTAGAATGTGTGATAAAAGAAAAAAATGACGATGGCGATGATAATGATTATAATGATGATGATGATGATGATGATGATTATGATTATACTACAAATTCATAGGAAAATGACGTTCAACATAAGAAAATCAATGAAAAAGGAGAAAGATGAATCAATAAAACTAGATAAGTGCAACGAAGTGGCTATGATGAAGATGAAGATGAAAATGGAGATGAACAGTGCACCACAAAGTGTTAAGAGGGGGTCCTCACTGTACTACTGTGTTTCCCTTCAGCCCAACCCAAGTTAACCCAGCCCCCCAGACGTGCCTTTGCTACAAACAGGAGTGCCAAAACCCCAGACTACACTCACTGAAAATGGGGACGAGGAGAATCTGGTGGAGGATGCATGGAACTTCATGCCTCTCACATTCAAACCTCGTCCGCAAAACCTTTGGCCTATCCCTGAGAAAACATCTTTGTGACCATACACTGCGTGATGATTCTATGAAATGTTTTTTAAACAAGATAAGGGAGAAGTACATAGAAAGTTGAGATATTTGGAGGATTATGCCAATGTTGATTTTTGTGTGTGATAGGGATAGAGGGAGAGGTGGAGGGAGGTAAGATATCTCATCTATAGTGTCAGAGGCTCCACTCTGCAATAGTCAGCAGCATAGCCTGTGAGCTCTACAGGACTTCGATCGTTTAGTTTTTTTTGGTCCGAAGCTCGGCTGAGGTGGAAGTGCCCCTGAGGTGACCACAGAGGCGCCGAGGCGCATGAAACGAGAAACCATGCATTTCATGGGTGCACCACTTGTTTGGTTTGTTCAAACTCATTTCGAGGCTGTTTGGCTTGCGTATGTTCTGTTCCATAAGAAGAAGAGGGGTTGACAGAAGGGGGTGCGGTATGAGAAGAAAAGAAAGAGGAGAGAAGAGAAGAAACGGAAAGGACAGGACAGGACAGAAAAGCCTGCTAGAGGAAGAGGTGGAGAGTGGAGAGTTGGGGACGGGGGGACTAGTAGCAGCCAACCATGAGCCGGGTCTGGTCCGGAGAGGCTATCTGAGGTAAAGAGGAAGAGCTGAGCCACTACCAATGAGCAGATGTTGAGCTTGAGCAATTTCCTGCAGAAAAGGAAAAAATGAAACCCCGAAAAAAAAATAAGATGGTCAGAAAGATTTTTTTTTGTGCACTTTTTTTCATTGGATTTTTCTATTTTTATAAACGTCGCTGTCTTGATGTATATTTGTATGAATCGATAGTTGCATGAGAGCCCATAGCCAGGACTGAGGCAGTTGGTTTGGAGCACATGGTGTGCATGCTGGGAGATGGAGTTTGCCTGGCCTTAGATGATGCCGTACTGCGCCAGCTCGTGAAGCTCCAAATGGTTGAAGGCCTCCCATGGGCAGATGACAGTGATGTCTGTGGAGCAAAACCATTTAGATGAGATCTCAAAACTGCAAATCTCCATTATCCATTCTCCCACTTATTCCTTTCTAATGCATATTACAGTTTCCTTTAAGTGTGTACCTATTTGTTGTTTGTTTAAGAAGAGGTGTGAAACAATGTCTAATGACAAATATGAGAACAAAAAGGTCTTCCAATATATTGGTTAAAAGAAAACAAATAGCAATTTTACTCACCAGTGCCTAAACCTTCCATTCCAGGGATATCATCTCCAAAGCTGTGAGGTACAACAAGGATAAACATTCATGCTTAATATTGTCGGCACACTCTCTCACATGACATCAAAAGTGTCTGCATACAGCCTGATTACTACTTACAGTATGCATTGTTGTGTGGGGTAACACACTAAAGGCTTAACCCAATGAGTAGACTTACATTCTGCTTTCAGTTCTCCAAGCATCCATAAACAGTACACTAATCACAGAGTACTTCTTCTTTTGACTTTATGAGTGCCTCATTTCCTCTTTTTAACTTTATGAGTGAATGCTATCTTGATATCCTATATTGATAGCAATAGAAATTTCCACACATCGTGTCAGGCTTACCCCTGGATGCCCTTCTTTGGAGGCTTGCTCTTGAACTGACGGGTCTGCCTCTGCTTGAACTTGGGCGGTCCCTTGCGGGGTGTGGCGGGGCCACCGGTGACGCGGGTGGCCGACAGCTTTCCTGGGTCCATGGTTAGGGTGCCTGGGGTTTAGTAAGGAGTCTCTGTGATGCTCTCACCCCCCGATGAAACCTGTGGACACCATAAAAAAAGGGGAATGCAAAGAATTATTTGGGCACACCAGTAGATTCTGTCACAGCACAGATTCTGCCCAGTGCTAAGAGGCCTTTTTAGTCTCTGAGCTCTGGGGTAGCTTTAGAAAATGCGGCCAACCAACTAACATTTTACAGTACGGTACAAAGAATATCACCGCCATAAGATTTCCAAAGGGTCCTGGCCAACCTTGACCGTATGTACTTTCCTTTCATCTGGATAATACTGGTGAATGAACTGTGCATGCCATGGTTTCAAACCATTGAGAACAAGCATAAAAAAGGTCACCTATACTCCTCAGCAGCCTTGGTAGAGATGACCCCTGCCATTACTATTACTATTTGCCAATCAACCCAGTTGTGTAATTCGTTAACAAGGAGGCACCAGGTATTTACATTTACAATCATACTCTGTTATAATTGAATGTCTGTCCCTCTTCATTGGAGCAGTCGACAATAACAATATGGCTGAGGTGATGACCCATTTCTTTTTTGTAATCCCAGGCTCAAGATAATAAATGCCCGATGCACTGATGCAGCCAATCCACTCTGGAGATAATCCCATTAAAGCAAGGACACGATGAACATGCTGAGGCTGCAGAAAGCTTCCAAGGAGATTGGAAGGAGAGCCCAGAAGTACCTTCCAAAATGACAGTTTATACATGCAAAGTGTTATGTGTATGTGAACAGAGAAGTTTGTAAGTGATTTGTGGTGGTTGAAAAATTACTTTTTTCAAATTGTCATTAGTTGAGATTCAATAACAATTTTGTTTAGTTGCATTTCAAATGTTATACCATACCACTCATATTCGTCATGTGGTTGAACTGAAATAAAGTTATGTTTAAACTACATAATGATTTAAAAGTCATGTTATAACAACAACATCAATTTTACAAAAAAATGATTAACAATAGCATATCAAAAAGAACAAAGAAGATTTTTTGTCAGGCGCTTTCTACTCTCCTTAAAGTAAAGAGATGTAGTCCTGTCTCACAGATTGGCAGTAGCATTACTGTTAGCATTACTGGTAGCACAATGGCCACTTCTTATGTTCCCTAGTCCATAATAGCAAACCATGATCAAAGACTTCAGCACAAACCTAGTTCAACCCTGTTAGAGCCAAGCAGTGACGGGATCCAGACTTACCGATTGTTTGGTTGACTGACAGCGGGTAGGCGTGGTTGCGCTCTCTCTCTTGCTAGCGCAGGTGAAGATGACTGAGGCCCATAGGGATGATGTAGCGCTTAAATACTCTCTGGCCCTCTGTAGATTTGGGAAGGGCCGCCTACCAACCCTGATCCCCTGTCATGGGGTAAGGGACATTTAGGGAGGGGCTGGGGTGGAGGGGAAAGAAAGATGGAGGGAGGGGGAAACAGCTCTAGACTGTCAATATCAGGGTTCTGAAAAAAAAAGTAGAGGTGTCCTTCACAATAGACTTCAGAAATGTGTCCTTACTGAATGGGAAAAAGGAAGTGGTCCAAAGACAGTTGTGTCAGTCAAATGTCCACCCACAAAAATTAGGTTGCAATCTGGCTTGTAGTTGTTTATACTAAAACCAATATTATTGATCCTGTGATTTCTTTGTCTTTTTTTCTCTTTTACATTGTTCAGCTTTAAAATGATACTCAGAATCTTCTATTATATTATTGGGCTCTCTTCATCATCAACCATTTCTATGCGTATACAAATGCTCAGTCAGAGACTTTGTTTACATACAACATGAAGAAGCAGAGACATGTAAGATGATGCGGACCAACTGAAATTGTAGGCTGTGAAATTTTCAAGAATGCTCCACATTCACTGGTGATTATGATTACATAAATACATTATTAAAATGTGTCATAGATTACTGAAAGATATTCCGGTCAATTTCTCACTTACTATTATTATAATACTATTATTATAGTAGGCTACTATCAGGTAAGGAAATAAATGTAGTGAACTGTCTGGAAACTACCCCTCTCTCTCTCTCTTTCTCATAACTACTATTATGCAATGGCCTTATCTCCATCTGTTAAGGAGGTTACACCCTCAATCTTAAGCACCGTCAGAGATTGATTAGCTGCCATACTAAATGTAATCCCACCTACAGCTGTGGTTATGACTTGGGCTGGGTGCTCAGCCACTAGGCGTTCAGAGGCTGGATTAGCACCACCACCCTCCGTTGCCCCTCACTCCACACATTTGCACCTCTCCCTCCTCCATGGTCCCAAATCAGTGCAGGGGGACATGGGCCATGGCTCACTGACCAAAAACAATTACTCCAAAACACAACAGATTACGTGGGCCCATCTGATTAGCTAATCACATTTGGCAGGCCCACTGGCTGGATTATTGTGTCTTCCCCATTAAATTATCTCGTCATCTGTGTGCTGTGTTTTTGTTTTTAATTGGCTGGTGTCTTACAAAGTGGTTCTGTTCTGATAACCAAGTCCTGCATTGTTGTGTAAACTAAAAATTGTCTACCCTAAAGTTCAAGTTGTGGCTTCTAAAAATGCATGAATGATATTGTTTGGATTCCAACAGATATCTACATCTGAAAAGTGTATACAGTATAACAGTATATCGTATTACTAAAATGTGTAACTCCAGTGACCTGTGATGTTGAGCATGACAGCCAATTCACATTTCCTAAATAATGTACTGTTGGAGAATGTGTGTCCCATTATACAATTGCTTTGTGATGTTAGCTGTGATTGACTTAATCTTAAGATGTTCATTTCAGCCGACATTATTAACCGATGTTGTTATGATTGCTTAAAGTAGCAGTAAGGTGTTTTGGTCAGAGACCAGCAATCTAACTGAAAAGGCATGCAAAAACCTTCCCTTCCGAAAACCAAGAACAGCCACTAATAAAAGGCTTGCTAGCATGCTTACTTCATTTCTTTTGAAGAAAGCTGATGATGTCATGCTGTGAAAGCTTTTTTGTTATTCTATTTCCGGTCATCCCAGGTTCATATGATCAGACCCCACCATTACAAATGAGTGTCACTCACGACTCATCTCTCTGCCTAAGACTAATGCCCTCGTTCACCTCTCCCTCCCTCCTCCCACATTAATGCCTGTCGGTGGGCTGATTGGGGTTTGAATGGCTGTGATTTGAATATGGGTCAATGCATTGTGAATGTCACATTTACTTATGGGGTTGATGCAGGCCCCCAGCAGGAGGTCACAGGACAAACGTGCCTTGCATTCAGTCTGAGGTTAATGAAGCATGAGGCCTCCGCAGACCTCAGTCTAGAGGTCCCTCAGCCAGGGGGACTCGATCAATCTCAAAGCACAAATAACGGGAGGGTGAGTATTCATATTGACACATGCAGACAGTGATCAGTGGATCCCATGAAGGATGTGAACTTCCTGCTCTGTAGATGTGGTGTGATGTGGCTTTTGTGGGAAACCAAAAACACAACAGTAATCTAACAGATACATTGTATATAAATAATATGGATAAGGAATGCTCTCACTGAAAATGCAGAGAAGCAAACCAGATTCACACAAGAAAGAATTTGCACACACAGGGATACAATGTTTCTAAATAGTATATTTTTGAAAGGTTACCATCATTGTTTGGACAAATCTGAAAAAGTCTGTGACCTCCCCGCATCTGAGTTGGTGATGAGTTTGGATTTTGCTGTTATGTCTACTGCTGCAATGCATACATTAAAACAATGTATTGTTAGTTTGCACTGTTTAACACTGATAACTAAGTCTACTGTTATAGGCCTAGTTGCCCAGAAGTATTTGGAAACACATTAGATGAAATCCAATGCAGGTGCATGACAATTGTAACAAGTCGTAGTTACATGCACCGAAAACATCAATATGCTCCCACTGACAGCATGGCACAGTAGCCTTAGCATGGCACAGTAACCTTAGCATGGCACGGTAGCCTTAGCATGGCACAGTAGCCTTAGCATGGCACAGTAGCCTAAGCATGGCACAGAAGCCTTAGCATGGCACAGTATCTTAAGCATGGCACAGTAGCCTTAGCATGGCACAGTAGCCTTAGCATGGCACAGTATCCTAAGCATGGCACAGTAGCCTTAGCATGGTACAGTAGCCTGTTGGAATTACAGTAGCCTAATTAGTCTGGACATGGTGAAACCAGTGACGCCACGGTACGAGAACATCCATCCCAAATCCATCTTAGACACTTGTGTTCATTCCTAAGCACGTCATTAGTCGTGCTGCCCCGTCACTGAAAAACTGACACCTCATTTGTAATCCCCCTGAGTCAAGGCATAACTCTGCTCTCGGTCTATGGTGTGGAATGCCTCACGAGTCAAGCTTATAGTCCAGGCAAAATAGCCCATTTTGGAGCCAAAAATGGAATTAATTGTAATAGAATTTTTTTCAGCATAGATAATTTCTATAAGGTGTCCAGAACAACATACTAAAAGTCCTAAGAAATCCAAGTTGAGGAAATATGTTTAATTCTCATCAATCTGAGATGTGTGCTAATAATGCATGGCAAAAATACACCTCAAAACATTTTTTTTTCCTTTACTCCTATCAAAATAAAACTTTACATAATGAAAGTACCCATGAACATTTACATTTTTTGTATAACAAGTTTCTTTGAAAATGAATTTGAATATGCAAATGAGCTATACACTAATCGAATATGCCCAAAATACACCCAATGGGCTTACTTTTTTCCTTTACTCCTACCACAGTAAAACTTTACATAGTAAAAGTATACATAAAAAGTTACTTTTTTTGTATTACAAGTTTCTTTTGAAATGAATTTGAATATGCACATGAGCGTCACACTTATTGAATATGTCCTGATTGCATAGTCAGAAACACCATACCCCTGGCAGGTATTACCAAGACAGGCAGTTTTCAGGTTAGAGGCCAGTCTAAAAGCAACATTGCCATCTCCCATTGGCAGTAGGATGATAGGATGAAGATTTGGCCGATGTATTTGTCATACATATGAATGGTGTTTCTGCCTATGGACATATTCAATAAGTGTGGAGCTCATGTGCATATTCAAATTAATTTCAAAAGAAACTTGTAATACAAATTTTTTTACTTTTCATGGGTACTTTCATTGTGTAATTAATAATTTTGATAGGAGTAAAGGAAAAAAAAAAAATTTTGAGGCATATTTTTACCATGCATTATTAGCACACATCTCAGATTGATGAGCATTAAACATATTTCCTCAACTTGGATTTCTTAGGACTTTTAGTATGTTGTTCTGGACACCTCATAGAAATGATCTATGCTGAAAAAAATTCTATTACAATTAGTCTGTCGTAAAACGCTATTTTGCCTGGACTGTGCTGCTGACTCACTCTTGGTCACGGTCGCCACGGAAACCACGGTCTGTGCACCCATGGCGGCTCACGTTCCGCGTTGCCTGGCAACACTCTGATGCCCTGCTCGGAAGCGTGCGGTGTGTGTAATTACTGGCACAGCATGAGGCTAGAGATGGAACATAGTGGCTTAAAAGCCTACTGATGCAGACGATTACATTGTACGCTTGGGAATCAGAATCGTCCCATCACTTAAAAATGAATTGTGAGTAAATTGCAAATATGAACTGAATGAGAGGTCAAGAAAGACACGGACATAAGGAGGGTTTTTCTATGGATCAAGGACTTTGTAATAATGCTTTACATAAAACAATATAGGTAAAAACATTATTATGTCCCTAAATTATTTATGAAGACTCTATTGCCACCCTGACTCTAACAGCTTAGTTTCATTTCACTGGGGAGGAAGAATCTCAGCAGTTTGTCTGGTCACAAACTTCTCTGTTTCAATTTTTCAGTGGTCCTGCACCTGAACTGGTTTCAAGTGTAACCCTTGCAGTGCCTGGCTACAACTAAAGTTGAATCCTTGTCAAAGCAACAGTGCAGTAATTTACAACTTCTTGAGTTATATTTTATAAACAACTACTTGGTATCTTTACATTAATTTTTATGGTATATGGTCCCCCAGGATTTCGCGGGCCTTTTTTGTGATAGCTGCGGCCTAAAATTACTGAAATTACTGGGGCTTTTCCAAAAAGTTGTGGTGAAAATTGAGGCACTTTTAGGTGTTTGTTGCAATGAAATTGCGGGAGCAAGTGAAAGTTGCGATAAAAAGTTGCTTATTTCTCTCTTTGTAATTATAATAATTAATAAACAAACATTCTCTAGTCTAAAGAACCAAACCATTGAGAAATGGTCCTCTAAATCAGGGTTTCCCAACCCATGGGCAACAATGGGCCGTGGAGCACTGCGTGAAAATGTTTCAGATTTTTTTTCCCCCATTGGTGGGCCGCGGAGCGAGTAACTGACTTTAAATTGAGAACAATATTAATTAAGGGCAAAGTTAATGCGTACATATATGATATTATTTTGGCCGAGATTAATGTGATACCAATATTTTAATGCAGTTGACGCAACTTTGTTTACTTCCGGTGTGCGTTGCACCACTGACACTAAAGGCATTTGCATGGTTATCCAATTCACCTAGTACGACTTCACTAGAGACACGCCCTTTCTAATCTGATGATTGTACGACTCACCTCTACCTGCATGGTACCTGCAGAGAAGACGAACTAGGAGACCCTCCAGTCGGCTTTGGTTCAATCCTTAGGGTCTTTTACAAACCTCAGCCAGGCAAAGTACAACGTTGTCCCGGAAGAAAAACTTGCTTCCTTTTGCTCTGACAATGTTCCCCAACTCTGAAAAGTGTTTTTTCCAGCAGGGCAATGCTCCATGCCACACAGCCAGGCCAGTAAAGGTGTGGATGGAGTATCACCAGATCAGGACCCTGTCATTGCCAGCCCAATTTCGAGACCTGAATCACATAAAAAAAACTCTGAAATGTGATCAAGAGGAAGATGGATGGTCACAAGCCATGAAAAGAAGCCGAGCTGCTTGAATTCTTGCGCCAGGAGTAGCATAAAGTCACCCAACGGCAATGTGAAAGACTGGTGGAGAGCATGCCAAGACACATGAAAGTTGTGATTTTAAATCAAGGTTATTCCACCAAATATTGATTTCTGAACTCTTCCTAAGTTAAAGCATTAGTATTGTGTAGTTTAAAATGAATATGAGCTTGTTTTCTTTGCATTATTCGAGATCTGAAGACACTGCATCTTTTTTGCTATTTTGACCAATTGTCATTTTTCTGCAAATAAATGATCTAAATGACAATATTTTTATTTGAAATTTGGTAGGAATGTTGCCAGTAGGTTATAGAATAAAACTAAAATGTACATTTTACTTTAACACATACCAATAAATAGTAAAACCAGAGAAACTGATAATTTTGAAGTGGTCTCTTAATTTTTTCCGCGGCTGTATAGCTAGTTATGCTACGTTATGCTAAACACGTAGGTGAGGGTGCAAAGCATAGTGCAAAGTGCTAAGCCACATGTTTTCTTGTGCTTTGACCCCCTCTAGTGGTAGGAAAAAGATTACAGTAGAAGGTCCCTTGCAAACACTTACACAGGGTTTATTTACCTATTTTTGTTCACAAGATTCCACACAGCGGGAATTCAAGTAAGACATACATAAAAGTACTCATTCCATATACATATACAATATGACAAATAAAATTGTGCGTTCTGTACTTCAAGTGCCAAGTAAGTGTATACGAGCAATTAGTCAGTCAGTATGGAATTCTCCAAGTCACAGTACATTGAGGGAAAGGTGACAATATTACAATATTGTGATATTTGGTTTAATTTTTTATGTAAAACCTTACATCACCGGGCATTCAACCTCTCAGTGCCCGAGGCATAGGCAGACCGCACCAGTAATGCCAGCAACTTTACCAGTTTAACAAGCATCCTAGCACTTTCATCGTGTCTTGCTTAACGTTCACTGAGGAAAATTGGTTTTGAGAGTGATTCTGAGAATATGTTGGCCTAATATTTTATAATGGCACTCCCTTGGGGTCTGGCAGTTTTTGGGCAACAAACTGTTGAGTTGAGGAAATTAATGATCACAGCTTGGGAGTGGTCAGGGTGCTTATCAGCGAGTGGGGCCTACTCCATCTGGGGCCTCTTTCTCTGAGCAAAACTACCCACTTCAGTTCATTCTCACATTTAAACACACTCATGCCATTATGCTGACCAGGGGAGTGTTCCAAGAATGTGGTTTAGTGAGAGCTAAACCTCCTTATAGAAGAGCCCTGTGGCTTTGTTTTGCTAGGAGAATGAAGCCATAGGGCTCTTCCACTAGGAGGTTTACCACTTGCTCTGAGTTAACTATACCAGGTTTGGCACTAAACCATTTTCTTGGAATACCCCCCAGGGCTCCACATTCAACAATAAATAACAAAAAGAACTATACAATGTGCAAATTAAACTATGTTGAGGTTTTGTTGATAATCATATGACGCATAAATACCTAGTAGAGTGATTCATAATTGAACTAAGGGTAGACTATAATGACAGCACAGGTATCCTACCATGAGCCTCTTGTGATTACTGGTTGGTAAATGGTGCCTTAATGATCACTGGCTCTAAAACAGATGAATTACATCAATTTCATGGTTGATGCTAATCCACAGGGGTGCTGCTGATATACAATGACAACAGTGTAAAAGTGCTGTTGTAAAGGCATTCCTCTCCAGTCTCCGAACCATGAGTGACCAGTTCCACATTGTGACAGTCAGTTGTCTTCAGTGGTCTGTCCTCAGTTTTGCATGTTATGAAAACACAACATACACTGCCGCACACGCACACGCACACGCACACACACACACAGGTCAATGCTTCTTTAGAAGCCTGATTTCCATTTTGAGATACGTTTTGAGGTTCTCATCCTGTATGTTCTCCTCAATGGCCGCGAGGGCCTTATCGCCTCCATCATGGTAGTACTTAAGAAGCTGCTCCGCATGCTCAATCCACACGCAGTTGTGGCAGCCGCTCATACAGCAGCAGGTGGGTGAAGGCGGAGGCCCCTTGTCCTCTGACTTCTCCGTTCTCTGCTCAGTGTCTGAGCTTTTCCCGTCGGATGTAGTGCTTAAGGAAACCTGTGATTGAGTAGGTGAGGAAAGAAAGACCCATCCACCAAAAGGTCTGTGACGGTTACTGACATGATGCAGAAGTCTGACCCCAGTGCCTGGGAAGAGGAAGGGGACAGTTTTTCCCAGATGGGCGGCAAGGCAGAGACTGCAAATCTAAACAAATAAAGGACAAATGAACAAACAAATAAACAACATCTGATACACAGAGATAACGCGTGACAGTGTGCCTTTATGTACAGACAACGCAACACAACAGCACGACCAGGACACTGCTCTTACTTTCTAGCAGCATCTCACGTCAAACATTTTATCGTTTTGGTTGATCTCTGTCAATCTCAAACCGAGTCAGTCTTGACAGTTGGCAACCTTGATCTTACGAGGAGCAAGCCATCACACAATTAACTATTTTGTAAGTTATATGTAACCATTCACTAGACATGTCTTCCTATTTAAAATTCAACTATAAGCATTGTTAGCTAGTTGATACATTTCGAACAGAACAGAGTTCATTAGTCTCTTCTCTTTTTCGTCTTCTGTTGAGAGAGGCCGTGGCTCAAGGTTCTGTCCAAAGTTTCAACAAACAATAAATCATTAGTTGCTGTTAAAGTGTCGTAAAGATGTTTACTGTGCCTAGATAGCTGCTAAAAAACTACCTGGCAAGTAACAAAAAAATAACCTAGCAAACATTAGCTAAATTAGCTAGCCATTTAGCTACTTGGTTACTAACCTTGTAGAAACATGACGTCGCTCCCACGACCTTTGCACTTAAAATGGACATCTTATTTATCTCCGCAGTTACTTACATATCTACACAGCAGTTATGTCCTAAATAGTTCTGTTTTTTATCTATGGGACGGTGTTCTTTCAGCTGTCAAGGCTAAGCCAACAAGCGTCCGCATTCAAGGAGGAATCCATGTTTGAAATTGACGTCATGTTTGGAAACACACCAGTATCCAATCGAAATGAAGACATTTGGAACGACACTCTCAAACCAGACTGCAGCAATATCTGCAAGGCAGGTGGGAGGTATTTGCAAGCCTGCAACGGTCAGCGAATCCGGTAGATGTCAGTGACAGCGTTACAAGAGAAGTATACAGCGTTAACAGATGGGTATGATTCCCACACATCGCCTCCTTTCCAAGCTATTATTGATTCAATATTTTTCAGACAACAGAACCGTAATAAATCTAGAATTTGAAACATGACTGACTCAGTGTTAAAGTTTGCATTCATGAAAGTCTATTTCGGTATTTGTATAATTTTTTCACCAACTTCTTTTTGTAGGCTACTACATCACAGAAAAGGTCAGGGATTACCATGAACCTCAATAAAGGGGTTCAACTGACCCAGTTTATGGCTAATCCTGTACCACACAATTAGCATTTAAGAAGATTTATAGCCTGAGAAACCAGGGCTCTCTGTGAAACAGGACCATTATTTCCCAGTGGACAACAGGTCCTTTGAAGTTATGTATGCTATAGTCCAGTGGTTAGCCACTCTGTTAACCATGTTATGTCTTTACTGAAGCATGAAGAGGAATGTTGGTGTGTTGAATTGAGTGGGTGGAAATAGGAACAACGGCCAGGTCGAGATTCCCCACAGTTCCCACTGAGTGTTTTGAATGCTGGCTACATGGAAACAAAACAGGGTGACATTGCACACAGACACTGACCTCAGCCCAGTTTGTCTAGCATATGGGGTGTGCCGTGTCACAGCTTATCTAGGTATTCATGCATTTTTATAACTGATAGTCAGTAACAAAAGGCTCAGGTGCTGAAATCAGTGGCTTTTAGTGATTCTGAATCAGTTGATACCATGTAAATACAGCTGAAACGCTGCTCACTTGCTTGTTTTTCCCATTTATTTCTTCACTGTCACTGTAAAAATATTTTGTACAAAATGCTTGGGAAGTGCTGTATATAAAGTTATTATTACAGTTATCATAAGTTCAATACGCCTACACATAACTTGTGGTGATTACAAGTTACATGGTGTCTCATCATTTTCAGCATTCTAGGTGTGTCTGTACACTCCCAAGATATGTGATTGTAACCTGCTGTAACTACTGATACCTACATGATAGCTGAACAAACTGTCAAGATGAGTCAAGAATTCCATCAGCTCAGGAATCACCAATGGATCTTATCTGGCATATACTTTTATTGTGTTATGGGAATGCTCCCTGATTATTCAATTCAAATCAATTGCATATATAGCGCCAATAACAATTGAAATAGTCACAAAACGCTGTACAGAGCCCAGAGCAAGCACAAAGGCAACGGTGGCAAGGAAAAACTGCCTTTTCACATGGAAGAAATCTTGAGCAGAACCCTGTTCATAAGGTGGAACCCATCTGCTTGGAGGCGGCCGGGTAGAGCGATAGAAAATAGATGGGTGTGGTGGGGCAGAAGACAAGGGAGGAGAGGAGTAGAATCGAGAGTCACAGCAAGCAGATACATTCCTACACGCATCAGGGTTAGCACACATGCTGCATATATACATGCAAGATTACATGATACATACTAGATGGGATATCCATGATACATTCCAGATTGATAATTGATAAAGATGGAGAGAGCCAGTATTTCAAATATTGGCTGTAGAACAGCTAAATACCATACAGCTTGTTGATAATGTCAGAATGCAATTATAATGGTCATACAACATAATGAGGGTTGCATTGTACTCATGGGGTTTCCTATTAATAGAATGGGCAGATGAGTGTGAATATATTAGTAGAGAAATTGGTAGTTAGGCTGGCAATTCAAATATGTGTGTGATTCATTGTAGGCAATGAAAAGTAGATCTTTTGACGTGATTGTTAGAGAGAAGAGAGATGAGTTAGTACACAATTTTAAAGCGACCTGTTACAGTTGGCAGACATCAGAGAGATGGGAGAGTTAGGAGAAAGGAGAAGTTGTACGACACATGAGAAGGGCAGTATAACTAAGGGATTGTGCATGCTGGTCCAACACCCCCACAACTATGGTCTGTAGCTGACTATACCAATAACGTCTGGCAGGCCAGTTGCTGAGAGGCAACAACAAAGGCAGCCCTTTCCACCAGTGGCTCTTGAATGAGTGCTGGACCTCCACACACCATTCCAAACTATGGGGAGTAACAAAGAGGAAAGTTTTAAGTCCAAACTTAAAAGGTGAGAGGGTGTCCACAGAAAAAAAGGAAGGAAGATTATTCCAAAGGAGGGGGCCTGCCTGAGTGGGACGTCAGGTTTATGAGAGTCTATTTCAGTAGAAGACCGTTTGACAATGTTCACAAATTCATAAAGGGAACACAATAAAAACGAAATATTTTGAACATTTACTTATTACTCAAAAGATTTTGGTTTAAAGCATGTCAGATATATTGTGAGCAAGTACGTGTGTGTATGTGTGTGTGTGTGTGTGTGTGTGTGTGTGTGTGTGTGTGTGTGTGTGTGTGTGTGTGTGTGTGTGTGTGTGTGTGTGTGTGTGTGTGTGTGTGTGTGTGTCTGTCTGTGTTGTGTGTGTGTGTGTGTGTGTGTGTAATATCAGTGACTATATTGAGGCTGAAGAGCCTACATATCTGTCTATCAGTAAGTATGCCTGGCATGTTAGTGTGTGTTATTGTTGAGGTCTCTCTCTTTCTCTGTGTGTGTGGGTGTGAGTGTGCGTGTGTTTATAACCAGTCCAGTCTCTGAAAATGCTTGGACTCTTTCTGGATTGCATTTCTTTCACCACCTGTTCCCATGGAAACTGTGGATCCTGAGTTTACCGCACACAGGTATTTCCCAAGATGCTTCAGTCCAGAGAGAGAGAGAGAGAGAGAGAAAGAGATAGAGAGAGAAGAGAAGAAGAGAGGCCCAGGTTCAATTCCACATAAAAAAAGTGATGTTGTTTTTCCAAGCAATGGCCAGTTACAGTGAATTAAGTTCTTTAAATGTGTTAATCCTCATCTAAAGAGGGCTCTCATCTAGTACAATGGGCTGGGATCACTATCTGACAATGTCTGCACATTCCGATCATTGAGCTATGTGACCGTTCTCATCCAGCCAGATACAGTCCCATCGAGGCATACAGGCACAGGCATACAGGCTTTTTCAGACGTGAATAGGTATGCTGTTAGTTTACTCTGACGTTTGTTCACCAGCACAGCAATCACAATAAAAGTGGTTTTCTGTTCAGTTTTCAAATAGATTTATTTCACAGGTCATGGTGATGGATGAAACGACCTGGCCTTTCAAAAATTGTGATAATGGCAGCCAACAGTTATCATTGCTGGAACTGACTTATCTCTTTGTCAAACCTTATGCATATAAGCTTTTTTGACAGGGGCTGGGCTTTCCTCTACCTCCAACCCACACACACACACACTTACTGGGTGAGGCGACCATTTAGCTTTCTTTGTGTTTTGTCTGCTAATGCGGTCCATGGGCCACTTCCTATTCAGATGGACCTCATCCACCTGCCTCAACGCCTTAGACAAACACCTGACCTGTTCCCCATGTTCCTAAATTACATCAGTGCCATTCTCTTCAGCTGAGTCACCAGCCTCTCCCACTCCCACCATACTCTGGATTTGTCCCAGTTCAATAATGCGCTGCTGCGACCAGCCTTGAGTGAAGTCACACTCATTTTTCACAGTTGTTCTTTGCTAACAGGCCAGACTCAGGCTGGTTTCTACTCAAGGTTCCCTCCTGGCTTTTCTTCGCCACTGTTACTTTGGATTTGTTCCAGGGAATTCAGGTGTTCTGATCTGGGACCTGCCTAAAGATTCAGACTACTGAATACAACTGAATACAACTGAATTTAAATTATGTATGGTGCTGCTGGTGCTAAATCACAGAAAGATTGAGAGAGTTGTTTTCCCTACTATAGTCTTCGGTGCAGGTGTGAGTATAGGCCTGTTGGATGCACATGCATGCATGTGTTTACCTTCTCTCAGCTGTGTGTGTAAGTGAGGTTGTGTATGTCTGTGTGTGTGTGTGTGTGTGTGTGTGTGTGTGTGTGTGTGTGTGTAGGCTCACACCCCCCAGGCATTGGAGGCTGTCGGAGCAGGGACAGAGGTTTGGTTGAAGTGTTATTCAGATGCCCTTGGTCCTCAGAAAGACTCCCTCTATAGTGTGGTGGAAAGGTATACCAACATGATGTAGCACAGGTTCAGCTTTGTGCTGAGCTCACAATGGCAGCTCTGTTCATCAGTTCATCCTCCCCTGAAGCAGCTGGAAGACAGCTTCAGAATGACACCTTTGTGATGGTCCATACCCTTGCCCTGTCAACCCACAGGCAGTACTGAAGAAAGGTGTGCCAAGGGCAGAGGACAGACACCAGGAAGTCGCCTGTATCAGTGCGTTTTGTGTGATTAATGATTGCTCAAATAACAGCACCTCATATTGTTACATATTTTCAGCTCAAGTTTCATGATTTGTATAAGTGTTGAGATATCTCTCTGTGTTGGCTTCAGTTGGTTTGACCTGATTTTTTTACCAACAGTATTGCAGGTTAACTACTTGATGTTATTCGTTTTCTTATTTTCACAGTGCTCAGAAGTCACTGACAGAGAGCATGATATTTGCTTAGCATATCGTGGGGCTTTATGCTTTAGTCATTATTCCTTAGTTGCCGGTGGTTTGAGGAGGTGTTTTGTGTAATGGTAAATGGCCTGATCCAACACACACACACACTTAATCCCGTAGAGAGCCATGTCCGGGAAACCAAGCAAACAAAGAAGAGAAACTATGAGGCTGTTCCAATTAGTAGGGCATGAAGAGAAAGGGATGGGTGTCTCGGGGACTCTGTGGACTTTCCCAAGATGATGCACGTAGAGCAGCATCCGTTCAATTACCCAGAGCTCATGGCTGAGTCATTACCAAGGATTTTAGCTGTTAGATCGCTATATGACAGACAAACAAATTGTCCTCTTTAGTTTGGAACATCTGACAGACATAAGACAGAAACGTTTGACTTTGTTTGACTGTGAATTCATTTAAACTTGATGATACATGGTCAACATTGTGCTTTATCATAGAGTGCAATTTAAAATTGCCTCTCTGTTACCAGCAACCCCTGTCACAGAATGGTTTGGTTGTGTTGTCAGTTTTTCCCCTTTTTCAAGCTCACAAACCTTTAGAATACAGTAAATAGGTAAACACACAGCATTTATGTGTTACTCAACTAAACATCAAAGAGAGTTCGACCTTTCAGCATTTGCCTTGGAAGTGACTCAATTCATCTTTTAACATTTGCAAATGACGTAATTAACACCTCCGCCATACATACAGAGCATTTCCTATCGCCATTTGTATCACCTATGACACACCTCTGACCAGTTCACTTCAACTCCTCCTTCTTTTTTTCCCAAGCATACTTTCATCCTTTCAGAAATCTTTTTTGAGAGACATTTAGTGACATTTTCATAACCCCTAATTCTTCAGGTCAGTTTCAGTAGAGTGTACATATTGATGTCATTTATCATGTATGTAATAATCCTAAAATTGAAATGAGTTCCAGACATTCAAGTGGTCAGAATATTGGGATCATGCTCATTGAATGGTTCCCCACACTAATTCTTTGAAAGCCACAAGGTCCCTGGCCGTGTTGTCCCCCCCAACGTATCCTTTTGCCCTGGGCTGAGAACAGCCAGTGCTTTGTGAGCGTGAGGGGATAACTATGGGCCATGGCTCAGAGCACAGGGAGTTGGGCTCGTTAGGAAGTCAAAGTGCTGTCCAGCCCAGGGTCATTGGTTACCACTCTAATTCCCAGCAGTTAGAAGCAGGCCAGGAAAACGCTGCTCTGGAGTCAGAACAGCACTCAGGACTCACACCTCTACACTGTCACACCCTCTTCTACACAAACGTGGATAATGTATTCTGCTGGGGACTTCATACTCCTTTAAATAGGGGAAGTAGGCCATCAGCTAAATGAGGAAAATACAGCATGACATAACTGGTAAACAGGAACGCGTGCTGAACTAATTGGGGTTTTTTTTTGGGGGGGGGGTAGTTATTAGGTTTATTTCGTCCTGAATGGATGGATGGAGGCAGTAAAAGAGTTGTATTCTTATGTATATAGATTTCAGACAGATATGCTTCAATTAAGATGTCATGAATGAGGCCATGAGGATGGGTGTATTTAGACTCTATTCATGGGAGCCAGAGAACACACAATATATGACTCCTGATGGATGGAGGTCATCAGTAGGTCAAGTGTGTTTACACAGGAGGACTTCCACCCTTTTACCCCCACCCCTGCCCAGGGCCGTGTCTAACGAATGGGCTGACCGGGCTGCAGCCCCGGGCCTCGCCACCAGGGGGGCCTCAGGTCGCCCGATGTCGAGTGAGTCAACGGCACCGCACCGCGCATAACATTAGAAACATTCAGAGTGAAACAAATTATAATGCGCGAAAATGTCCGGTCAAAGAAAGCACGAGAGTGGGGCCAAAAGACTGGTCCGTGGACCGTGACCTTATAATCGCAAAAGCCCTCAAGTGCAAAGTAAGACTGAAGAAGATTAATTCACATTTCTAAACTTTGCTTTGGTTTGCACCACATCATTAAGACAGGGATAAACGCTTTTAATAACGCGCTTTCAAATACGATGATGCAGGTAACAAGCCAGGCTTCCCGGTTCCATCTAAATAGGCCTAATAAAACGTAAATTCTTTCAGCAATTGAAGATGTATGAGTTTTTATCCTCACGCATATCGCTGCAGATTAGGCTAATTCATTGAAAATTATAGACAAATTATGTGCAAGCCAGTTAGACATAGCTAAGTGAAATGTTTTAGCTTAGCTATAGAATCTTCCATTTTCGCAGTCATGGTCAAATATTAGTGTAGAGGTTTTCACTGAGGTTTTTTGTCAGATCAGCAGGACTTAATAGGTTCTACACTCAGTCCAGTTTTTGAGGTATTGCGCAATCTGAGATGAAGCACAGCTCGTCGTTGCCTCATCGTCTTGCTGTCTCCTGTCTGTTTGAACAGGACATGCGCAAATTGAGCGATTTTGATTATAAAACTGCTCGAAATGATTGGAATCATGCAGAAAATACAGTTATATCAGAGACCAGTAGAAAATATTTATTTCCTTTGATCGTTATTTGTTTTTTTACTGATGACAGGTGAAGCTCTGCCTCCCCTGACCGCACGTCGGTGCTCTCGCATAGAAAGTGCAACTTTCGAGGCTTAAAAATAAACATTCAATTTCTAGTCTTTTTTACACGTAGTAAGTTTCAATAACTCCATACCATTACATATCGACATTCAAGGAGCAAAGATGAGACGTCGTCGTGTGGTGAGAACTGATAGAAAATCGATAACAACAACAATCGCCCCGTTTTCTTTATTTTTTGTAACCTACAATAAATACAGCAGGATTCCAGTCAATGGAAAAATGGCCTCTCCCCACCGGCGATTGTTGTTGTTTACGATTTTCTATCAGTTCTCACCACACAACGACGTCTCATCTTTGCTCCTTGAATCACTATATGTAATGGTATGGAGTTATTGAAACTTACTACGTGTAAAAAAGACTAGAAATGGAATGTTTATTTTTCATTGAATGTTTACATAAAGTTGCACTGGGTGCCTTTAAACTGATCATATTTATAGAGTGGTTCTGTGGACTTTAAAACACTGATGTGACAGTGCACCTGGCGTGGGTTTGTGTGCGTGTCACGATGTGCGTCGGGGCGATATAGGGGCCTCATCCTGGTAATTAGCCCCAGGCCTCAAAATGTCTTAATCCGGCCCTGCCCCTGCCCTACAAACACCAACCATCAGAGATGATGTGGCCACTGAGCTCAGCCCTGCTGTAAGTTATGTAAGGTAGGTTTTGGCAAAAAAACAACAACAACATCAAAAACATAGTTTTTAGTGAGCTACTCAAATAACTTCACAGACAAGATCACCATATTGTTGTAACCTGTGGTACACCATACAAAAAATGACCATGCCATGTTTGCTGCCTAAGTGAACAATTAGAGAGTCACTCCCTCCACAGACAGGCACCCATTTCCCCTTCTCTGCGCTGTCCTCCCCCTTTTGACAAGCTGTCTGATCCTGTCTGTACAGTTGCATGCATACATATACAAGACCAAGCACATACATATACATACATACACACACACACATATACAGGAGTTTAAAGATGCACTTTCAGCTGTAGGAGAAACTTCAAAAAATGGACTCCGGAGCTGAGATGTTTATCTTGGCTGAGTAAGGGGCAATGATGGTGAGATGTGAGGGCTGTTAATGTGAAGGGAAGCCATCGAGCCTCTGCCTTGGCCTCGGTGGGTGTTTTTCAGTTCGCCATGGGGCCCTGAGGGTGCTGGTGGTAGAATGGGTTTAGTGGAGGGGGAAGGGGGGGGGCGAGGGGGGGCTGGTGGTGACTGGATGAGGTGGAGTCGCATGGGCTGTGTGTGTGGGGCAGGGTTGGGGAGTTGTTGTTTTTCCGCTGGATAGAGAGGCTTTGACTGAAGGCCTCATGGTGCCAGAGAGCCCAGGATCAGGGCCAGATCAGAACTTGCTGGATGGAGTTCATCAGTCACACAGGCGTACACACACACACACCTACACATTGTACATACAGCACTTCTAAAGACACATACTTACAGAAGGGATGTGCGGATACAAACAGACAACCCTTTTGTAATAACAAACCAGACATTTATAATTAGAGTTACAGTGTCACACAATGGGTGGATAAATCACCTTTCAGACAGCACTTCCTATGGGAAACCCATACCACTGTGAATCGTCCTGCTTTGAAGAGTGTATGGAGCTCTGAACTAAACTTGTCCTTTTGGCTGACTATCTGAACTTAAAGGGGCCAAAGATTTGCTTCACTATTTGGGCTGTGGGTTTCAGACCATTTAGTCTGTGCTATCCTGCAGTAGTGAGAAATGGACGTGGACCACATTATGTACTTTTAATAAATCAGTAAGATTATTACTGTAAATTTCCACTGGCATTCTCACACCATGATCAATAATCTGATCTATTTTTGTTTCTCTTTTCCCCTTTTCTATTTCGGAATTCATTGACCTCATTGAAGTCCCCTTTGTAGCTGACAGCAGATCCGGCAGTGTCTTGTTTATGTTTAAAGTAGACTTGCCACTTAAATTAAAGTGCAGACTTTGCCTTATTATTATGAACATGTGTTAACTGTTTTTCTAAGTCCAGTCATTTTTATTGATGTCTAACAGTGGCAAGAGGGTCAACCTTTCTGAGAGAGTTTTCAATAAAATACTTTTTTTTAGGGCACCGTTGGCCTAGAAATGAGAGCACAAAAGAAGGATTGCTGCCTTACCTCCCCTCCCCTGCAGCATTTATCATTGTCTGAAAAAGATTGGGAGAAGGGGGAGAGAGGAGAGAGAGAGAGAGAGAGAGAGAGAGAGAGAGAGAGAGAGAGAGAATATGTCCTATTTCAGATGTAATCAGAGAAGATCCCAGGAAGGTAGAGGGTAGCTGAGGGGCTTTTGCTAGCCCAGTGTGACCTCTGTCTAAGGACCAGGGGCGAGGTCATGAATCTCTCAGAATATATGAGAAGTTCATGTGTTTGGGTGTTTGTACTGAATGTACTCTACTGTATCAATGCAAGATTATGGAGATGCTCTCCACTAGACTGACTCTATCCTGATAAGGAAGACACCAGTCATCTTTAGTCAGTCAGCTGTTATCTTTCATCTTTCTATCTAGCAGTGACCAAGGGTTACTGCAAATATTGAAGACATAGAAACAGCCATCCCATAATAATTGTTCTCCATGGTTACTGTTTCTAGGCAGTGATTGACAGATTTCCACTGAGAGCAGCTGTTGCTCTACTCGCTTCGTCTCATTATCTGTTCATGCGGGCTTTAATTATATGCAATTAAAAAGTACATTTACTGGCATTCAGTGGGGTGTGTTTTACAAGACTGTTTGTTTAACCCATTTAAGCCGGGAAAGCATTACCGCTGTTCTACCATTAAAGCCGGGAGCGCTGTTGCGTCATTCTACCTTTAAGGCCGGGAAAGCGTTTGTGTCGTTTTCTCTGTATAAGGGGGGTTTTTGCCCAAAGTGTCGGCCTCTGGGCCAATGAAATGCATCAGAATAGACATGTGATAGTGCCTCAAATGTTTTGCCATTAGTAGTTTAAAAAAAAAATCGTTGGCTTTCTCGCTTTGCTAAGTAACGTCTCCTCCGCGACAGCCAGGATTATAGCTCAAAGTAAATTAGGCAAGGAGTGAGTTGTGAGTACTGGTAGTTACAGAATATGGTTATCTGTAGTTGTTAACGATTGTTACTTGCTTAAATGTAGGTTTACTCGAGGTAAATGAAAGGGAATATGGTATCATAGAGGGCTATATTAACACTAAGCTAGCTTGCTATGTTGTTAAAACTTTCTCCAGTGAGCGAGTGTGAACGAGCGAATTATATCGACAACTCTCTATTCTTTGCATTACTATATATTCTAGTATTTCAAAACAATAATCAGTCCCTATAGAATGTTGTTTATAATCAGTTAATGCTACTGAATCCTCGTTTGACTTTATTATAGTGAATGCTTTGGTTGCCTTCCATTTCAGCCCAGCATACAGTATTTATCAGTTGATAAATAAGATGTACTTGAAATTTGTTTTGTTTTTTATTTGGATTATTCCTGTTTTTTCCCTTTTAATGGAATATTTGACACTAAACTAGTTCATCTGTATCTCAGTGATAGTATCCAAATGAGCATAAAAATATCACTGGTATGTAAAAACTACATGGACAACAAAATAGATGTTAATCGTATTCCCTTCTGCTCATAATAAAACAAGTAAACAACTCAAAAGTTAAAACTTTCCCTATAAGAATTTAATATTTATAATTATATAGTTATATACTTTATTTCACTTTGTTGTATACTTTGTCATATAGCTTATTACATTTTATTCTACTGTTTTGTGCTGATCCTGCACTTTTACATATTTTGTTTACTTTTGAGAAGGTGTATGTAAATATTGTAAATATTTGTAAATACAAATTCAAATTCTCATGAAAGCCACAGGTGTAAGCTCTCAAATACTTTTTGAATTGTGTTCCTATCTGTTACAGGGGCTGAGAAATCAGTAATGTAGTAGGCGTTGACACAATTGCTGAATTTCTAGAAAAACTTCAGGTTTTGGGGGCTTTTCTGAAATCGCCTATAGGTTTTACAGGCATTTTTTCCAGGCGCTTTAGGCCTAAATGGGTTAATCTATTCCTTAATGTTTGTTGTTTGCTCGTTTGTTTTGAGCTTATTGTCATGGCACGTTATTTCAGTCCTGCTGTTCAGACTTAGATAGAATTCTGGTCAACTTTGAGGACTTGGTGAGGAGCTATAATTACTGGCATTTAAAGAGTAAAGGTTGTTGGTGACTCTTTAGATACTCTTTTTAAATGCAATCTTTGGTAAAAATGGATAACTTTCAGTTCCTGAGCAACAAGACCAAGCGACCCATTGAATACTTCTTGAGTTCATAATAGCTCAACTGGTAAAACAAGAGTAGAGTACAGTATTAATGCTCATATGTCAGATAGAGACCATCTGTCCAATGTTACAGAAAAATTTCTTTTTTCCCACATCAAGCTTTTCTCCAATTGTCACATGAAGCCATGGCGTCTACATTGCAAACTTGTGGTGATCCATTGGACACTTGTTTATCTATCGATATGATCCTCACTAGTTGTGTGATCGTGGAATTCTCTGCAGTGGTTGTCTTTCAGTCCTGAAATACCAAACAGGCTCATTGATCATAGAGTCGCGGGCCTACTTAAACGGAGAAAATAAACAGAACATTTGTTAAGATAAACACTTCAAAAAAGGGGGACCTTTTTTTTTCACATCCCATGTGTGTGACAAAGAATGTTCCATGTTCTGTCAAACATTCTTGTCCTGATAAGAATAAATAATGTGTGTACACCAGAGTCAATGTGGTAGGCCTTGTGATGTTATCTGAGGGGGCCAAACCTTGCATACATTATGCAAACAACTTTGTTTCCATTTATGTCAATGCAGCTGAGATAGAAGGTTCCGGAAAAAGAATAATAGCCCTTCGGTGATAGAAAGACTCAGCTCTGATGCTACCAAATTATGCAAATTCGTGCAAGTATCACTTTTCCACTGAAAAGCATCCACTGGTATAATGAAACACTGGATCTTTTCATTGGCAATAGTTTGAGAATTTTACCTAGCCTAACCAAACCAAACACCTGTGTACGCTATGAGGAAGTATTTGTTTGTCACTATTTGGCACAGCTCACCATGCTGTGATCCCTTCTCGTACAGGCTAACATTATTGAAACACGCCTTTAGTCTTATCTATTCAAATGGACAAGACACTTGTACAGGTCACCTCTGTCATCTGTGTAATTGCAAGCAAAAAAAGGAGCACCGAAGATGACTCCTGCCTTCACATTACGAATGGCTTCTCTGTCTTGTGAGTTCTGAATTCTTTGATATGTCATCATAATAATCCATGTTATGTGTTTAACACTTTGAAAGTGGACACAGAGAGCTTTATATGCACCAGAGATAACTGAGAAGCACACAAAATACACAAAAGCCAAACAAAATCTAGTCTCTTCAACAACATCTTTTATCATTGCAAGTTGAATGAAAAGGGTGTGTCCAGAGTCTCAAATATTTCGTATTTATCTCCCACCCATCCCAGAATTCACTTATATTTGGTTGAGGGTGTGAAATTAGATGGGTTTTTTTCATGTGCAAGTCGCTTTTTTGAGTGTGCTTTAACCTTCGGAGGGCCTTCCATGTGGAACTTTCTAGCTTCTGCCTGATTCACGGTATCCACCCCTCTGGGTAAAAAGCTGTGATCTTATCAGGACATAGGATGCAAATAGTTAGTAGTGTACTGTAGAGGGGGTGTAATTTTCCATTCGGTGCACACTTCCCTTTTCTGCGGACTGTGGCCTTAAGCAGATAGAGTGACTCTGGCGAGTGTCTGGCACGGGTCTGGTGCAGGTCAGGCAGGTCTGGTGACCGGAGAGAAAAGAGGACACCACTTCACCTGATGTGCCATCGCCCTCGCCCTCGCCCTGACCCGGCAGCCAGACATTCCCAACAGACCACCAGAGCAGAGAAGAACACAGAGAGAGCGGAGAGGGGAGGGATGGAGCGAGAGAGGAGAGAGACGGAGCGATAGAGTGCTGTTGATGGGTATTTGTAGTTTTTCAAGTTCAATAGCAACCCTTAAAATAAAAAAGGCTGATAACAAGCAACTTGTAAAAAGATGTTTTATTTTTCAATAAATTTAAAAGGAAATACAATATAGATTCTTCATGATCTTTTCAATCTTACTCCCATTTATATTAACTCTGGTGCAGAAATGTAGAAATCTTTGAGTGAAATTAAACATAATTGTGGATGGTCATACCAAGGTCTAATGATATGTTAGCACAAGGTGAAACAATAGCTTGCTCATGCATGCAATTTCTTAGTAAACATCAGATCTACCTAGGTCTCAATATATACATATACGTAAGTGAAATGCCATTTTTAACATATTCCTTCAAACGATAAAGAATATGGTCTGTTAAATAAGGTCAAGCAATGGCCAAACAGCTTCATATGCTTAGGTGTGTTACTGTATGATCCCCACATACACCATGCCTCATGTAGCTCATCACCATCCACAATGTTCTGTTGTTTGTGCTCCTGTTCTTTTAATGGCGGTCCTGTGTGTGTGAAGAGTGTGGGTGTTTCGCATTTGTATCAGTGAGTGAGTGTTTGGACAGATTTGGACAGGTTTGGATATTTTGACGCGTTATCACCAGAGGCTGGTATCCGTGGAAACCCAGAGCCGTTTGCCAGCACCAGTGTTTGCGTGCTCTGTATAATAGCCAGGCTTATCTCTCAGAGTCCAGTGCCAGCCTGGTATTCCCATGCCTGCAGGTTCACTCAGCGGACAGGTGTTTTGTCCTGTGTACTCAACCTGGTCTTGCTCTCAACTGCAACCCGCTCCATGAGAATCAACAGGGTGCTTAACAAAGGTATCGGCATTCCACGTCTTTGGGTGGAGATTGCTGAAATGGTTGAACATTGATCCGGTCACCACAAACAAAGTCTTGTCAGTCTTTCCATTCGTGGCCAAAACTCCTTGAAATAACAGCACAATGCATTCAGAGGTTGTGGAAGAGAAAATGTCCATTAACAGTAGATCGCATGGCAGGTTCTGTGTGAGGATTTACCACTGGGCTTTCTTGTGTAAGCCATTACCCTGGAAAGAAGAATAATGCAATAAATAAGATCAGGTTATCTACATGAATGCCATAAAAGAGAAACATCTGTAACCTTTCATGGATTTAACATGGCTGATTGCATGCAGTTTACCAGAGTCATGTTCTCAAAGCTTCTAGGATCTTAAAAAAACTCCTTGCAAAACTGTGTGGATGGTGAATGCTTTGTTCATTATTTACTTCTTGTTATACATTATACGATGGATGTATTGTACATTATCTTCTTTTTCTTATACATTATATTTTGGATGTATTGTACATTGTCTTCTTCTTGTTAAACATTATATGCTGCATGTATTGTATGAGATCTACTTATTGCCCCTATTTGAAAGTTATGGTGGTAGTATTCATCTGTACTGCACTTTCCAGTAAGAAGGATTCACTAGTGCCCAAGTGTGGTTACTGCAGTCTCCAAAGTCCCTGCTGTGAGAACATGTTCTTCTGGTAAGTGACTGTGAGAAATCTATGGCTCACATGAGTTTATCAGGCCAGTCGAAGAGGCAGAAAATAACTGAGGAAAGCACTGAGACTTGCCACAGACACATTCCAAGAATGAAATAAGATATACTGTGGAAGAATGAAGAGAGAGAGAGAGGGCACAAGAAGAGATGGAAAGTCCCTTGGGGGCAGGAGATCAGGCAGATGACTGAAAGAGGTGAATTCAATAGGCTTGGAGGAGGGAGGGAGAGAGGAAGAATAAACATGAAACCGCAGTACATGCTGAAGGGCAGGAGAGATTTCCAAAGCTAAGTTCCAGAAAGTTAAAGATGGAGTTCATGATGACTCTTCATTACTATTCAGAGATGATGGATAATATTCTTCCAGTATTGATGGATATATGTTTTATAGCAATACAAAAACCAACTGCACCATATGAGTGACATCTGCATAATGGATCTAAAGTTTTTGCCAATATTATGTGAGTGAAACATTTACGTTGATCCTTATTTGAGCTTTACTATTTAGCCATTCAGCCTTGCCAACTTGAATGCAAAAGGTCATCCATGTGGAGTGAACGGAGGTGGGAGAGTGAATAGTGGAAAGTTGAGCTGGGACAGAGGACCAGGGGACAGTGGACATGCTGGGGAGACAGAGGACATGCTGGGGAGACAGAGGACCAGGGGACAATGGACATGCTGGGGAGACAGAGGATGGCCTCTGGACCTACACTGCTGGCCTGCCGCTGGCTGGGGGCCTCCTCCGTGTGGAGGGAGGGGCTGCTGCTGCTCCCATTCTGGGATGGGGGGGTGGCCGTGGCGCGGGGGATGTCATACGACTGCACCTCTGAATGCTAAGAGGGGAGGGGAGGGTGTAAGGGGGAACGGAGAACGCCGGAATGTGGATGTTAGGGTCAGACAGGTGCAGACACACACACACACACACACAATCACACACGTACATCCAGACATACCTCCATCACCACACACATTCAAACACAGGTAGTAGTACACTTTCTCCAGCACATACACACCTGTACATATACAAGCAGGCACAACCCCACACTCAGAAAAAAGAACAGAATATCACACACAGATGTTTTTCTCAAGAAATACAAAACTAAATCATTGCCAAGATCATTGATAGTGGACTTCATCATTTTGAATTAGGTTAGGTCTTTAATATTAACTGAATTTTAAAGGGGTAAATCATGAAAGCCAGTTACAGGACTTTCTCCAAACATAAGACGTACACTCACAGTGCTGACTCCTTTGCTGATGAGGGCTAACTCAGTGGGCTGGTAGACTGAGCTGCGAAGCTGGCCGTTGTAGCCGCTGTAGGGGGACACTGGTTTGAGTCCTGAAAGACAGACACACAGACAACTGCATTTAAAACAGGAGTAGAAGATCACAAATCAACAAAACTGTCAAATGTTCAATGTAAGCAACATAACAAATATGAGTATAGAGAACATGTGTCTTTTGGATAGTGTGTATGCAGAATTTAGAGTATGCCATTTTTGTCTTATGTTAAGTACAATTGTTTGGTATCAATTCAATGTACATTTAAAATGCTATTCATTGCCTAACCTGACAAAAATAGCTTGGGCGTTGAGTACTCTCATACAGCACAGAACAACCTGTCCTAGAGGATTTGTCTTGTAAGCATCCTTTTTACAAGGCTCACCGAGCCGTAAGTCTGGGGGGGACTGTAAACAGACTAGGCAGCAGAGTGTACACACTCAGACCTGACAGTGGCTTTTCCGTCATAAAAACCTGGCACTGGCCACTCGAGATTGCCAAGGACCCCGAGGGGGCCTGAAATGCCTGGTCCCTCTGTGAAATATCTACCCGCGATGATACTGTTGCCACGCCTCGGTCGCCATAGCAACATGGCAACGCAAACACAAGAGGCAAGACCTCTGGTAGGGTCTGGAGATGAGGCTCACTGTGTGGAGCATGGTGTGTGTTTTACAGGCACCGCCCCTTTCTCTGCACTAAATTAAATGCTATTGTTAATCTTGCTAAAGGGGGATTGTAAAAATGGAATTAATTGGTATTATAAGTAAACCTCATCTTCTTTGTTAGCCCACTGACCTAGATCAAAACATTTTCTTTAGTAGGAACCAGGTCAAAATTAAATACAGGTATGGCCAATATAGATATGCAGGTATTTGCTAATATACAGTACAGTTTTTGATTGTGTCTGCTCAGTTCACTGGAGGAGGCACACTGCGATGAACTCTCTATGCATTCTTCCATCAAAAGCATCTTGCAAAATCTTACATTCAAAATGAAACTGGACAGAACTGCAATGGAACATGGAAGAGGGAGAACTGTGATTGACCTTTTCTGTGTACATATGTATATTTGTTCATTTAATTGTGCGGCAGGGCGGGCATCCAACCCCATCATCAAAGGCAGTCTGTGGCAGAGTGGGCAGAGAGAGGCACAGAGGAACGCAGTGTTCTGACTGGACTTCCAGCAGTCTGATCAGATACCGGCCCTTGAGTGCCTTTACAACATCAGCATATCAAATTCAGGAGGCTAAGCAGCGTTTCATGAAACCCGCGCCTGGTTTTCAGGATGTTTTGGTGCCGTTTCTTTTTTTTTTTTTTTAAGCCCTCCCCTCCACCAAGGGTCCTGCACTGTCCTTTAAATTCAAGACTGAACAAAAAAGGCCCCCAAATTCCTTGCGGTGGTTCGCTGTGTTTAGAGGGAGAGATACATAAAGAATGTAATCCAGGCGTGTGGTGTGGTATTCTCTATTTTTTCCATTACAATATGGATATACTGTACATAGGTATGTACAGAGCATGGTCTATAGAATATCAAATTGTGGGACTACCTCCAAGGCATATCTCTGCATTCAAAGTTCAAATCTTTTCTTTCCATCTAGCCTAATGGCTCACTGAAAATGACAAAGCATGTGTGTGATGAGCTGATACCTGAGTTGGGCTCATCCATAGAGAAGGCCTTGTTTTCCATGAACATGTTCTGCGAGCTCTGCTCCTTGAGTATGGTCTCGTAGCCTACACCGCGGCTGGGGTAGAGGTCCTCCCTGAACCCGGGCTGGTCCTCGTCGTCGGTGCTGAGGCTGCACATCTCCGGGATGGTGTGGAGCAGCAGGAAGACCCAGGCATTGGCCACCAGGGCTATGGCCAGCGTGGGGTCGTCCCACATGGGCCCGCCTGTCCTGCCGTTCCCATAGACGTACATGGTGATCCATGCCACCCAAATGCACACGGACAGCAGGCCCGTGCAGAGGACGCATCCGGCATCCTTGTGCCACTGCTTGTGCCGGCCGGCCAGAGCGGGCAGCGCTGCCACCACCGCAGCCAGGACCAGGCACATGACGTAGATGAGGGCCATGGTGAAGTCCTGGTTGGCGATGTTGCACGGGATGGCACTGCTACTGCCAGTGGTGTTGGTTGGGTACCGCACCACCGTTATGATCAGCCACTCTGTGTTGATAATCACCTCCACCAGCCACAGCCCCAGAGCGCCCAGGCAGAGCACCCAGGAGCGGGGGCCGCTGTCACGCCTGGCCAGCAGGTTGAGCCGGACGTCCTGCATGAGCAGGCAGGAGAAGCAGCCCGCGAACAGCACGCCGAACAGGAAGCGCCGTGAGGCACATGTGGAGAAGTCACGGCCAACCAGGAAGGCAAACGTCAGACAGAATAGGCCCAGTGTGCACACCAGGAAACACACGTGTAGGCCCACAGAGCTACGCCGCTTGGGGTCCGAAATGAAGGGTAGGCTGGCAAGGAGGACGATGAAGAGGACCAGCGAGGCAACCACTCCGGCTGCGGCAAAGGCCTCCAGCACGATGCCCCACACGGCACTCAGGTCGCACAGGTTATAGTAGAGGGAGTCCACATTTGGACCACAGCCCTGGGGCCGGCTGCCTAGGGTCTTGTTGGCAGCAATGGAGCCAGGGAGAGAAATGAGGACAACCAACGACAGCAGCAAGCGGACTCTTGGGAATGTAGGCTCTGTGGTCGCCATGGTTCCTAAATGCAAATACACACACAAACACACACATGTACACACGAGAGAAGAGGAATGAGTTTAACCATGAAGAGGACACAGCTATATGTAGAGGAGGTGGTGTTCAATGTCACCTTCCTCTGCAGAATCACCAAACACACTCCTTAGAATAGACAGCTAAGTCAACAAAAAAAAAAGTGAAAAGACATTCTCACAAAGTCACACACTTACCATAAATCAGCCATAGTCAGTACAAAGACCTGCCCTGTCCAAATATTCGTGTTTGCCTCATAGGAGAAACCTAACCCCACTATAGGATAGGGGCCATGGGCAGGGCTGGTACCTTTTGACGTTGGAATTTATCCCAGACATTTTGTTAATCATTGATCGATTTTTTTTGTCCTTGAATGTTGATTTTGTGAAAAGAGAGGTTTTGACATGGAAAAAAGGAGACATGTTGAGAAGATAAAGAAATGCACTGACAATGCTCCATGGAAATGTAAGGTGTGAAAGCTGTGGACCATTCAAATATACAAACTCGCAAGCAAACAAAACTCGCTTCCTCCGATATAAAACACAATATACACTACTCTCTCCTTACTACATGTACAACTACACACACACTATGACATCATAACCAAATACAATATGTGTAAGGGATAATGTATAGAACGCAGGTCATTGTCGGGAAAATAAGCCCCGACAGGGCGAACAGCACCCCGACGCGAAGCCTCAGCTCTATCAATTGGAGTTGTGCTAATGAGAAAGGACTATTTCATAACCAAATCAAAAAGGCCTGATCCAGGTCACATGCAGCTGGAAGAGCAGGCTGTAGACGTGAGGCCTATACACTTCCATCCACAATAACAGCTGTTCCTATTTCAATAGGTTGTTGTTGGGAAACCTTAATGGTGATATAAACCCTCGTCAAATATTCTCAGTTTGTAGATAATAGATTGACATACACAATAGTGTATTGTGCCATGAAGCGGGAGTGATGGGTGTGTGATTGCCTGAATTTTCCGTGTGTGCTTTTTCATATGATGTACTCCCAATGTTCTCCGCGTAGAATGTCTAATAATTTGATTTTAGCATTCTAATTTGGAGTGTTTTCTCTCTTTTGTTGATGTACTGTATTTTTAAATGTGTCTGTGCTGTGAAATGTGTCTGTGCATGTAAGCCCGCTCCATTTGCCACTCTGAATGCTTGTGCCCTTGTGGAAAAAAAAACGGCAAGAATGTCAAAGAAACATCTGACTCTATGGGATCTTTACATTGGTGTCAGTCTGTGGCATCCGAAGATGGCCACGCTCGAGAAGACGGGAGAATGGCTGGAGATGCCAGCACACCTGCACCAGCTGGTGGATGCACCTGTCTGAAGAATGACAGAACCAGCCCCAACCTCCACCGCTGACTAGCACATTCCAATCACCATGACGGAGATCCCAAAACAGACAACCACAAAGTGGACAACAACGAAGCTGAGGCGCTTTAGTGGAGAGAGACTGCTGGAGGGGCCCAGGTGGCAATTGCATTAGAAGGGAAGGTGCTCCAAGTGGTAGTGGATGAGACTAAAGCTCATCAAACGCGAGCCTATGACACTCTGTGTTGTGAGGAAGACTTCTTTGCTGGACAACAGGTATGGATGAATCGCCCCAAGAGAAAGAAGGGACTGTCACTGAAGCTGTCGAGCCAGTGAGTTGGGCCGTGTACTGTTGTGGCCACATTTTCTGATGTACATTACCGAGTCCAGTTGATGGGGCATAGAAGGACAGTGGTCCCGCAACACGACCAACTGGCTCTGTACCGGCCCCTGGCTCAACCCGAGAGAGAGAGGAGGAAAACACTGAGAATGAGGGTGTACTGTTCACCCCTGTGACTTCCTCGCAAGCATCGGAGGAGCCCCTTGGGCACTAACAGCGACCACGCCGACTCCCCACCCATCTTAGAGACTTGTGTTGCAGGCATGGGTCATGTGTCCTGCCTGGTGGGGGCTATGTGGTGTGTAGTGGGACTGATATGTGTGTGCTTGTCATATAATGTTCTCCCCATGTTCCCTTTGTAAAATGTAATAAACGGCAAGAAAGCAAAGCTACACCTAACTCCACAAGACCACTAAAGTATTGTGTGGAAATATGCAGTTATTGAAGTTAGGATTAAATAAAGTTGTTGACATAAGTGTTTCCGAACATTCGAGCAGTTTAAAAGTTGTGAATACCATGTTGTTAAGAATAAACAATATCTTAAGAGCACCAGTTAGAGTCTTTTTGTTTTGTGTTTGTGTTTGTGCTTTGTAACAATGTCCTTGTGTGATATGGTATTTGTAGAAAACCTGGATACCTATGTCATTGTTATGTTGCATTGTGTGTCAAAACAAAAAATATGTGAATTATAAAAAAGAGCACCAGTTAGAATTTCGAGCACATTTGGAAAATGTCCTCTCTACATCTGGCAGTTCTGATATCTTCATGATTCACACCATACCATGTCCGATGTGTTATCTTTCTCTATCAATTATTGCATAGGGAGGTGTTTCTCTAACTTATGGATGTTTGTGGAGTTACTGATTAGGTCCTGTGAACCAAACCCACACACAAAACTGTTCACGGCCTTAATGTCGTTCACCCTTTGGAATGCGAAAAACAAATACAACACCACATCGAAGGACATATTAGCCAACAACAAAAATCAATTCTGTATCTTCAAAGGTCATACTGAAATCCAACACCACACAGACAGCTATTGAGAACTGAACTGGCGTGAACAATATGTTAAAAACAGGTTCTTTGGTATTACATAAATGTGCACTCTACACGGCTGCACTGTGGTTTTGAGCAGGGGTTAAACAGGGCCGTGGCTCAGCACATACGCTCTTCAATTTCATCAGGGGACGCTGAAACCCGCCACATCCATCTTCAACAATGTATATATGTATAAGTGTCACACTTACAGGTCGTTATACTTAAAGCAATGACTAAACATATTTTCATTCCTTTCTTTAGGTCTAATAACCCTACATTATTTGCAGCCACTGTTATGTAGGCTGGCTGTAGAGTATATAACAACTGAAACATCAGAAGTCACAGGGTTCCCCTTCGTACTGTCGGTGGATGTCCCCAACAGCCACTTTACAGATCAACCCTCTCTTTTCTCAGTCAGATGGTGCAGATGCCACAGCTATAGATGGATGGCAAGGAGGATGGATGGCAAGCAGAGAAATAGGTCAGCAACTGATATGGACATAATTTAGTTTGATAATTGGATGTAAATGTGTCTGATATTCTGCGTAAACAACATACATGACGATTTTACTTAATATAGTTTAACACGAGGCGATATGGTAAGCGACTGGTTGCATTAAATCTTCGCAAGCTAGCTACCTGTTACATTAAGATAGCTGGTAAGCTCAAGTTGAAGTTGAATAAGTAAGAGTAACCCAATTTACATAATGGGTAGGAAATGCAAACTAGTCTTTTCCTAGCTATTAATTCATGTCTATGTATATTTAATACTTATATATTTAAGAAGGTTAATTAACTCCCTTTTAATGAAATGATAAGTGTGGTCCATCTACATTAATTAAATAGTACTCCTAGGGGTAGTCTAACTCCACCATTCCTATGTCTGATACTGATACACAGGAGCCTGCACTTACAGAAAGGTTTTGTTGTCATCAACTGTAGTTTTGCATACTGCTACTTCAAAGCAGAGGGTTGTCAGCACCGGTCATAGCCTACCTTGTTGTTTATGTACAGTGTGCCAAATTATATGAATCATAGGCCTACATTTTAACGTATTTAACATTGTTAAAATGATACTTCATAATAGAAATGTGTGTGAGATTTTATCGAAATGTAGGCCTGGAACCACAGATCCCCTCCACGTTTCAAATCCCAATTTGACCCCTATTGACCGCTATTTTATTCCCAATATGAATGAATGAGTGAATCTCATGGAAGTATTTTTCATCTTTTACCCTTGAAGCAAATAGACCACAAAGATGTATAAAGTGTAGGCCTAATTATTACAGTGCACATGGCCCAAATGTAAGGATAGATTTGCTTACAAAGACGTAGCCTATATGGTATATGAGGTGAGGAATTGGCAATATGTCCAGCTAAATTCCCTGGTGTGTCCAAAAGTTCTAAGAATGGCTCGTTTAACTTGACAACCGCTGGATCAAAGCACATTGCAGAACAAGGAGCCCTGGCCAATGATTTTTAAGTAGCCTAAAAGCAGGACTTACTGTCCCAAATGATCTATCACCTGCGCAGGTGGAGAAGGAGAATCACAAGCAGACGATAATAATGAGTAATAGGCCTACAGTTAACTAAAATGTAATTAAATTTCATTTAGATTATTTTGGCACAATACTACGGTCACATTTTGCTACAACAATTTAACCTCAGAAGCAACATTAAAAACAAAAATGAAGAAAATGTGGTTGGTGATGTCTTTCAAACCACACACAAATACTCCTTCTGATCCTTCCAACGTATCATAAAGTTTTAACGTTTAACTTAAGTAAATACGCATATCAAACTGATTTTATTTTTGGATTTCAGTCACAAAGTTGGCGACACAACCACGATTACACCGACCGTATACTACCAATAATAGCCTTTTTTCAAGCGGGTGAAACGTACCTGATTAGTAGTGGTAGTTTGCAGGAGTGTTTTCTTTAATCCTCAATCTTCTATTATTAGAATTTCACCTGTTCCACATGTAGAAGAAAAATATATTCGACATTCTGCACCCAACGTGACCAGCGGCGCGGTTTACAAGACTTTCTAGTAAGCAGAAGGGAAGGTAGGGTCTTTGCCCGCTATAGAAACAATGCTGCCTTTATGTAGTGTAACGATAATCTAAAAGTAGGCTAGTGCTGAATGCGCAGTCCTCCAGCGTCCACGACCGCGCTCCTCCTATGAGCTCAGGCAAGTTTTCGAATGAAGCAAACCTCAGTTGATGCAGTGAAATTGGTCCCCTGCCTGAGAATGCTTACTCACCGCTATTCTCTCCTCCTCCCTCTCTCTTTCACCTGTGTGTGGAGGGCAGAGGAATCTCTCTGTGTGTGTGTGTGTGTGTGAGTGTGTGTGTGTGTGTGTGTGTGTGTGTGTGTGTTCGAGAGAGAGACTTCACAGTGTTAGGGAGGGCATTGACCACCACAGACCCCTGTCAGCAGTTGCGAGTCATAAACATAAATACATAAAAACCTCATTGTAACACAGTCTCTAACTTTGTGACACTTCTCTCAGATCATCTCCACATGCATATTCCGAAAGACAGTAAAGAACAACATTTTTTATTTACATACCATTTCCATACTTTGATATTATCCACCTGTAAACATGTCGACGAAAAGATCACAACAAAACCGTGAGTTTCGGTTAGTCTTTAAATGCTTATATACAGGCCTAACCCAAACAAGGCATCACATCACAATCAATGACACAGGAAAGTTTGTTTAAAGATATGAAATGGACAGGTGGTCATATTCTCAGTAATGGCTTTATGTATGAGAGGCACTGAGGAGAGCATGTGCCTGGATTAAATGAGTGTAGAGAGACACCCAGTGGACGATCTAAATTCAGAGTTTTTTCTTCCCCTCCGATTGGTATCACAGTATTTTTTCGGATGTGGTTATTTGTGGCTTAAGACTTTAAACCTGATAACCATAGTGTAAAAGGGCTTTATAATAAAGCAGTCTTATTGAGAAATAATGTATCTTACATAAGGACAAGCCAAGAAACTGACCATCTCAACAGTGTATACAATTCAACTTATATAAATCAGACAAGTACCAATAGAATTGCAGTGAATTATTGTACCATGCTACGACTTTTTCATTAAACACTTTTGTACCAGTAGTTTAGACTAACTGCCTTACACAAACTAAGTTCAAATAATGTTGTGTTGTGACTTTCTGAGTTCAGATCATCACACTGCCCCCTGGCATCAGGATCTGCTCTGTGAGGTCTGGGCCTGTTATGACATGACCATCAGCACCTGTCCAGCGGTCCATGGAAACAGCAGAGGCACGTTGAAGAAATTAACACGTGTGGGCAACTGCCCTGGAGGGTGAGAAAGGGAGATGCAACTGAATTAGTTTCACACTTTATCCCGCTTGTCCACATGTCAGGTGACACTTACGGAGGTGTGAAGGCCTGACGATTGGACATGCCACAAGGACACCTGGGAAATCCAGATATCCACCAGAAAACCACACACTGAGAAAAACGTAAATGGTAGAAGCGTATTGACTATACATTCATCTAGTGATGGCTCGCCTGGTAGGCTAGTAGATATTAGACAGATTTACTTATGACTTGCTCTCCCATGAGGTTTAAAGAAATATAGCCAATATTCAACACATGCAAATTCACAACAATCAGAGATAAGGTCTAAATTATGGTCATATTTGAGGAAGTCAGTATCATTGATGTATCAATTCACACGACTAGTTTCAGCGTCAATGTGTACAAGTACTAAGCCTTACTACAAATACGTCAGTAACGTCATCAGTGTAGAACATTAACATTTTCCATTTAGTCACTTAGCAGACGCTTTTATCCAAAGTAACTTACAGGGATGTTTACACATTTTACATTTACACTGATGGCACACTGCACATCAGGAGCAATTAGGGGTTCAGTGTCTTGCTCAAGGACACTTTGACAGGGAATCATACTAGCAACCTTCTAATTACTAAACGACTTCTCTACCTCCTGTACCACTGTCATCCCCAAAACATCTAATTTGCCGTTGAGTATCCATAAACTGACAGTGCTACCACTTTTTAATGCACAAGAAATTAACATGCACATGCTATTTGCATTATTTATGTATTTAAATTAACATGCACATGCTATTTGCATTAAGATGGGTGACTGTGTGTGTACAATGCAAATGAGCGTAACTGGCATGGCAGAGGGAAATGTTGCAAAGAAATACCAAGCAAAAACTAGAATTGTACTAGTTTTAAAGGTACGTTCTGGATTACACATAAACACATCAACTTTACATATATTCTAATCCTTTGCTATAGACAGAGGTCACACTGGGCTAGCAAAAGCCCCTCAGCAGTGACTATCCTTCTCTCTCTCTTTCTCTTTTACCCCTTCTCCCAGTCTTCCTCAGATGATGATGAATGTTGCAGGGGAAGAAAGGTAAGGCAGTAAGCCTTTTCTTGTGCTTTCATTTCTAGGCCAACAGTGCCCTAAAAAAAATAGTATCTTATTGATCTGGGATCTTCTCTGAAAACCTTTGACATATTTTCTCTCTCTATCTGTTTTTCTCTCTGTTTGTCTCTTGTCTTAACAGTTCCAGTTCATGTTCATGTTCATACCTGTCAAATCTCATGTTTATCCATATAACGGATTCTCAACATTTCTCATGTCTCATGTACGTGACACTGAATCTCACGGATTTCTCACTCCCAAAAGCCTAATAATGAATCCATTAGACAGCTGTGCAGTGCGAGTGAGAGACTGCCATATTCGCACTGTGAGGCTCACTATGTCTGTGTAGCAGTTATAGGCTACTAGTCAACAACGTTTCAATATTCATCACTGAACAACTTCTTATCTTGATATTACCCCATAGTATGTCTCACTATTACATCTCTCACTTGATTTGCGTTTCTTTCTTCTCTTTCTCTGGCATTAAGATGAATAGGGGTGGAGTACACATTCTACCAGTAACCAGAGAACTTTGTTCAGTTCAGCGTGAAATGGTCTGTGAAGGAGGGGATAGTGACTTTAGTTAGTTACCATTAGTGACTTTTGAGAAGCTTGTTTTCAACTTGTGAAATAGACTGATTAGTTTCAATAGTTCTCAAATGGTGTTTTGAATAAAGGTTTTAAACGTATAAAAGCCTTTCTCTCTTTCTTTCTTTCTTTCACTGTCTGTCTGTTTTTTATCTTCCTCTGTGATGTGTTTGGTTTCCCATAGTTCTCCTGATGGGCTCTGTATTTCCCCTCATCCATCTCTGTTTGTTCGACAGCTGGAGATGTCTTCAAAGGAAGCGACACCATCTGATAACATCTGCGGTTTAGCCTGCATGCTTCACTCTCTCTGCTGGATGAGTGTTAGTGCTCGTCCTCTCAGAGTCATTCGGAAGTGCAGGATCACCATAAGGAGACGAGAAGGATAGATGGATAGAGGGATGGATTGATGGATGGATGGATGCAGAATAGTTTGTAGTTGACTCTGAAATAGATCTAAACCGGATTTGCTGTTGATCTAAAGGTTTTGTCAAATGTTGGAATGTGAGAATGTGTATGACTGTGCCAATGGCAATATTTCATACCCCCATTCCATATGTCTTTCAAATATGTTTGGATATACTGTACACTAACACTTGCACATAGTGAAACTTTACTTGAACCCTGTGTTATAAGACTGACACTACTACATCATTAACCTGTCATGACAAAGGGTGTACCTTGCCATCATTTCAATCCAATCATGGAAGTCCTGTCCAGACCTGTGTAACAGGTTAACAGGTTAACAATGTCATGTGAACCTTATCGCTGACTGTCAGGTCACTGGATAATCGAATGACGGAGGAGAGTACAAGTGTACTGATGTGGCGAGAATAGGATCTCACTACACATTTTCTTTCAATCAGAAGACCAGAGGCAGGATGTAGAAATCTGGAGGTTTATTATTGTAATCAATAAGCTACAATAAGGAGATGGTCCATGGATTAGCTCGATCTCATTGTATGAATGGTCTGCAAGCCATTTTAAGGCCTGTACATTGTGGGGTGTGTTCTAGCTGGTTGTCTGCCAAAACCAATCAGAAATAACTATTCCCTCTTCTCTAACTCCTCTGAAACCTCCTAGGTGTGTGTATGTGTGTCGTGACAGGCTCCCCCCGGGACCCCCTCCTTTCCTGGAATGTGCCTGTGTAGTAACTTTATTGCTCCCTCTAACATCAGTGAATCATGTGTGTGGCTAAGTCACTGTTTCCCAACTAGTCTGCCTTCCCTAAGTGAGACTTTCATACAGATGAGTTAATCCATGTTCATCTAAACATAAAATAGATCCCACATATCCCCCCTATGTGTCTAATTGACACACAAAATATTTTATGATATCATAGAAAGTACACACTATCAATACACTTGCTGAAATAAAAGCCCATCCTAACGTCTACACAGCAAAAACCAAATAACTAACCTTATTTTAAACATCTGTAAATTTAAACTATCAATACGTGTTCATGCGAAATTCCATTACACTCCAATATAACATATTACTGTTCCTCCAGATTGACACACATTCAACAATTATAAAAGACCATTGGGTCAGTCCCGAATGGTTAAGGCACATAATATGATATACAACATGTGAAAGCATATAAAAAGAAAAAACATAGATCTTGTGACAACACATACTTATACTTCAATAACTTTTCTAAGAGGCATATAACTGTCCGTATCCCGTATCTTACAGACACAATTAGAATAAAGTACCAAAGTACCAAAATCTTTAATTTTCTAAAACACTTCATCATTCAAAAAATCATTATAGCAATAAAATGCAATCATCCCCAGGCAATATTTCCCGGAGAGGTCTTCATACGCAGAACGGCAACTACTCTAACAATACCGAACCCCCCTATGTATACAACATATGTGATCCCATTATATAAAACTACAGCGCACTAACCACCATCCCATCAGTCTATGAATTTTCCAGTGTATGTATTTCAGTGTATATTGTATAACTACCGGTGTGCGAAGTCTTCAGCTTCTGTAAGCCGTCGAAGGGTAGAGGTTATGGCTGAGTTTTCACTCACGACCATCCCGCTGGCAAGGCAGGGCCAGCACTTAACCCTGACGCGTTATTTGTTTTTTAATTTTTAATCCAGGACATGTGGTCTGGTCACCCAGTTCCCACACATCACCGTTGCAGTCAGGTTTGCCTCCTGACCCATCTTGTTCTGAGCTGCACAATACCTGTAACATTTCCAAAGCCTTATCTTTTGCACATGACATTGTTAAACCAACTTTATTATCGTCCAAATAATCAAACATCACAATCATTTAAGTGAACCTAGAGGCTCTTGCCCATACTGCAAGGAATTTAAAACAGGGAAGACCACAACACACCACTGCTATGACCATGTTATGTGTTGCATCAGTTCCCTTCCCCCAATGATAAAAAGCATCCATTCACTGCAGCATTTCCATGACCTAACAGCACCTCGCCCAGGTCGAGCTGCTGCAACAGAATGCTCCCCATTTTAACCCTGATACTATAAATTGAGGTAGTCCCACCACCTTGTATTCCTGAAATTTTACAAAAAGTTAGTACAATATTACACATTAGAACCTTGACTTCTCACCACCATTGGCTGGAAGCTCTTTTTGTTTAAACCCGTCACCTATACCCAGTCTCCTGACTGGACCAGTCCATATGCGTCCACCTGTGTATATGTAATCTCAAAAAAATTAGAATCAACAGATACACATCATTTTCACACGCCTTCTAAACATGCCCTTAAAGTGTGTTATATAACATTTGCAGTCGCCAACATTTGCAGTATGTTTATTTCATGCTTCTCATAAATTCTTTATTGTTATACTAAAATCATTGCTGTAATGCTTAAAACATAATAATGTCACATAAATATACTTACCCTCTCTCAGTTTTGGTCCTGTCCTCAGACATTCCTCAATCCATCATATGAATCCATTCATATCTCCAATACCTTTTCATATCTATGTAGTACATAACTACCTATACAATTACACCTTCCATTGTAAAATATTACCCAAAAGTTTTATTGGTACTCCTTTTCTCTGATTATAGATGCTACAAACATAGCATTATACAAATTTTATTTTCCAAAATTTCCCATAAATAAAATGACCAAAAACCCATAAATCTAATTTTCTGTAACCTCCCCCCTTACACACTTAAAACTAAAAGTGTGTGCACATAAACAAGGCAGATAACATGTATGGAATTACCATGTGGCCACAATAGTAAGTCCATAATTTACCAAGCCTGCATTTTAACCCACTTTGAAATACACTTGGTCTATTCCCCTGACCTAATGTCATCACATATATACACAATATCATTGACTACTAAGCTTAACTATAACTGAATTACTGAGGACACTGTTTTACAAGACATCCTGCCAACGTGGCTTATCAAAGCATAAAGGCTGACCCCCCTTAGTCACATAACAATAACAAAAGGACTTATACTGGTGTTCACAATCTGTATACTACATCAACCCTACTCATACCAAGATATATCACTAGTAAACTTAAACCTAACAGGGCATGGCATTCCTTCCTCATGCCCATCACACACTGAAAGTACAATTATCCATAGTATACCTTCCTTTGATGCCATTTCTCTTCCTCAACCAAAATCACTTATCGTAGATATTACAGCCAAGCCTGTAAGAGACACTTAAAACCACATATTTACATACACTTTTGAGGAGTTAACACAAAACCAAAACAATTCCTCATGCAGATCTTTAAATATAAGCCATTTGACACCATACTCAAACTGGCCTGCTTCTAAGTTTCACTGACGCATGCGCAGGGGAACCCCTTCTCTGTCATTCTCCACCCAACTCTATAACTAAGAACACTGATATGAGAAACTTTCCATACTCTACTCTTTTTCTCCTTCTCTCTTTTGTTATTGTATCTGTCCGTTTTAACATGTCTATCTTTCAAAATATAAATGGATATCCGGTTAAATCTGTTAGTGTTGGTGTTGAGCATAATCTAATCTTTTAAACCCTCAACAATCCTATCTATATAACATATTATAGCTAGTCACTATTAAAATGTATAATTTACCCTTAACCTGTGTATTTCTGGTGTAACAACAGTCTGAAGGACCATAGTATCACCTGCAGCTTAGCTCTCTATCAGCTTGGTGTGGTGTGGGAAGTGCTTGAAGAATCATGGTGAGGCGTGGTGTCTGATTAGTCAAAGAAAATCCATCCGAGGTACACTCAATTTCAACTCCCATACGGCAAAACACATAGTGCCCTAACAGATTAATAAGAGTATGATTTTAAATCAATATAGGCATCCTTACTTTCTTCCCACTCACTTCAATTGACACTAGAGCTGTTAAATTCCCCAAGCCGCTTTAAAACTGCATACCCCCGTACAGGGAAACTAGACCCCCGGTTTCACCCATTTGTGGCTGAGCATATCCCCGTCCTACCACATCGTACCTCTAGGTGCACATCCTTGAGAAAAGTCCTTGTTGTGTGTGGTCATGTCAGAGGCCTTTTAACCTGCCACCTCCCTTCACCCCCTCTCCCTCTGCCTTTTCTCATGAGGAGGCCCTTTCCTCTGAGGGCTGCTGCCACTGATGAGATGGTTGTGTCCAGTTCGATTGTTCATAGGCTGAGGGTGGCTGAGGGTGCCATAAACCTGTTGGGGAGGGGGAGCTGTGGGGGATATTGAGCAGACACTGGTCCAGTCCCAGACCCAGAGCAGGGGCTTGAGCTGTCTCTCAGCTGTCCCTTTCACATAGTCCAGTTCGGTTTGAATTCAGATCTTAGGCTTAGATCCAAGCAAGATGTTTTCTTTCCATCTCACTCTCCAGACGAGTTATATTGGAGCACTTTCTTGCAAAATGGGTAGTCCTAGAGGTCAGCCCAGCCACAACTTGATGTCCCCAAAGTTGCTAATTTGTATGTGTGCAGACCTTTCTTTTATCCTTTCTATCTACACTTCCCTCAAAACCTATTTTCTATTCAGCTGTTATAAAGCATTGTTTTGCTTTTTCTGATTCTTCCCCTGAGTTACTGCCTCTCTGTCCTTACTCTATTCTTGAATTCTCTCAACACTTTCCCTAATGGACTTTGTGCTGTCTCTTTCACTGCTGTTTTAAACCTTAATGGGAGCACTGGTGTTAACAAATCTGGCTGTGGACCTTTGTCCTTTTCCACCTCACTACTAAAATTACCCAAAAGTGCATCAATTACTCTTTATTTTAAGTTGTACTGTTTTCTTGTCTTGATTTCCACTACGTGTCCCCTTTTCTGGACTGATTCTGACACCCAGACATGTCCACGCCTCATCCTGCATTCTCCTCAAATGTATTATTTGTTTTGTCATTATATCAAACATCTTATGTCCTAATCCTACTCGTCCTGACTTTAGTCAGTGAAGCCTGCCCTCTTATTGCTTGTGCTACATGATCATTCAATTCAGTAAACCTTCTCTCTCTCTCACCCCAAAAAATGTCTATAGATGTCTATGTCAGTATTCTCTCTCTCCTTGCTCCAAAATGACATTCCTCCTTGGGACCCCTGTGCCGTCCATCGTCTAATTCTGTCAATACTATGTCAACCCCCATGACCTTGTCTCCAGACCTCTCTCTTTCCTGTGTTTCCTGCCTTCTCTTTGTCTCTCGTTTCTGACAAACCCTCTTCTGGTCATCTCTTTATAAATAACCATAATTCTTTTCACCTTCCTGTGTCTCTTCTGCCAAACATACTGGTGGGGATGGAGTCCCCTCTGACCTCACCTCCTCTCCACTGTTTACATTTTAAACATCTTTATGACTGGCATAGTCGGCAGATGGCTCTGCGGATTGCTTTCTCAGTGTTGGCACCATGACCTCACAAACTTCTGCTGGTGATATCTCAATACTTATCTCCCCTTCTTACTAGTGTCAGTGATACTCCAAAATGTTCCTCTTCTCCCCAGCTTTATCTTTAGATAGTTTCATGAATATACACTCACAATTTCAATATAATTTCAAAGTTAACCATTACGTGAAAACTCATATTAATTGAAAATAATACAATGATCTCAAACAAAGTTAATCTTTCGTAAAAACCTTGTCTAATGCCTACCGTCCCAATAAGGTTTACCTTACGTGAAAACCTGTCTCAAACCAAGTTACTCTGTCGTAACAACTTGTCTGTAACTATTTGATATCATGCGGCTATAATTCCTTAATTTTACCATTACACAATTTAATTCCAAGAAGGTTGGCCTGACGTGAAAACCTACATGAAATAAAACATTCTGTGTACTTATAATTCCTAACACCCGCAACCACAAAATCATAGAAAAGTTAATCTCTTCTCCTTCATATGAACGTGTGTGAATGCACAAAGGCCACAGTCCTCTGTTACCCCTGAGCTAACAGCCCCCACCTTTGTGCTTCTCTGTCCCTGTCTTCCTAGTCCAAACTATCAACAAGGTTTTCTTAACAATCAATCACAATGGTTTGTTTAAATGTCAAAGTTACTTGTTAACAATGTCACGTCTTATAATCAAACTACAGCACTTCGGGCAATGTTAGTCATGATGGCACTCAGTACTTTTGCGCAAATAATTGGTCTACACATACACAACACAATTCCTACTTCCACTTTTCCCAATTCAAAGTCTTATGTAATCACACAACTTCCCTGCTAATCAAAAACTATTTCAAGACACAATGTCCTACATCTATTTCTGATTCAATAATACAACTCCTACTTTACATCTGTCTTACACATGCTCTACATAAAGAAATCTCCTTTTTATCTATGTTTGTCAAAGCATGTATTTTCCAATCAATTGTTCCTTCAAACCATTTCCAAACCTTTTCTATCTCCTAACTTACTTTAACACACAAGAACAACGGTAATCAAGTAATTCACAATTTCACAACTTATGCAATGACACGTTTTGCCAGTCACAACACACTATGTAAAAATTTAAGAATCAACATGAATGTTTTGAACTGAATGTGTCTTGCATATGTCGGAGATTTCTCATTTATTCATTTACCCATCATCCACATCAAACTAGAAGCATTTAGAATAACTAGAAATCTCAAAATGAAACTTCTTATAATTCACTGAACTTTTTATCAGGAATGTAAACAATCCTTCAGTGAATTTATAATGCTCCTTATTAATCACTGCAATTATTAGGTACTTTAATTTTCACGACCTGCAGTGATATCACAGAATTTTCAATTAATCACTCTCTTTCACTCATACACCTTGTGTGTTCTCCACCTCTCAGCTATTGAATGTAATTAACCTCTTTCAGTTTAAGTGTTTCACAGATCAAATATCACAATACTTCACAAAGCTTATATTTCCTGAAAAATAAAACAAGTTCAGCATATCCCACATCAACCAATGATTTTGACCAACAAATCCACTTTTCTCCAGCTTACGCACCCACACAATTACTGATTACCAATATCAGTACTTAATAACATACAAAACATTAATCACAACTCAATGAGTCATTTTCCAGGTCCTCTAATGCTCAAGAGAAACTTTCACTCAATAAACTCCACAAGGTTAGACAAACTCTCCCTTGTACATAAAACAAACTCCACAAGGTTAGACAAAACTCTCCCTTGTACATAAAACAAACTCCACAAGGTTAGACAAAACTCTCCCTTGTACATAAAACAAACTCCACAAGGTTAGACAAAACTCTCCCTTGTACATAAAACAAACTCCACAAGGTTAGACAAAACTCTCCCTTGTACATAAAACAAACTTGCACAAACAAGGTGTACTTCCCCTCTGTGCCTGGACGAACAATCAGACAATTCTCAATTTGTCTACCAATTTCCTATTGGTTTCCGGATCCGCTATTCCACATAAATATAAAACAAAAACCTTCCTGCATAAATAGTTCCCTAACACATGCAAATATAATTCCCATGCAAAAATGATTACCCAACAGTTTCTTACCACAGATCTGCAAACTGGTTCTATTTTAACCTGAACAGTTTTGCCACAGACCTGCAAACTGGCTTTTACCCCCAAATAAAACCCTTTTTCCTAATACACTCCAGATCTACACATTCAGCCTCTGGCGAGTTCTTGCCTGAAGGACTTTTGTCCGGCTTCTCTCGTGCTGAGTATTCTAATTGACTTATTCAACCAGACTATTATTAAAACTTGCTTACCATTTTTTTTAAGAAAGGTGCCTTTTGGTTGAATTCATCAATCGGTCTACTCGCACCCCGGAGCTCGGTCCTTTTCAGTTCCCTTCTTGGTCGGCCAATTATGATGTGGCGAGAATAGGATCTCACTACACATTTTCTTTCAATCAGAAGACCAGAGGCAGGATGTAGAAATCTGGAGGTTTATTATTGTAATCAATAAGCTACAATAAGGAGATGGTCCATGGATTAGCTCGATCTCATTGTATGAATGGTCTGCAAGCCATTTTAAGGCCTGTACATTGTGGGGTGTGTTCTAGCTGGTTGTCTGCCAAAACCAATCAGAAATAACTATTCCCTCTTCTCTAACTCCTCTGAAACCTCCTAGGTGTGTGTATGTGTGTCGTGACAGGCTCCCCCCGGGACCCCCTCCTTTCCTGGAATGTGCCTGTGTAGTAACTTTATTGCTCCCTCTAACATCAGTGAATCATGTGTGTGGCTAAGTCACTGTTTCCCAACTAGTCTGCCTTCCCTAAGTGAGACTTTCATACAGATGAGTTAATCCATGTTCATCTAAACATAAAATAGATCCCACAGTACCTACACATTATTTACAAAACGTAATGATCAATCATGACACTTAGCTACAGCAACAGTTGTTGTTGTCTTCTAATGAACATTCTTGGGCAAGGAAAGACTATTTCACAAAAACACACAATTAAAGTATTTTATATTATCTAGTGCAGCATAACACTTTTAAATGGTGTACCGATTGTCCAAGCCAAAGAGAACCTTGGTGTGATGCCGTGAAAAGGAGTCCCGATGGTAGCAGTATTAATAACTCAGCCCAATGGTATGTAGTAGGACCTTTTTACAGAGTTCAAATGACATCAACAGTGCATTACTTCAAAGGATAGCACTTTTATAGACAAGTAGAGGACATATTAAAGTTCTGTTTGGGGATAACTGCTCTCCTAGCTATAAACAGATTTCAACAAAAACTCATGTTAAACAGACCCAGTTCGACCGCCATTTTAAAAACATGACACAGACATTACAATAACACATGAGCATCCAATTAAAATAGAAAAACACTGAAAGGCTTGTTTGTAAACGGAATGGCCAAAATTGTTGGACTGATAGGACATGAGTTACGCGCTGGAACAGTTCACTTCACTAAATCAGCCATTTTGGACAACAAAGGCCATAAAAAGCTCTTTTTCCCATGATAAAAATAAAATGCCACGCATATCAGTCCAGTTCAATGTCTGGGGCAATAATCGGACTCTGATCTGATCACTGACAGTGGATGTCCTTGTCCTGCCTGGCCCCTAATCAAGAGTAATTAGGTTACTGTCTTGCCAAAAGTAAAATGTGCTCCAAGCATCTGGTTAATTGTACTCTGATAATACAGTTGATGGGAGTCATGGCAAAGGGCCCAGGGGACATCAGTTCTCATTACGAATTACTGTTCAATCAAGCTCAATTTATATTTACCTTCGCAAGTGAATCAGGAAATCCACAGTAAATGCATCCATTCAATGTCACAGTGGCTGATGATTTTATTTATTTTTTCACTGAGGTAGTTTTATAGTATGAGTAAGAATGCATTTATCATATATATCGTATGCTATACGACCTTGGCCTGTGACAATGGTGTGAAATCAAATTCCTGACCTCAAATAATATCTGCCATTTTATCCTCCCTCTTTTTACCTCACATGTGATACAGACGCTCTGTCCATTACTGTGTACTTCAGAGTCATGCAAAGTATTTACAAGTACTTATATTGTCTTCCTTCTGCTCTGTCTCAACACTATCATGTCACGCAGTCACTTGGTGAAAGGTTTTGTTAATGGTTTCTCATGCCTTTAAAAGCAGATCAAGCACATTAGAGCGACTCTCATTTTGGTAATTCACCAGATGGGAATGCATTGCTGGTGCACAACGCTGGCTATGCCGACAGGCTGTCTACTGGTTCGTTTGTTTAGGAGAACATCATCCACAGGGGTCAGCTAGGGGAGCAGAGGCCATTGTTTGGACAGTAGGGTCCTCTCCCTTTCTCCCTCTGATCAGACATCAAGCCTCTCCTCCTGCCCCCCCCCCCCCCCCCCCTTGAAAGCCTCACTGAGTTGTGCTTCATGAAAAATAAACAACAGCTGCAGTTTGCTCATCGCTGTTCAAATGAAGAGCTCTCCTTTCTTTTTTCACGGATGGATGATGCTGGTGTGTGTAGGTGTGTGTGTGAAGGTGTGTGTGTGTGACGCTGATGGGCTTTCACTGACTCAGGTGAAACTGCCATTTGGTCATATCGCTGGCTAAAACCACTCTCAGCACCCATTTGTTCCTCATCTGCCTTCTCCACAGTAAGCCTCAGAGGAAACAGACAGCCGGAGCCGCTGACAGTGTGTATTTTAATATTTGGAAAATGACAGTGTGACAGTAGCTGAAGGTCTGCCCGTGAGCATGTGATGGTGTGACGTGATGTGACGTGTCATGGTCCATGGAAGTAGTTGGCAATGACAATGAAACAAGAACAATGCCAGAGTTGCCTACCAGTGTTGCGCTGTTGCCGAAATACACGTCAGCACAAGTCTAGAGATAACAAAGCATCCACAACGCCATTATCAAGACTTGAATAAACACCATTCACAGACACGAAAAAAGCTAGAATTATTTACAACAAACACCATGTTTCCGCGGTGAAAAAATAAATACTGTATCATCTTATCATATCCCCTCGGAGGACAGCATAATAAATAACAGGGATATGAATCATCACCTTGGTAACATACCAAATAAAAATAATTAGAACTCCTGTTGGTAGCACGTCGCTCTGTCTTCTGTCATAAGACCTGCATACCCATGCCATGTTTGCTGCCATGAAAGCTAAGACACATGTGACAGGCTGAAATGGCTTTCAAAATTAAAAACGCTGTAATCAGAATTACAGATATTGTTATCATGACGTCGTTGGAAATTGACCGTCATGATGACTCAACGGAGTCCAGCTGTCATGATATGTCACTCTTATAACAGAGGGTTTCAAGTTAAGTGTTTGTGTCTGATATAACAAGTTCTGTGATAACCTGTCCAAAAAAGTTGTCAACTGGCTAGTGGCAGAGGACTGTAAGTGCTGTGGCTGTTTTTTCTTTTCCTCTAAATTTGGATTCGTCCCCTGTGAGTCACATGACCTGGGTATCCACTCTCAGCGGGTGTGGGGGTTTGTCGCGCTGGGAACGCTTGGTGCCGCTGGACAGAGATGAGTTGGAGGCGTGGACGGGCACCTGCTGGTGCCGGAGGGCGTTGCGGGCGGCCATGGGCCCGTCCCGGAGCAGCAGCACGTCCCTGACGGCGGCCCGGAAGGGCTTGCTGACGAAGCAGTAGAGGAAGAAGTTGACAGCCGTGTTGAGCATGGCCAGCATGTTGGCCAGGTCGTAAGCCAGGTGTACGCGCCAGTCGAGGTGCACCGACGCCACGTACAGGTCGTAGATGATCACCACTGTGCGCGGCGCCCACAGCACAGAGAAGACCGACGTGACAGCCAGCAGCATGGCTGTGGTCTTGCCCAGGAGGCGCTGGTGGTGAGGAGGTGCCGCCACTGCCATCGTCGATGAATGCCCGTACTCCTCCTGGCATCGGCGACGCCGCCGGAGCCGATGGATAATGAGCGAGTTGAGCACCAGGAATATGCTGCAGGGCAGGAAGTAGATAATGGTCACGTGTGTCCAGATGAGAGCGCGGTCCAGCACGGTGGGCGGGTGGCTCGCCCGCCACAGGTCTGACCACCAGAAGAAAGGAACGCCGGACGCCAGCGCCAACACGAACACCGCGGCGATGATGCGGCGGGCACGCGCCGGGTAGCTGATCTGCCGATGGAGCAGCGGGTGGCACAGCGCCACGTAGCGGTCCACTGTCAGCGGCACGGTGGCCCAGATGGACGCGTGGTTGGAAGCGAACTCCAGCACGCTGACGGAGTGCAGCAGCAGCGCAGGCATGTCGCGGTGGAACACGGCCGTCTCCAGCAGAAAGCCCACGAAGATGATAAAGAGCTGGGAGAGGATGTCGGAGCTGGTCAGGGCCAGGAGGTACACGTAGAGGGCCTTCTTGGTGCGCGATGCCAGGCGGGACAGTGCCACCAGCGTCAGGATGTTCACTAGGGGAGGCAGAGGAAACAGGCAAAGCAAGAGAGATAGAGAGAGAGAGAGAGAGAGAGAGAGAGAGAAAGAGAGAGCGATAGAGAGAGAGAGCAGGATGTAAGAAAGAGAGAGAACAGGATGAGAGACAACAGGAAATTGAACATGAGTGAAAACATTTTACAAGTCCAGGCTGTGAGAACTGAGTGTTTACTGAGGAGAAAAAAAGAGACAAGATATAAGATGAAACATGTAAGATTAAATGTTAATATACAGAATAAAAGCATGCATGACCAGAGAGGAGTGGGGGAGGGGGGCAATTATCTAAAGAAATAGTACAGCCATGTACAAACAGAGACCGACACAAACAGTTTAAGACAGACATAAACACATTGATAGTGAGGGGAGATGGGAGAAGGACTGACAAAGAGATGTTATGTAAAACACTAGAAAACGTCTGCTGGCTGTTGTCCACAGTGATAGCACAGTAAAACCCTCCCTGAACTCAAACCCAATCTAAACTCCAGCTCCTGGGGACTTTCCCAGCCTAAACCCATCCATGGAGGCTCTTACTTTGATTACCCTGAGCAAATCTCAAAGGTCACACTGAGGGCTCAGATGAGGTGAACACAGACTCTTAATTAGTCCACCCCCGCCTCCCCTCGCATTGCTAATTCCCTGGGATCAATAGTCAATCTGAGGCATCGCTATTCCCAATGCACAACAAGGATTAAAAAACAGGAAGGTCATTAGAACTACAGAGACTGCTAAGCAATGGTTGGGTTTAGTTTTACCTCCGATGGGGGTATCTCAAAATGTTTGGGCCATTGTCACTAGCCTATTGATGGCTTTTTTCAACAGGGTATGTGTGTGTGTGAGTTTGTTATTCACAGGGACACAATGCGGTGGAAGGCTGAGGGAACACTGGTCACGTGACTGACCCATCAGTTCATGAAGACTGAACGACTCAAATATTGGCCATGAACTGGACATGTCCTGTTTACAGCACCCTATGCTATGTTGAGGGAGGGGAGGGGGGGTGTTCTAAGAGTTGGAGGACTGAAGTGATTTGTGTTGCTATTAGACCCAAGGCCAATGCTTGGCGAGATAATTAACCATTTGCATGTCGATTCCCCCAGTTCAATCACCTTAGTTGCCTTTCTCACACAAAGATATTGTAAGAAGCAGATTTAAGGCTGCCTTTAATGGCCGATTGATTTTACCTTAAGCCACAAGGCTGACCTACAAAGTCAAGCCATGCTGACCTCATGCATTGACATACACACACTTATTATGGTCACTGATTCTACTGGCCATTCAGTCCCCGCAGATCCATTGTTGTTTAGTGAAATTCACAGATGACAATTTCTTCTAAAGTTCTTGGTGCTGATATCATTGTAAAATGATCAGGGGCTCTTACCCTTCCTTACCTTACCTTACCCTAGGTGTCCTAAAGCACATAGTGGCACCCTGATGTCAGTCTAGACAGATATGCTCTAAGAGTCATGATACAGCATTACTAGACCAGCAAATAGCCCTTTCTTTTCAGCTTGTTCATATTTATGTAATTGCTAATGTGGGATTTGATCACCACCTCTAAGAGTGTTATTGGGACTCTGCTTCCATTACCACCTCAGACGTGCATTCATTTCTGCTACCTGAACACTGTGCCGTCTATTATTATATAGCCAACCCCAAAGCTACATTTTTGATGATTTTCTCCTACCTGGTACTCCCACACACAAGAGGGCGCTGTAGTAGACGATAGGGATGTAGCCCAGGACGCACTCAGACCTCTGCCACTCTCCCTGGTTCTGGCCTTCCCTTTGGTGGGTCAGCGTTGTCACATTGGGCCGGTGGATCATGACCTTTGAGTGTGTCCTGCAGCAGGTAAAGCATCATCTTAAGTTTGAGAATTCAGGAATAAGAATGTACAAGAATGCACAAGGAGGGAGAGAATGTTTAGGAGGGTCATTCTGTCAGAAGTTGAATTTAAATAGGGTAGTTGCCACTTGGCAAGACCATTACTGTGAAAGTATGTTGTCATTGGATAAGTTGCAGTTGATTTTTAAGCATCTTCGATCAGGAGGCTTGCCACCACATTGGATTCCATCGGTTAACCCAACCAGAAGCTTTTACAGCAACTTTACACTCAGATATGCACAGAGAAGGTCTCAGCTGTCAAGGAAACAGCAAACCTTTCCTAAAATATGCCCAACCATGACGGTCTTGACCTACTCATTTCCAGATTATTGGGAAGCAGCAAAAGCCAAGGATTTCCATTTTATTGTGCCAGTAGAAATGTTAAACATGCTTGCTTTTCTTTCAAATCTATCATTAGGAACATACATAGCATCCCTTTAATGATTTAATGTTTCAGGGCAATTTTAGTTCAGCCCAAAAATAAACCCACCCCACATTGTACATGAAGGGCATCCTATTGAAACACCCCAGGTGCCGTGGCTCTGGGCAGTGCTTGCATGTTTTGCAGGTAACAGCCTGCGCTCAGGTAAGCCTTGGTCAGTAATGTGTCACAGATGGTGTCAGGTCAGTGCATTAGGGCTTGCCGACGGTCAAAGGCGAAGGAGGTAAATGGCTTTAGGAGGGAGTCGTTTTGGAGAAGTGGGCTAATGGAGTTGAGTCAGGTAAGTGAGAGTTGTGAGCGGCACCAGTCGATTAGTGTCAAGCCGACAACACCAGATGGACAGAGAGAGAGATAGGGAAACAGGAAACGGTTCATTCAGCTCTCTTGACTGTGAGTGGTCTCCTTCCACTGGGTTCCTCCCTTTCAATTCCATCTCATTCATCTCAATCTTTCACCTGGATTCACCTCCCAACACCAAACACACGCCCATACAAACACCCCCACACTTTCCAGAAGGTGAGCTGGAAAAAAACAAGCCTTTGTCTGCCATTAAGGATGTTTGTTTGCTTTGAGAGACTTGACTAAAAGGCGGTCACAGACCTAGGGAGTGAAACAAACATTTACTCCACAAGCTGTTCTATTATTAATGACAACCCAGCCTCAGAACCTGTAGAAATTCTCCACGAATCTGCAAATCCTCAGAATATGTTATGTTTGGAAGGGGCTTCGCAATATTTCCTCAGCGAGGTGAGAGCTTCTGAGAACAACTGTGAATAGGAGGTGCTCAGGCTGAACTGCAGCATCTGCAAAGACAATCGATTCACCTTATTCGCCTTCTGCCCTTCTGAGTTACGGCTAACGGCGTTCAAAGAGTGATTGTGTGGTAAGTGAGCTAGCAGTGCGCGGAGCTCTTCTTGCTTAGCTATGCAGATTCACACTCAGTGTAACGATTGCTCATAACAGCCATGATTGCTCTGCTGTCGCCTCATAATTAGAGGGGCGTAATATTAGAAGGGGTGGTGTATGATGAAACGCTCAGAAGGAGTGTATTTACCGCTGTGCCGATTACTTTGCCATCTGCTTTAAATAATTGGAATTACATTTCAGTGGATTTGCCCGTCATTCCCACAAACCTGTAGTCTGATGCAGTTAAATGAATACCGCAGTATATTTTCCCTCCCGTTTGAGGCCGAAGTGTAAACAGGTTGTCAGCACTTTTGTAGTGCATTTTCAATTTTGTCTGTAACCAAAGGAGGAGATGGTCTTACACGTTGCCTCATCTTGTTGTAAACGTCTGCCTGCAACCTTCCATATAAATCAACATCTGCTCGATGTTTGGCAGTGGTCGAAACTGGGAAAGACTGACGGAGTGCTAGGCTATTTGTCCTGCACTCCAAAAGATGGCAATCCAATATGGCAAGATGTAAGGTATAACGGACATTATAGCCTTGTGTACAGTCCCACAAGGGCAACATTACTCTCGTCGGGTCAGACTTAACAGTAGAGGAGGTATGCCTCCCAACACTAATTCCCTTCGTTCCTCACCGACTCAGGATAATCTCACCATGATGCATGAGGTAACAAGATGTTTATTAAGTGCTCCTTCACAGCTGACCTGACGCAACGCAGGCAGTGGTGAAACCATCCATTTTTCATCTCCCCGCAACCCCTTCGAGACAGTTTGCTTAGGCAGTCGTGTTCAATGAGGCTTTATAAGTGTATAAATCCTGCTACGGCTGTCATTTTCCCCTTCTTTTACTTTTTCTTCTTCCATGGATTGCTGGGAAGGAACAGATAATTCCTCAAAGTCACCCCAGAAAGTGGTGGTAGGGGGATGGGGCAGGACTGCTGGCTTCTATGCCTGCCTGTGGTGTGATCTCTGATCCTTGAGAATGCTGCTGCTTTTGACACACTTATGTAAGGACTGTAGGATGGCATACATGGCCAAGAGCGTTTCCCACACTGGGATTGTCATTATGAACTAACCAAACAAACACATCTTCATCTAGAATGAGTTGGTTCTCGGCTTATGCAACCTTGTGGTATCGACCACCGGATTATCTTTGATTTTACTTACTTTACTCTTTTACTTTCATTCTTTTAGTTCATCCGCCTGTTTTGAGGATGAGAAATGTTGAATCATCATAATCATGTATTCAGTTTTCAGCATGACAAAAAAAGGTTATCTCTAAGTCATTGATCCTGTGAGCGACCACCGATCAATACAGAGGAAAAGAAACTGCCTCGTTCCTACTGCAATGCCTATGAAACACATCCATCATGGCCATCACGGGCTCTGGGGGGAAAAGCGTGGGATTAAGGCCAGACTGGAGGAGCCCAGAAAACTGCCCCCCCCATACCCTTCCCCCATTCCCAAAGGATCAGGGGCCCGACAGTAATGATGTGCCCTGGAGATATTGCAGATGATGGGAGGTATAGTTTAGTTTCCCCTCAACCAGCCAGGGAAGGGGTGTTGAAGGCAGAGCAAGCCTGATTATGTTGGCTCCCCAAAGGGAGCGATCCATTATCTTGAGAATGAGAGAAACTCTCCACAATCTGATGCATGGATTGCTCATAAAATAACGTCAACAGCAACGACCAACAACAACCCATTGGAATTTTCCCTGCCGACAGTTTTAATCACAGCATTTCATATCAAGCCAGGGAGGCTCTGTCTATTACACTAATGGGAGTTTCTCCTCTCTGCAGACAGTTAAATCAGTAATTCCATGGCTTAAAACACACAAGTGGCCCCGGTGGAAAGGCAACACTGATGGGTGTTGTGCCGTGTTCAAGCCTAGATCTAATGACCCAAGTTAAACAGCTCTTGAATGATGTGAATGGATTCACCTTACATGCAGCTGAAATTAACTCTCTTTCTTTCGATCTCTTTCTCACTCACTCCTTCCCTTCCACCCTCCCTCACTCTCTCTCACTCCTAATCAATCTTTCTCTCCCTTTTCTATAGTCTCTGTGCTCCACTGGCTCCTTAATAATTCATGCCGTGATGGTATACCTGAAACAATGGCAATGGGCTCAAGGACGAGGGTTTAGTGACTGTGTCCCTATCACCGCAACTCTAGGAGATAGAGAAGATAAAGCGGATGTCATCAGCATTTTCCCGAGGGACCCGGGGTGCTAGTTCTGATTACTGATCTTTCAGCATCTTTTTTTACTCACACTGTCACAAACACTATGGATTCGTTTTAGAAGTATCATCTGTATGTCATGAACGTTTTTCTTCAGTGGTGGACTCATCCTCCTACTATGTTATCTCAATCTGGAATGTAATAATTAGTGGGGTCATAGGGAGATGGGCCCCCCATATGAGTTGGGTTCAGCTCAGGGTTACCTCCTTAGCAGGGAGTAGCAATTTCCTTATTGTTATATCCATGGGTCACTTCCACTGAAGTCTCTTACAAAATAGGCTATCCAGGGAAATTTCATTAAAACTTCAAAAACGGCCCGAATTAATAGGGAACGTTTGAGCTGTGCTTGTTGTTGAAATCCTGGGAGACGTAACCTTCCAGATTTCAGCAAGCTGACCCCACAGAATTTCCTGCTGTCCTTAACACACACACATTATTATGACATAACCCAGAAGGGAGGCACGGCATCTTTAAGAACGGGTTTACTTGGACCACAAATCACTTGTACTGACACTTTCACAAATGGAATGCAATTGGAAAAAGGATTCAAATAACAGAAAATTGCACATCGTTGCTTTAAGCGGATGGGTTGCACATTGTTTTATCTGAGTCCTCTGAACTCAACTCTTCCATAGGACAGTGTTATCTCTCCACCAACTTCTACTGCAAATTAAACTTGCATCGTACAAACTCATGAAGTGACCATAGTTGAGTGTGAACAATTCTTGTCTTCGCCACATGTACGTACAGTAGGCATATCATGCTTGCCCAACCATTGCATAAGTGGTCTACATTATCATGTTTAAATACACAGTAAGCTATGGATACATCCATGTACATATAACCACAAAGCAACTAGGCAGTCATTCATTGTGTTTCAGAGAAATAATTCATTTATATTGCTATACAGTAAGAACATTTTCATGAACCTTAGTTTATGTGTGTATGTGTGTAAATGTAGTAAATTAAACTCTGTGTTTGTGTGTGTGTGTGTGTGTGTGTGTGCATGTTTCTATACGTGCGTATCCAAAAATAGGGATGTGGGTGCAAGAAGGCTGCCTACCCCTCAGTGCCAGTCGCGTCTCCCCATCGGCGTGCCCAGTGCCCTTCTTCCCCGCGCTTGAGCCCCAGCCAGCACCGCCACAGTCCAGCAGATGCTCCCAAGAGGAGGAGGAGGAGGAGGAGGAGAGGAGGAGAGGGAGAAGAGGACTCTGAGCAGCATGCACATCACTGCGGCCAGTGTGACAGTGAGAGGAGAGGGAGAGGGGCATGGGAGCTTAGGGGAGGGAGAGAGAAGAGAGAGAGAGAGAGTGAGAGAGAGAGAGAGAGCAAGAGAGCGCAAGAGAAAGCAAGAGCAGGAGGTAGAGGGGGAGGGAACACTAGGGAGAGGGAGGGAATAAGAGAGGGACAGTGGCTGTAAATAGGTATATAAATGAGAAGGGGTGGGTGACAGACGGTCGAGTCACAGAGAAAAAGAAAGCAAGAGAAAGACAGAGAGAGAGAGAGAGGATGAGAGAGAGGAGAGACTAAACCCCACACGCAGCAAAAGAGTCAAACAGGTAACAAAAGCCCACACAGCGGCATTGAGTTACCTGTGCAGCATTCCTGCCGTCTGCTGGTAGTGGGGGAGGGGGTGACGCTGCTCACCGTCTCTGCCTTAACGAGGGCCCATGGGAGCGCTCAGCCTGTGAGCAGAATGCCAATGACACGCCAAATATAGCCCTTCTGACGCTCTGCCCACATGTTGCCACACAGAGGTCAGGGCAGGGTGTGGGCAAGGGATGGTAGGAAGGCGACAGACTCTTAACAGAACACAAGGTGCCAGAACACTATAGGTTCTTTAAGGGTTCTTTAAGGGTTTTTGACCCATCCACACAGTCCATCTGATAATATTTTAAACCTAATTTGTTATTTTTAAGGCCTGTTTTGACGCATGTTAGCAGACAAGACATTTTTTCAGCCTTAAGTAACCATTTTTTTTCAACTCAGTTTAGATTTTTTAAGGGCAATGAGGAAACTTGTTATGATCCTGTGCAAGACGTCTAGAAAAAAGTCAAGCATCTGGAGCTGTGCGCTGATTGCACGGTAGCAGTCACTGGTTATTTGCTGACATGATTAATTTATTGCTTGAAATGAAACAAGCAAATATGGACCATGAGTCTTATTACTTTCGGATTGGCGGCCGAGCTGGCAGACGGTTCAGTTGAGCAACATACGTATCCAAATCCACACATGCTTTGCGTGTGCAGTCATTGTGAGTTTCAGCATGAAGCATCCAGCTAATACGTCTCAAATGTGGACTCACAAGGGCTTTTGTGATGTAGTTATTTATGGCTTTGACACCTCTTTTTATTTTTGTTAAATTCCAGTGTACGTTTATGTTGCTTGGTGCTAATACCTAATCCTTAAAACATGGGGTCTCACTTTACAGAGAGTAACATGATACCTGTGTATTTACATAATAAGCACACAAGCACACACTGTCCTCTGGGTCGGCAGGCGCTGTTAGTATTACCAGAACAGAGTTTAACAGGGCTTACATGCTTGCAGATGTCTACTGCATACTGTGCTGTGGTTGTGGTGTAAAGAAATACAGGTTTTATGGGAATCCAGGATACAAATGATATATGACATGGAGATTAAGTACACACACACACACAGACACACACACACACAGACACACACACAGACACAGACACACACACACACATACACACACACTCTCACACACACACACACACACACACACACACACACACACACACACACACATACACACTTGCTTATTCCATTTGCACAGTGTATTTCTATACCATATCCATGTTTTCCATGTCTTACATGAATTTGTGTCTGCATTGAATGAGGGTTAACAGCAGACTTGTCTTGTGGGGTGGAATGTGAGAGCGGTGGATAAAGGGAGCCTATGTTTTGGTGGTGGTGAAAGAGGGACGGAGGTGGCCGTGGTGGAGACCCTGATGGCAGACCCGGCAGAGAAGGGCCGCGGCCATTAATGACCCCTGCATCGACCTCTTGCCGCACAGGAGACCCAGCCGAGCAGAAAATCAACCTCGTTGATCACACTCCTGCAACAGCCCTTGCATATTTTTGGTCCCCGACATCAATCAACACCTCTGCACCAGCACCGGGACACAGTGTGTATGGGTGTGTGTGTGTGTGTGTGTGTGTGTGTGTGTGTGTGTGTGTGTATGGGTGTGTATGGATCTGTCTGTGTGTGTATGTGTGTGTATGTGTGTGTGTGTGTGTGTGTGTGTGTGTGTGTATGGATCTGTGTGTGTGTGTGTGTGTGTGTGGGTGTGTGAGTGTGTGTGTGTGTTAGGGGCAGACTGTGTTTGTATGTTTACATATGTGTGGGTGGAGGGCAGAAGAAAGAGCGAGAGAGTAGAGAGAGAGAGAGAGAGAGAGAAAGAGAGAGAGAGAGAGAGAGAGATATAGTCTTTTTCGGAGAACTATATTTTAATGTGGAAAAAATATGGAGGATTGAGTTGATGGATATGAGAAGGAACCTTTTCTTTAATGAAAAGGATTATCCATAGACTCCCACAGCGGGATGTCTTCCAACCACCCGCTGATGACCCTGTGCCTATCCTTTGTTACATCGTTACTGGCTTTGAAACTAATGACAATAAGCAGGTGTTTAACAGTCAGATCAGGCTGAGTATGTCACTTCTGACCTGCCGTACATCCCCACATCCGGCACCCCGCAATCGCCAACCCCTCACACGCCGTCCAAGTCATCAAACAAACAAGTCACTTCTCAGTCTTCCTCACTCACGCACCCGAGATACTTACCTCATGCTAAAACAAATCACGGCTCAACGAAAACAAACTGTGCGGGTCACGGTGACGCTCAAATTAGAGTGATATCCATTTTCACAGCTGGAGCTGGGGTCTGGTCTCTGCCTGGCAGGCAGGCCCCTGGAGGTCAGACCCATAATAGACGCCTCGCGTCCCCGGGGCCGACACGCCAGTGCCAAGGGATGTGGGGGGGAGGGCGGCTCTCTGTGTTTTTCCATTTCTCACTTATCAGTGATGTGGGTTGGCGCTCTGACTGCTCCATATCTTCTTGGATCGGGTCCTGTTCAAACAGAAAGGTTCAGGAGAGAGGGAGGGAAGGGGAGGTTGGAAGGGGAAGAGTGGAGGGAGAGGTGATGAGGAGGAGGCAGGGAGAGAGGACGTGTGTGAGGTGGTGTGTGTGTAGGGTGTGTCCTCTTAAGTCTGTCATCTGTGCATTGTGTTTGGTTTGTGGTAGGGTTTGCTTGTGTGTGTGTGTGTGTGTGTGTGTGTGTGTATGTGTGTGTGTGTGTGTGCACCTGTAGATTTGCAGTGAATATATATTGTGTGTGTCTGTCATCATATGTGGTCCCGTGCTTGAGAGTGTCACTGTGCTTGCATTTGTGCATATGCATGTGTGTGTGGTGTGTGTGTGTGTGTGTGTGTATGTTTGTATGCATGACGTACCTTGCATAAAGCCTCACACAAACATCTGGTTAAGTGTGACTTGACACCTCTCTTGGCTTCCGTATATAGCGCTATTTTGAATTACTCTGCTCCACTCGGTTGAACTGTCAGTTATCCAAACTGTTACAGAATCTTCAGAAATCCCTTTTCTCCCATCGGCTCCAAGGAGAACTGGCTGCAAACATAATTTAGTGCTTGTGCCCAAAATACCACTGCAAAATTCCTCTGAAAATCATCAGCAAAAATGAAATGTCTCCGTTCCTTATTTAAAGTGAAGAGCAAATACAATGCTATCGTTTTTTTTTATTGCCGTGAAGACAAGGACGTTCATTACCACAATGGGAAAAACCATATAACAGAAGATGGGGAGTTATGATCATTCTTTATCTCAGAACTCCAGCCCTATTTTTCTTTTCAACTTGAGCATTTTGTATAATTTCAGGCTTTGTGTGTGTTTGTCTGTTGGTTTGTAAAAGAAAAAGCAGTTTTGTGTGTGTGTGTGGGCGTGTATGTGTGCACGTGAATGTGTGTGCATGTGCTTGTGTGTGTCTATGTGTGTGTCTGAGTGTGTATTTGTGCATTTGAATGTGTGTGCATGTGCTTGTGTGTGTTTATGTGTGTGTGTGTGAGTGTGTGTCTGTGTGAGTGTGTGTCCACAGCGGATCAGTGAGTGATGTGCGCATATACAGTGAACACCACTGCTGACTCCGCAGCCCTATATCCATCTGTTAAACAAATGTATCCCTTTCTCTAATTAATTAATTTTGATCGTCTGGTACACCACAAACCATTCAATATTCATAACTGAACAACTGAAACAGGATCTGTTTTCTTTTAGCTATTGCTAAGGTTTTGACAAAGTGACTTTTGCGCCAAGTTCAATTGCCAGCTGTAGTCTTGGTTATATAACTTTAGGGATAAACGATGGGAGGCGACACAGGCTAAAGCTAACGCAAATGAACTTGGTGTGCTGCCTGGAGGTGTCACTGGGATAAATCTGGTGGACACAAAATGTCTGCTGGATGCATTTTATAAGCACTGCAGTTAACCTGACTGAGGGTCGGCTTTCTGCTTTGTCCTCCTGCTCCAGGTTCAATTTGTAGCATGAAAAAGAAACTGACACGCCTTGCCCTCGCAGAAGCAACATTTAGTTTCCAGATCCCTGACTGTTGGATCATAATGGATCATGGTCAAACTGACACAAAGGGAGGACTGCCAACACAAACTCAAAGTGTGGTTTCCATGAGGTGGAGAGGGTGTTGGGTACTGTTCAAGGGGGTTAGTGTGAAAGGAGATGAAAGCCACTGGGGAAGTTCTTTTTAGGTTTGAAACCGTTAGGGCTTAAAATAGATGGCATAGGTGGAATTACAAGGAAGAACAGAGAGAGAGAGAGAGAGAGAGAGAGAGAATGATTAAAAGGGATAAACACAAATAAAGTTTAAGAAAGAATGGTGTCATTACCTTCGATACAGCACAAGATATTTATCTCTGAGGAACACGTCAAAGGTGCTGAAATGGAGTCTCTATTTTTTAGTGGCTTTTTGTTCATTTTAGCAATTTGCTCCTCACGGTTTTTGAGCTGTCTGTCCAGTGTTCGCACTAAAAACTCTGTTCACAGTCATGAATTTGTACATGTCAAACAAATAGAGGCTCGGACCGTGCCATAAACAATCCCAGCCAATCGACACAAGCTTCAAGACCACAGAAGGGAGGGGTGAAATTTGATTGGCTGTTGAGCTCAGATAGCAACAACCTTTCACGAAACCGAAACTGAAACGGAAACCGAATCAATCACTGCATCTTCAAAGAGGTACTGCACACATAAATATGTTTTTTGAGCTGTAAACAAAATTGTATAACTGTTCTGTGATAAAACACATAAATGCTGGATTTAATAATTTTACCAAAAAATTGGGGTTTACATGGGTTGAAAATGGCTCCAAACACCATCTACTGTTTAAAGGGGATTACGCCCCTGCCACTGCACCTCCTCTTCACCTCCTCTCCATTGCTCTGCACCTCCTCACCACTGCTCTGTGCTCCCCACCTCTGCACCTCCTCTCCACTGCTCTGCACCTCCTCACCACTGCTCTGTGCTCCCCACCTCTGCACCTCCTCTCCACTGCTCTGCACCTCCTCACCACTGCTCTGTGCTCCCCACCTCTGCACCTCCTCTCCACTGTTCTGCACCTCCTCACCACTGCTCTGAGCTCTTCACCACTTCTCTGCACCTCCTCTCCACTGCTCTGTGCTCCTCTCCACTGCTCTGCACCTCCTCTCCACTGCTCTGCACCTCCTCACCACTGCTCTGTGCTCCTCACCACTGCTCTGTGCTCCTCTCCACTGCTCTGCACCTCCTCTCCACTGCTCTGCACCTCCTCACCACTGCTCTGTGCTCCTCACCACTGCTCTGCACCTCCTCTCCACTGCTCTGCACCTCCTCTCCACTGCTCTGTGCTCCTCTCCACTGCTCTTTGCTCCTCTCCACTGCTCTGTGCTCCTCACCACTGCTCTGCACCTCCTCTTCACTGCTCTGTGCTCCTCTCCACTGCTCTGTGCTTCCCACCTCTGCACCTCCTCTCCACTGCACCTCTGCACCTCTGCACTACTTCTCTGTGCTCCCTACCTCTGCACCTCCTCTCCACTGCTCTGTGCTCCCCACCTCTGCACCGCGTCCCCTGTGCACTCATTAGGTGAAGAACACATCCCCTGAGTTCTATTAGGGAGGGTTGGACTCAAAGCATTCTGGGAAGGGCCCTCGTGTCTTGAACTAAGGATAAAATAGTTTGATTTGTATCACTTCAAACAGTGTGTAAAATATAGCAAAGCTGTCCTCTTGTGGACAATTTCTGCAACTGCAAGCTATCAAAGAAAGTGTGTGCATGTGTAAGGGCGTATTGTTGCTGATTTCCTAAACCAAAACAAGATGGTAGAATCCAATGTCATTCTCTACAGGATGATGCTATTTCTATTGTTAGTCCAATACAGTACAGCGTGTATACATTATTTGGTACATCCGCATGAACTGGCTATAATATGAACACAAATGTGTGCATACATATAGTGTGTACCTTCAGGGACTTTTCTAAAGGATACTGTGGTTATCACTATTTTTTTTAAACCTTTTCCAACTGCCTGGATAATATCAGCAGTTTTCAACCCTTTCAACCCTACTTAAGTGCAGTCAAGCATAGCTCCCTCCTACAGAGCAAAACAATAGAAAAAACCCTTAGTAGAAGGATTTATATCCAACTATCTCATACTCTCCTCCCAAGCACTACAAACCCTATCTGTACAGTACTACCAGCAAACGCTCCTTCCACCCTCCCCATGTCGCACTGAGAGAGGAAGGAAGTGTGTCACCCGGGGTTACTGTATCACCGTCATCTGTCTCTTCATCACGCGGGATCAATACTACTACTGCACGCCCAGACATGGGTCAGCATTGACTGGCTGCCCGTGACTGATGCCGCTCATCGGCTGAGGTCTGGCCTAGCACGGAGCCTCCTGACAATAATGAGGTCAATGAGGACATCAAAGGGGGTGGTTTCCAATCTGATGTTAGCTTTGAGTGATCAGTGTTAATTCAGAATATTGATTACTGGTATCACTCAATTCTAGTCCTCCAGTTTGATAGATCTCGTGGGTCTCGTGTGGACGGTTCTATGGACACACACACACACACACACACACACACACACACATACACACGCAAACACACATATCGCACAATTTCTCTCACAATTTTCTTTCAGAGGTGAGATTCACACTAAGGGACACCTATCAGAGTAGTAGGTGATGGATTTATGGACGTCATTTATGATTAAATGTGCTCTTTCACACACACACACACACACACACACACACACACACACACACACACACACACACACACACACACACACACACAAGTACATGCGCACACATTCAAATGCACACACACACACACACACACACACACACTCAGATACACACAGACACACACAAGCATATGCACATGCACATACACACACACACACACACACACACACACACACACATGTGCACACATACACACACACACACACATAGACACACACAAGCACACATACACACGCACACACATAGACACACACAAGCACACATACACACGCACACACACGCACAAGCACTTGAACACAAGAAGTACTAGTGCTGGATGCAGGTCTAGTTCTTGGTGGGCCTGGGATTTTGAAAACACATTTATCTGAAAAGAGTGTTTTTGCCTATGTGGTTATGCACAGACTGAGAGGATGTGTCTGATACTGTCAGTTCTTCTAGGTGCCTCAGTTTGCAAGTCAGCCAATTGGGTGTCAATTGCAGTACCCCCCATCAATGTTTTCATCGCTGCTCTCAGTGAGTGATCATTAACACAGACCAGCACATATGCACGAGTGAACACTCACTAACAGACACACAAACAGACACACATACGTCCACACGCATACACTCATGTCCCCGTTCTGTTTTCCAAGTGCTCTCCCTGTGTCAATCACACACACCCAGCGGAGGTCAATCAGGAAAAAAAACTCAAAATCAAAGCCATTGTCATAGTGAGAACTCCCCCCCACATACACACACACACACACACACCCTACCCACACACACACTTCACCCAGCTGCGCCGATCAATGGGATGCCGTCAGGATGGGGGCCAGCTGTGTCCTAGAAGATCCCACTGCCCTAAATGCAGATGCCACCCATCCAACCCCACCAGATCAAACTGTCGAACAGTACACCCGCTCAGTACACCAGAGAGAACAACACACACACACACACACATACACACACTTACTAGGAGGGCTCAAGGACTTCTGAGAAGTCGAGAAGAGGGGGTGAAGGAGGAAGAGGGAAATCAGGACCCATCGGAGGAGTGCAGAGCAGACGTGGAAAGAAGTGGAGGAGTGAAAGCCCTGAAGGAAAGAAAAAGAGAAGAGGGGAGATGCTTGAAGCATACAGGCAACGGCTCTTGGGGCAGATGTGCCTGGTCCCCCTGTGGGTTGCTGCGTGTCTGGGCCAACGGATGACTGGTGAAGGTAAGGCACCCTCACCTCCCCTCTGCCTGGGCTGTTGAAAGAGGCGGTAAGGAGGATGATAGCATCTGGATGCAGACAACTTTTCATTTCAGAAGTTTGTTAAAGGTGGGAGAGTGGGGAAGTAGAGATATGGATATTGTATCTAGAAATGTTTAGGGCAGTTGGTTAAAAATGCTGGAGAAATAACTGGAGAATCCTGATTGTTTTTTTAGTTGAGTTCGGTATTCATGATCATATGTTACTAACAACAATCCATCCAAGCAGTCTGAGGATTCATTCTGAAGAGTTCTTTGATACTAAATGAAAAAGAATGTGACCAGTCTCAACGATTGAATTGTTTGTGTCTTTGAAAGAAGAGCCCTCATCGACGAGATCAGGGCACTTAGTTTAGACTTTGGAAAGGTGCATGATATCGGTCTCGAATATGTCGATGCTCTGGGAGAAGTGGAAAATGAGAAAGAAAAGGCAGAAGAAGAAGCGGCTCATGCAGAGGAGAAGACGGCGATGTGTCTTTGCACCGGGTTGCCCCTTTCCGTTGGGTGGAAAAACGGAACAGTAATTTGTCATGTACTGAGTATTGACACATGTCACTCTGCACAGATGTGAGTAGACCTTACTCTCACACACACACAAACATAGACTAACTGATCAACTTTGGGCTTTACTATTTCATACATATCATGGGAAGATGTTACAAATAGTGTGATTTTCTTTATTTAAGTAAAGCTGAACACCTCCGCATTCACTCTAAGCACTTTAGGAAGGTGACTGAGAATCTGTGGATGAATATCCATATGCTTTCTATTTAGGGTGACCCCAGTACAGACATCTCTCTAGATATACTGGTCATCCATGTACTGATTACTGTGGAGCTCTATTAACCCAGATAATTAAGCAGCCAAATTAATTTCCAGTTGGTTGCTGTGGGATTTAATTAAAATCTGCAGGCATGCAAATAGCTGGCCTGAAAACAGCAGCTGTGTACAAGTCTGCCTGATCGATACATCACTTTCATCAATAGTCATTCGTTTTGTTTACATCTATGCTTTCACCATTCCATCCTGTTTGTCATTCTTCTATTCTTTCATCCTTTTTTTTCATTTGTTTGGTCTTTTCGACGTATTCAATTGCCTATAACCCATTGTTTATAATACCTCATCATAACTCTCATATAATCTCCCTATATCGTATCTCTTCTTTCTGCTGTTCAACTACTTTCTCTCTTACAATTTTCTCTTTCTCTTTCACCTTCCCCTAATCATTTCTCTTTCCCTGCTCTGTGCCATGCTACCTCCTCTGCCTGTCACCTTGGAAACCCTCATCTCTTTTTCTTTCTCTCTTGCTCCTTTTTCTTTTTCTCACTTTCATCCTTCTCATCCCCGCCTGTCGTTGCTTGCCTCTCTCTCCCTCTAGTCCCTGCCCAGGTCTGTGCCACCTGGCACCTCTTTTAATGGATCTTTCTTCATTTCCTCATATCGCTTTTTGTCTCATTCCTCCTTGCTTTACCGCCTTACAGTTACTTCTTATCATTAACTCTCTCTCTCTCTCTTTTGTCTGCTTTTCTTTCACTAAAGGCTAGGAGCTGTTAGTGAAATGTGTTCACCGCCTTCTCAATAGAAAAAATATATTTCATGGTGCATTTGAAGATGAAACCCTTTTCTAGTCACACCCTTAGTTTAATGTCACCCCGCTTCTCATCCACTGGCTGCCGGTAGCTGCCCGCATTAAGTTCAAGTCACTTATGCTTGCCTACAAAGTGCTTACCGGTTCTGCTCCCTCCCACCTACCTAAATGCTCTTGTAAGGGCAAATGTTACACCCAGGACGCTGCGTTCATCCAGTGAGCGTCGTCTGGCACTGCCCCCTGTGCAAGCACTGCAATCCAGACTATTCTCAGTTCTAGTTCCACGTTGGTGGAACGACCTGCCTAGCACTACCAGAGCAGGGGCATCACTCTCTACCTTCAAGAAACACCTCCCTTCCTAACTGCAGTATTTATTGTTACACCAGGTTATATTGCTCTTGTACTAATTGTGTAATTGTTCTCTCCCTTGTACGTCGCTTTGGACAAAAGCGTCTGCTAAATGACTAAATGTAAATGTAAATGTAATATCCATGCACACCTCTCTCGCCCAAGTTTCATCTTGGAAAATGAGTCTCCCATCTTCTCCCCATCTCTAATGTCTCCATCTTTCTGTCTCTTTCTCTGCCTCTAAGTCGTATCTGCAGAAGACGGCTTGCCAGACATCGTCATTGGCAGTGGCGGCTTCCGCATTGACCACACGGTGGGCCTGGTGTGGCGTCTGGCCGAGCTTCTGGAGCGTGGCAATGGCAGCGACGTGACGCTGCGGCTGGAGACCGTGGGCACGGACGAGGTGCGGGTGATCCGAGGCCACACTTTGGTGCTGGCACTGCAGAGCCCCATCTTTGAGGAGATGCTGAGGAACCGCAACGCCACCAGCAGCGGCAGCAACACGCTGGTGATCAGGGAGAGCGCCGACACCGTGGGCGTCTTCGACAGGTTCATCAGGTGAGAGGAAGCAAGAGTGAGTGAAGGGGGATGGTGAGAGAGGGAGGACAGGATGGAGGGAGGAAAGAGGTGGGGAGGGAGAGGAACCGCCCCGGTCACACGCTGGTCATCCGGGAGAGCGTGTCCGTCTTTGACAGGTTCATCAGGTGAGAGGACAATAGGAGAGGACTGGGATGTGTGAGAGGGAGCAGTAGAGGGGTAAGGGACTGTTGTAGACCCCTCTGTATTTGGGTAGAGAGGAAATATATTAAAATGTGAAAGAATGTGGGAGAACAGAGGCAAGTGAGAGGGGGGAACAAAGAGAGTGGGGCAGAGAGTGTGAGAGCGTTTGTGTGTGTGTGTGTGTGTGGTGTGTGTGTGTGTGTGTGTGTGTGTGTGTGTGTGTGTGTGTGTGTGTGTGTGTGTGTGTGTGTGTGTGTGTGTGTGTGTGTGTGTGTGTGTGTGTGTGTGTGTGTTTGTGTGTGTGTGTGTGTGTGTGTGTGTGTGTGTGTGTGTGTGTGTGTCTTCCGTGGATTACATGATGCTTTGAACTAAGGAACAAAGTGAAGTGAAAAGAAGAGAAAGACATTACTTTAGAGAGGGAGAGAGAAAAGGGGAGGGAGAGGGGGAGACTTGAGTTGTGTCAAATAAGGATTACAGGGCCTGAGAATAGGAAGAAGATGGAAAGAGAGACAAAAAGAGATTAGTGGAAGAATCTCAAAGTTTCCCTCTAGCAGGGATGGTGCCTGAGCATAAGATGCCAGATCGTGCAAAACTGCCTGTATCTGTCAACATGAAAGTTCTGGAAATATACTGGCTGATTAATTCTACATATTCATCTCAAATAGCAACCCTCCGCTCCGAGAACGAATACTCTTTCCCTCATACCATATCCTGCATTAAGTTGGCTCAAACTGGTGCTTTGAACTATTGCCAAATCAAACATCCCTACAGAAGCGAGCACAGGCAGCTTGTAGGCCTTTGTGGTATAGAAAGAGCGCTCTCTAGTGGCCATATTTTGAAACGCACAAGTCTAGTGATTCAGTGTCCAGCAGGAGGCCAGATCAATGTGCAGCATTGGCAGACAGCCAGAGAGAGAGAGAGAGGCACTGCACATATCGACCGCTGTATACTTTAAAAGGGTGCAAATTACATTTATTAACAACAGCATAGGTGCACCCTGACATTCAATTCCAGGAAAAACGATTTCCAAGTAAATACTACTTGACATGCACTCAGTAGCAAGAGAAGAGAAATGTAATGTGGTGGAAACAGCAATGTTTCTTGGATGCTGAATAAAGCCCTAAAATAGCATTGCAATCTGGCCCAACCTGAACACTGTGCAAACCGGGAGGGGGTGGTTCACATCAGGTCAACATGGTTGCTTTTCTTACACCATGTTGTGTGTGTCTTACATGATAGACACACACTCATTACGAAAATACTCCTTTTTATTTATAGAGCTTTTTTTCAGACACTGGGAGACTAAAATTGGAGAAGGCACCTGGGCTGTCAGGTGTCAACCAAGTGGGTATGTCAAACAGATGTCAGGGACATGGAAAGGAACTGTGGAAAAAACAAGACCCCAGATCTCACTTGACATTTCCATTCACAATGACCTGCTATAACCCGCATAGTGAACAGAGGGTGCCAGCTGTGTCCAAATGGTTGCTGTGCAGAGACAAATACAAATATACTTGTCTTGTCACCAGCAAAAGTAATTGTGAAGGCAGCCTGACCGATGATGCAACATTACGCCAACATACTTAACCTACAGCTAGCTTACCTGATGATTCGTATGAATTCTGATATGTATTATGCATGTACTGTATGTATGTATGTATGTATGTATGTATGTATGTGTGTGTGTGTGTGTGTGTGTGTGTGTGTGTTTGTGTGTGTGTGTGTGTGTGTGTGTGTGTGTGTGTGTGTGTGTGTGCGTGCGTGCGTGCGTGCGTGCGTGCGTGCGTGCGTGCGTGCGTGCGTGCGTGCGTGCGTGCGTGCGTGCGTGCGTGCGTGCGTGTATGTGTGAGTGTGTGTGTTTGTGTGTGTGTGTGTGTGTGTGGCAGCTTGGACTTGTTCCTGTTCCATCCTCAAACCTGATTTCAGTCCTCACTCCTGCTTACTAATGTAAGAAGGTTCTGATTTGCTGCGTAGCTTTGGTCAGCCCACTCTGGACTAATAATAGGACCTTACTGTGTTGCTGCAGCAAATCAAATGGTAAGTCAACGGTAGAAGGTACTGCTGAATAATATGGCTTTCATTCTCCTACTCCTGACCTATATTATGAGAATGCTACTATTTTCCAACTCTAGACCAGCCTTTATTATCCTATTGTAGACTTTAATACCAATGGTGTATCAATATTACCAATATTGACACCTTGCCCCTTTTCTGCGGTTTGTCCTCATAGATACCTGTACTGCGGTGAGATCTCTGTGCGTCTGGACCAGGCCGTCACCATGCACCGTCTGGCCACTAAGTACAACGTGTCGGTTCTCCGCCAGGGCCTCAGCCAGTACATGAGCGAGAACCTGGCCGGTGACCCCCCCGGAAGCCGCGTGGTCAGCTGGTACCTGTACGCCGAGCAGTCTGGCGACGAGGCACTGCGCGAAAGCTGCCTGCAGTATCTGACCTGGAACCTGTCGTCGGTGCTGCGCAGCCGTGAGTGGGCCGGGGTGAGCGCCCCCTTGCTGCTGACGCTGCTGCAGCGCTCCGACCTGGTGCTGCAGAGTGAGCTGGAGCTGTTCGAGGCGCTCGAGGCCTGGCTGGAGCGCCAGGACCCGGACGGCCTGACGGCGGAGAACGCACTGCGCTCAATCCGTTACGCCATGATGGCGCCGCGCGACCTCTTCCGTCTGCAGCGTGAGTCGCGCGTGCTCCAGCGCTACGGCGAGTCGGTGCGCGACCTGCTCTACATGTCGTATCAGTTCCACTCGGCCTCGCCGCTGCAGCTAGCCAAGTTCTTTGACGTCAACTGCAGCCTGTTCACACCGCGCAACTACCTGGCGTCGGCGTGGGGCTCGCCGTGGGTAATCAACAACCCGGCGCGCGACGACCGTAGCGCCAGCTTCCAGACGCAGCTGGGCCCAAGCGGGCATGATGCGGGCAAGCGTGTCACCTGGAACGCGCTCTTCTCACCCCGATGGCTGCCGTTTAGCCTCAGGCCTCCATTCTCCGAGCAGGGCGCCATGCAGCCGCCTCCACGGCTTGAGGCCGGGCGCCCGCGTGTCATCATCACCCCTGCCACCTCCAGCGCAGACATGGCGGGGGTGAGCTTCCAGAAGACGCTGCTGGTGGTGATGAAGCGGCACGGGAGGATGGTGGTCCGCCATGTCTACAACTTCCACCAGAGCACCGAGGAGAGCAGCGCCTTCCTGGCTGGGGCGGACCTGCAGAACCGCGCCTCTGAGTACCTCACCAACGGATCGCTCCACCTCCACATTATTGTCAAGCCCCTCTACCAGAGCCTCATCGCTACCAAGAAGTGACAAGCCACTGTTTTACAACCGCCCACACACACACACCACTCAACTTAACACACAACCTAAATCTACCCCTGCGGCATACAGCTTGCTTGATAATGTTGGTCCTCAATCAGTATTAAACTCATATCACAAAATTCGTATTTTTCGAAGAAGGGTTGTGGGAACATAGTTGTAACACTAAATAGCACCCATGTATTCAACCCCCATCCCTCCAAAACACTCAAATAAAGTGGCTTTAAAATGAAAAGGTACTGGTTTGTGGGATCATCAAAGGTGGATCAGAATTAATAAATACGGGTGACTGTTCAAGAAGCAACTGGACAAGTTCCAGACAAATGGTTGAATATTATAATGTGCCCAAAACCAGATATGACTAGATTAGCCCGTGCTAGACAAAGTACTAAAGACTTTCATATTAAGATGTAACTGTGTTTTAACAATTATGAAAATTGAACATGGTTCTAGGTGCTACTTTTTTAAATAATATTTCCATGTGGAAGACATTTCATGTTTTAGTAAGTAAATAGACACTGAATATATGTTTACAAACAAAAAGTAAATCTTGTTTAGTTTTAGATAGCCAAGGCAGTGTGCTTCACAGAAGGTCTTCTCTCAGAACAATTGTCATCCCTAAGTTTAGCCAATCAAGAAGGAGTAGAATACGACCATTAAATGGAATTTCTATGTGAAGAAATTTGTGTAGTATTTGTTATTGCTGTTAATTTTTTTTTTCTAGTTTTGGTCTCTGTGTTGGTGTAAATTCAGACTGCAATAAAATGAGCTAACACAACTATTGTGTTTAATGTCGTTATTACCAGAATATTATATGACCCATGAAAACTACATTAACCTGTCATCTATCCGATTAGTTAATGAATTAAGTTATACACTTGGTAGAAATGAAATGATGTGCGAGGCAACTCCCATAGACTACGAATCCCATTGTCCTTTGCGCGGCGTGCAGGAAGAACGTTAGCTCGTAGGGGCTCACACTGATCCAAGTTAGGAGCTCTCAGCTGCTAGCCTTGGCCCATCATGTAAGGGCTGCTGAGCTTTCTTTGCAGAGCTATTGCAGAAATTCCCCGTTTCCAGGAAGATTTGCACGGTGTGCAATTCGAATCTCACTCATTGCACGGAAGCAAGCGGACCACACGCCTAAATACTCCAAGTGCATGCGAATCCGGGCTTGTGTTTTGCACCTTTGTTGCAAAGCAAGCCCGCTGAAGCTCCAGCGCGAGGGAGATGGAGGGAGGGAGAGAGAGAGAAGGCAAAGTCTTTTGTGCTTCCCCTCCCCCCCACAACAGCAAAGGGGAAATGTCTATGCCAAGGGGAGGTAAGTGTATTAACGCGATCTGTGCAATCTCTCTGAAATGCAGTCGGTGCTGCATTCTTTGCAAAGTGCATTACTGCAGAATAGACTCGCCCAATGCATTTCAAAGTTTGATGGTTTGAAAGGGTCAGTTACATTTCCTGTGTAAAGATCTGCCGTTTTGCAGAGTTCCTGGTAAGACGATGCTTCCCCGTGTTACACATATAAGATAGACGTTATTTGCATTCTTGTTCAACCCAGATTGAGAAAGCTATTTCAACGTCTTTGCGCGTTCAGGAACTACCAAGCAGCGAAATTCGATTGTGCAATGCCAACATGGTCCTCTTTGCAGACACGAGAATACTTAAAAGCGAAATGTAGCCGTGCAGTTCTGTCTAAATTGTGCAAAATTGTAATATGCATTCGTGAAGTTTAGTGTATTTTTCAAACAGGGTGCATGTTTTTTTTTATAAACTTTGCTCGTCTATCGTGACTACGTCGTTGCCGGAGAAACATGACATGACCCCACGTCCAGTTGCACACTAGTAAGCTACCAAGAAAACGCCGCTGGAAAATTACGCCGAAGTTCTGACATTTTTATTAGTTGCAGTTGAAGTTTCTGTGTCACTGCACGTAGTGGAAAATTATTAAGATGCCATGTCAAGTAAGCTTTGTTCATGCTGTAATACGTGGGTATAAGTTGCAAAAATAACGAGCTAAATATAGGGTTGTTACGAACGTCTGGTCACAAACAGTTCAAGGAACGGGGTAATCGGCAGTGGAAAACGAGCCTCTTAACATAGACCTTCGAAAGCCAAATCGTTACCAACCAGCACCAATCATGTCCTTTTTTTTTTTTTTTTTTTTTACCAAAAGCACGCGATCGACTGCAGCAGGAACACGGTGTATGACATAGCTACGTAGCTTGGTATATTAATTGAGGAGCGATTTTCAGGCTTGTCTTAGTTAAGCTGTCTGTCTGTGTGGTAGGCCTATATTTAATTCTTGCACAACTTGCAGTATTCCCAAGTGTTTTTTTTCGCACCCCAGGCCTAATTGACGTAACATTGCCTATGAATCTTAACCACGCTCTGTCCGCCCTCTGTGGTAGCTAGCTATTTGATACTGCTACAGGATATGCCAGTCCACACTGTAACCATGTCTCTAGACAAGTCCATATGATATGAAGGACTGCCTGAGTGGAGGAAGTTTGTTGTTATTATGGGTGGACAGTCACGAGAACATTAAGCTCAGAGATGGCCCTGGCTTGTTTTGTTCCTGTCCGAGAGGAGACTGCCTGTTGCATAACACACAGGTGACACACCTGTATTGTGGAACTCAAAGTTTGCGTGAGGCCCCCTCTCGCGGACAACGTGGAGGAACCCAGGTGAAACATTAATAGGGCGTGAGCAGCGCTGGACCACCCCTTTAATGAATGCGGTGTTTACACATTACTGTGTAGGGGACTTCCATCAAACCTGGAGATGGCGTTTGCAGAAGTACAAAAGCATGTCAGTTTCGAGTCGTGGTCAGATTGTAGCCTAGCACAAGGGACCCCTGAAAACCTTAGACTTGAAGTTAAAAGTCTGAAAGTGCAGAGTCATGTAGCATCTAGTGGTGCAACTAGTCCTCCCAATGAAAGGGATCTTGAACAGGACGCCAGCCAAATTATCTGACAATAGATACAGCACGCCCAGAATCTGAGATTGGCCAGAACTAGATGTAATACTATGTTTCCGTTGTTAGCCAACAGGTCTAATGTTAATGAATAGGTGTCCGTTATGATTACTGTTTTCCCCGTGCACATGTTATTGTGCCTGTGTGTAATTGCTACTGTTAGCCATTTTGTATTTCTTGATTTTATTGTGTACAGTCAGCAGGCCTGTTTATGTCGACTGGCTTCTGCCTTACTGTGGCCCACTTGCCTTGTGGCGTGGCCCCCTGACCTCTCGCTCTTTGACGCGCCCGGTTTGCATGCAAATGGCCCCTCCCGATCCCAGATTCCTAAACCCGTGGCTCTGGGGGCCCAATTGTTGTCGGCCGTCCAGCCCCTATAGTATTTTCTGCTGCAGTAACAGTAGAATTGTTTGACGCATTGTCCCAGTGATGATTCTCTCTCTCTCTCCTCTTTCACTCTTTATCTCGCTTAACAGGAAGCTTTAAAGCCTTTACTTCTACTCATCTTCTTGCGTGTAAGTGTGTGCTCAAGCAATGGCAAGATAAAGCAAGCAATGCCAAGCCCAGGGCCAGCATGCAAATCCTGCTGTGTTGCGTGCAGTGGCTGATGGAACACTATCCCTCCAGTCAGTCTGTCAGGTAGGCAGGTTGTGTGCAGCGAGGACGCTTCAGCGGGTTAATATACTGCATGTGGACTGAGCAGTGCTGAGAGGGGTGCGTGAGGATTTTAAGAGGCCCCTGGCGGTATGTAAGCTCCGAGAGAAGCGGAAAGGCTGTTTAGGGCGAGGCAAAAACGAGAAGAGCATAAATCCACTTGCGGCGGTCGACTTTCGCGATGACTTAGGATCTCCGATTCCCAAAGCCACCTGTACCTGTGGGTTGCTAACAGTATGCAGAAAAGCAGCCTGGCATGGGGAAGGAGTAGGGCTAAGTAGGGCTACGGGCGGCACTCCCAGTGGTGCCGGGAGCAGACGGACAGCTCCTGGTGCCGACCGACTTGACTCCCCTTGCAGCCAGAAGAGCAGGTAGAAGAGTTGCCTTTGGATGTTGCCATCCGCTACCTCTCTCTCTCCCCCTCTCCTTTCCTCTCCTCTCCCTCTCCTGTTTTATTTTCCTGGCCCTCTCTCTCTCACACGGTGCCCTACTTAGACTCATTTTGATGGTCCCCCTCTGCATGCATAATAACACACAACCAACGGATGCTGTTCCAAGTAAGTAGTGTGTCAGCGAATCCAGGGCTCATCCAGGGACTCTGGTTCAGGCGGTCCGCCGCCGAATGCAATAAATAGCATGTTGTTGCCGCCATCATCCCCGCCTGACTGTGAGAGACGCGTTTGATACTTAAAGTGCTGCGCAAAATGCGATACCCCCGCCTTCCCCTTGATGCAAGCTCGTTCCAAACGACACGGGCACACAGGAAGTTGGCACTCTTCAATGACGAGTGCTTCCCGTCCAAAGATCCCTCACCACAAAAATAAATAAAAAGCAAATTCAGTCCACCAACAGATGGCCTTGACACTGAGTGTAACGGGGAAAGCTCAGCACGGCCCGGCATGTCTCGAATAAGCAATGTTCACAGGTCAGTCGCTGTGCACTGGATCAGAGGCTCTGTGTTCCTTCCTGCCATGCCTTCCTGGTGTGGTCATGTTTGGCAATGAGGCCAGTTTATGGCCAGTTGTAAAGCGGAGAAAATAGCTACTGTGAATCCAGAACACAATGTGAGCAGCTAATGGGGGGTTGTAATGCAGGGGGCGGCCATCTTGAAACGTCTTCTTTAAAGCACCTGCTGCTTTTTTTTCTTCTCTCTCTGTCTCTCTAAGATCGTTGTGTCTCAAACTGGATTTTTTTTCTTCTGCCGTGTACAAAATCTGTCACATAGTCCACTTAGCACCCAAGCAGGGAGTCCAAGAGGAGCAGTGAACACAGAGATTGGGTGGCAACAGGTTGACATCTAATCTTCAGCGATATTTTCCTCCTGTAACCCTACAACACAAACACATGCACACACACAAACACACACAGACACATACACTCTCTCTCTCCCCCCTAGACAGACACACCAGTAACCCACATGCCACCCACTGCCCTGAGAAGGAATTCCTGCCAAGCCAAACAGACAACAGGCTTTTCTGGGACATCCTGTGACTGAACTTCCAGAGCCTTGGTACACATTCACACTTTGTACTGTCCCATATCAGGTTCACACAACTTTGAATGTTTTTTTTTTTGTTTTGGTTTGTTTTGCATTGGCTGACATTGGCTGGGCGATGATGGTAACGATACCCAACTGGCAAACTTTGGGGTTTCTGGGAGGTGTGGGCGAGAGTCCTTTGGTGTAAGAAGGACAGCGCTCTGCCACGACCCCGTAGACATGACCCGATGGGTTTTGGGTTAGTGGTGGGGGGGGGGTGCTCCTCTGGTTAGGAGTGTCATCTAAGTCGCCCGGCCACCACAGGAAGAGCAGTGCGGGGGCTGGTGACCACATCGTTCCCAAAGGAGAGGAGAACCCCCCCCCCTCCCCCAACAGCTGTAGCCCAAAGGATCTGCCATCTTTGGAAGTGTAGAATATCTCTGACTGCCAGAGCAGTCAGAAGAGACCTGACAGCCGCAGGGCTCGATGGGCTATTTTCATCTCTTGCTTGCATGCTGTCTCTCTCTCTCTCTCTCTCTCTCTTGCTTGCCTAGCCTGCCCTCTTTCCCTTTCTCTCCCTCTGCCGCTTGCTCACTCTGGCATTCTTTCCTTGTGTGCTGCCGCATCTTTTTCCATCTCTCCATGTCACTGTATTTTTTCCCTTTCTCTCTCCCTATCTATCTCTGCACCCCCACCTTCTTCATATCATTTGTCCTTTGACATCCCCCACTCTCCCATTTGTTGCCCCCCCCACCACCACCAGCAGCAGCCTCCCCCCCCCCCCTCTCTGATTCATCCTTCCTCTCTGAAATTCCATTGAGGAACTCTTGGGATTGTTGGGATTCCAGCCGCGAGGACATGGGTGGGATAGGGAAGGACAGGAACGGGCGCTCTGCTCCCTCGGGGGTCGCTGGGAACCGGCTGGCTGGCCCAGGTCACCACTGCCTCTCATATTAACGGGTCCGTTATCTCCCAGAATCGCCGGGGTCTTCTGGACCACCTCCCATTAACTGGGCACACACTGACTCGTTTCCTGTGAGATTCTTCTCTCTGTTTTTCCCAAGAGAAGGCAGTGTGCCCAAAGAAATGACACACTTGCATTTCCTTCTCTTTATATTGTCTCTTTTCTTTCCCTTCCCTTGTGATGGTTTGCATACAAATAAATGGTGCTGTAATTGATAAACTTGTCAGCATTGTTATGTGGTCAACGGTACTTAGTTGAAGAATGCTAGTTTTGAAAAAGGGATGTGGTGTGCAGTGCATTGGTGCTTTACTCTGCAAGAAAACATACAAAAAAGCCCAAACATATCCCTTGACAATGTTGCAAGGTCGTACAGAATCGTTAAATGTAACTCTACCTGTGTGTAAGATGAAGGAACAGGACTTCAGCACTGCAGCTGTTAATATATTTGATGCTGGAGTCTTGGAGTTACTCCCAAAACCATGCGCTTTTGGCTGAGGTCAAACAATGCAACATGTTGGTCTTTTTTCCTGCCGTGCACTTTTCCTTTTTCTTTCCCTCTCCCTCGTTCACACACTGTCTGGGACAGAGTGCAGGGGGCGTCGTGTTTTGGTCATTTAGTGCCATTGGATCAAAAGTTGCTATAGGTTAGCGGCAACTCTGAAGAGAGAGAGAGAGAGTGTGTGTATGTGTGTGCCCCTGCGTGTGTGTGTGTGTTTTGACTTGCTGATGTATTGTGGAGTGCACAAGTGAGATTATATATTTTTAGGGCTGATTGATGTTCTGTTATGTTGCTGAGTGATTTCAGAAGACTCATTGCTGTATATAGGTGTATAGGTATGAGTATTTGAGTCACTTGGTTTCACACGAACTGTGCACTCATACCTCCCATATAATTTACAGTTTCCCCTGCAGTGTGCATCAGTGTTTGTATCTGAAATCTAAACTTGTGTGTGTGTGTGTGTGTGTGTGTGTGAGTGTGTCTTGTGTTTCTGTGAGTACACACCAGTGACTAGCGAGAGTGTGTCTGATGAAATGCATACCGTGTGTCTGGTGTTTTGCATGTCCATGTGTCTGAATTATGCCACTGGGAAGTAATCAGTGCGTGTGTGTGTGGGGAGGGTTCTGTTAGTGAATGTGTATTGTGTTTTGCGATAGATGAAGGTTTCAGTAATATGTGTGTGTGGGGGGGGTTCTGTAACTGCATTGTGCTACTGGAAAGGTATAGGTGATTTGTGTGAGTGTGTACATGTGTGCGTGCTCCCGTGCAGTATCTTAGCTCACACCACCCTGCCGCCGCTGGTGCATGCCTGGGCTTGCCCTAGCTGTCAGGGCCGCCTGCAGGCGCAGCAGAATTCCAGCCTGATCAGGATGTGCTGCATCGACCGGCCAACCACTGCGCGAAGGAGCTCATGTGCACGTCACCTGACCTGTTAGTACTCTTAAACACTAGGATGTGTAAACACTAGGATCACATACTGTACTTATACACTCGCACTCTTTAGATTAACACACCAACAGATGCAACGGAGAGCATGTATCGTCACTCAAATGGACACACACACTCTCTCTCGCTCTCTTTTTCTCTCTCCTCTCTCTCTGTCTATCTATCTATCTATCTCTCTTTCTCTCTCTCATGTCTGTCTTTCTCTCTCTCTCTCTCTCACACACACACACACACAAACAAACAAACAGACACACACAATGGTATTCACATACTGTGACTGCCTGGATGCAGTCGTTTTCACCAAACGGGGCTCAGCCAGCCACATGCCAGTTTCATCCAGCTGCATGCTGTCCTCCTCCCAGTGCAGTCATTTGCATAGAGCTGACTGGCTACTAGTACACACACATACACACACACACACACAGCCCCTGTTGGCCATCTGTATGCATCTCCAGGGAGCCAAACTAGTTTCAGTGTGAAGCAGAGTTACTCCTTTTGTAGTGACACCCTGATTACAAACATGTACTCCAATTTTAGAGTAATTCTCTTATACTGATACTTGAATCCCTCCTTGCGTATAGAAGAAGTAACATTGTACTGTAGTGAACTTTGCCATACTTCAAAGCCATGTTCACCACCTCTCACCTGTTTATTAGGGCTGTAACGATACACCTACCTCACGATTCGATTCGTATCACGATTCTTGACCCACGGTTCGATACACCCCACGATATTATTATTATTAGTATTATTTTTTACCTCACGATTTTTTAAATATATTTTCTAATTCACATTAGAATAAGTATGAGCTATAAAAAAAATGAAGAAACAATTTATAACCAAATATTGAGGTTTTTATTACTCAAAGCAATGCTGTTGAAAAACATTCAACAAACTTCTGAAAAAGTAGGCTTGAACATAGCCTAAAAATATGAGCAATGGTATTCGGAGAAGTTGACAGCACTGTGTTGTAGCTGATGAGAAGTGTTTCTAACGAACTGAAAGCTGTAAATCAAAAGGAAACCGGCGGACGGCTGGCGAGTCTTACTGAGAAGACAGCGTCGGAGTCCACGGTACAAAGTGATTTGCACGGCGGACAGGTGTATTGCTCTCTACTCTCTCCCTCCCCCTCCCCTCGTGTCTCCTCCCGTTAGCCTTCTGCCACTCCATATTCTCCACAGTAGCACTGGGCTAAGAGTTAGCTACCGCTGTGGCTAAGGTAACGATAACGACCAAAGGTAACGATACGTGAAATGGACAGTTGACTGACTTCCGTGAGTGAAATGGACACTTGACTGACTGGTGAATTGAGCAGCACAAACTTTATGGACAGTTACATTGCAGTGGATGGACTTAATGCCTTAAATAGTATTGAAGCTACTGTGATTTCATATGTACTATGTTGTTGGTTGAATTGAATAGTTGATGTGAAAAGTGATTCCCTGTGTTTTAAAAGAAAGGATTCCCTGTGTTTTAAGAGAAAGGTTTAATTTAAAAAGAAGCTATGTGATTTGTATTTGACTGAATTATTATTTGTATGATACTGCTGGGGAAAATAGCCTAAGTTCTTTGTTTAGTTTAAATAAATGTTTTATATTTCCCGTTAAGGAAGTCTGGTCTATGGGAAGGGATGGGGTTATTGTGACTACATAGCTAACACATCACCGACCTGAAGTCTTTGAGATAACTGACGGGATTCCCACCCGTTACATATTACGTTATTTTGCGAAAAATGGGGTCGACTTGGCAATGTGTATCTTGGTTCGACTTCCTTCATTACATTTTGAAATCCTGCGTCGTCTACTACAGAAAAGGGCTGCAGATCATTTGCCATGAATATTCACGTGTAGGCTTACTAGTGAACCAAACTTTTTGTATCACGTGACCACTGAGGGCATGTCGCGGTTCTGCCTCCTCGCATCGCGATGCAGGTTCGTGGCCCAGAGTGTCGCGATTTCTCGGTTCGATCCAATATCGTTACAGCCCTACTGTTTATCTTTGCCGGTAACAAGATAAAGTGGGGATGTTGCACTCACATTGTGAACTAATTCATACCACACAGCCAAGGCTCCTAGTCAGTGAAAATGTTCCAGTATTGTGCATGTCTGAAGGAACTATGGTCATCAAACGAATTTAGGATCCTCAGTTTATGGGATTCGCCTCTGTTCACGGATTTTGACAGTGCACAGAATAAGGGTGTGCCTGCTGCGATAAGTGACCATATGCACTATACTTTTCAGAGGCACTTCAGTGTGCGTGTCGGGTTTCCGGTGACCATTGTCCGTGTCAGTGTTCTTGTGAGGGTCTCGCAACAAAAAAGCCAGGATAAGTTTGCACCCGAGCATAGCATAGCATATAATTGTATAGCCTGGCCTAGCCTTCTATGGGAATCTGTTGTTTTTGTGTATAAACGGTGTGAAATTTCCACTAATTCACTCAAGATGGTACTTTTTTTGGAAGGGAAGCTGGTGAAGAACCTTTTCAGAAGTCTGGGAATCTGAGGAATTGATTACGGTGCATCTTGCATAGACACGGGTTTGGGTGGGTGTTAGTGCAGAGTGCTTGGTAAATCGGTGTTGGTGGGGGGAGGATGCTAACTGAAAATAGTCTCTTGCTTCAGATGAGTCAGCTTTGGAGTAAATCTCCAAACCACAGGGCATGACCACATGTGCACTCAGCAGTACACAACAGCCCCCACCCCCCCCACACACACACAAAAACCCACACACTTCATCTACCTGTCACTCATTCTCTCTACTCCACCCTATTCCTCACTGTCTCTCTGCCAAACACATTCCTCGTCTCTTACTTTTTACACACACACACACGTTTGTACCTTTGTTGTAATTTCTTCCTCCTGCAATTCTTTAAAGGTTCTCTGTCAGGCTCTCTTAAGTATCCTCCGAGATGTGAAGCTAGGTGGTTATAGCCAAGCGCATCACTGGCTCGCTGCCTTGTCATTTTTTTCTCGTCCCTCCCCACCTAAGCTTTTTCCTCATTCCCACGTCGTGCCTCTTGTTCACACCACCTGTCGCTCACGCGGCAAAACCCCCTTATGTTGCCGTGGTAACAGAGGCAGAGCAAGATGCTTGTCGTCGGGCGTGGCTAGGTGTGCCCAGGGTGGCGGAAGGCACCAAGCCCGAGTCAGACAGGGGCTGAGCATGCACCCTGAGGTGCCCACTGTACCTCTCGCTCGGGGCCGTACCCCGATCCCCGCCGGTAGGAGCTGGAGCCCAAACAGCTCTCCAGTCGTAAGTGTTGCAACCCAGGGCAAAATAAATTCTTCCGTCCAATCAGAGGCACACCCAGTTCTGTAGAACTTTCTGAAATTCATTTCAATTTGGTTGGCAGTGGTGTTGTTTTTCAAATGCTTCTTTTCCTTGGAAGTCTGGAGAACCTTGTTGTTGACTTGTGCAGTCCTGTCTCTGTTTGTTCTGTTGCTGTTTACTGGGTTTTATCTCCCTTTGATCTTTTGTATCTTTTCTTTTTTTTAATCATTTCCAGGTAAGAAGTCAAAGCCGGCGCTCAGGCTCCCTAAGGAGGTGTTTGAGCAGCCTCCCCCAGCAGCAGCCGCGTAAGAGCCCTTTTACTAGCTATCTATCTATGCGTTCATCCGTCTGTCTGTCTGTCTGTCTGTCTGTCTGTCTGTCTGTCTGTGTCTGTCTGTCTGTGTCTGTCTGTCTGTCTATGCATGCATATATCTATCTATCTATCACTTTATCTATCGCTTTATCTATCTGTCGCTCTACGCATCTATCACTGTATTTTCATTCATTAAAAATTAAGATGAAATGATCTGGTATTGTTTGGTATATTTAAAAGATATATCGGCCTATGTATTCTGTCTTTCTCTTGTGCTCTTTTACTTTTCCCTTACGTTTTCTGTTCTCCATAAATTATTTCAACAGCGGCGCACCTCTACCAGTACTGAATTAGGAGCGCCGCTAATGAAATTTCACACAGTTTATTATTCATGATGTTACATTCGTTAGCAAGCTGAAGATATGATGGCTTAATGCTACAGACCTACGGGGCAAATAACTCAAGTGTAGTCAGTGAGTACTGTATAAGACCAGTGGTCTAGTGGGAATTTTTAAAATCTGAGATATTAAGGTTGAGTCTCACGCTTTTCAACGTCGGAATCTGATGAAACACAATGCTAAATGTTTGTATCCACTACACCCCTGTTGCGACACAATTAACATGTTCTCAGTTAGAGAAGGGTACCAGTTTAAAGACTAGCCTAAAAAGTCAATCCGTACCTAGCGTTAGCATGTCATCGGTCAATGTGTTTAGCATGTCATGTTGGAAAGTTTATTTATTACCTGTTGCAGTTGAATGTCACATCTCAACATGAAAGCAAACCCAAACCAGCAGACTGTCTTTAGTGTTATTGCACCATTAAACACTGCAGGTCTGTGTCATTGTACAGTACTTTTCTTTTCAACTGAATATGGGTGCATAGTATTCAGTACACAAATGAACAAAAGATTATTTGAAATAACACTTGTCTGTACGTATTAGTGTATTTACTATATCTAATAAGTAAAGAAGACAAAATAAAGGTTAATGTATTAATATAATTTATAAAAATGATATGCATTGATGATGATACTACTAAAAGATATTCTGTTTAAGAAAAGCACTGAGTCCAGCATCACAGGCTCAGGAGACTCATGCGCACAGACGGCACCTCTGCTGACATAAATCACTGTCTCCTTTCATTTTCACCCTGCTTGCTCTATTTCCTCTTAATGCTCTCTTGTGTCTCTCTGCTTCTCTCTTTCTCTCTCCCATCTCTCTCTTTCTCTCTTTTTATCCCAATTTTCTTCTTCCATTTGCCTCTCCTTCCATTTGCCTCTTCATCTTTTCTCTCCCTATCTGTTCAGTTAGCGAGCTAATCTGTCCCTCTATCACACCTTTTCCTCTCTGTTGTAACCACAGCAACACATGCCTTCCTGGTTTTGCAGAGAGATGCCACAGAAGCACCATATAAACTGCTAGACTAGGCCTGTGCTTCTCTACAGAGACACCTCGATGGAATTATGTGTTATCGCTTTGAGAAGCTCTTATGATTATGTTAATAGTTCATCTCACCTCAAGCCCCCATCAGGAAATAAATCTTTAATAGAGATTATCTGGCGCCCGTCTTTGATTTTTTTTTATAGGATTAATCTGTGTAATTATGAGGGTAATTATTTGTGTTTGCTTACTTAAGGAGTGCTGCTTTTGCCTTTTCAGACCTCCCAGAGATTTGGACTCCAAAGCCTGCGTGAGAGTCGGAGACAAGGTAAGTTGTTTCTTTTCTTCTCCTTTTCCCTTTTCAGAGGGTGTTGTGTTGTCTTTATATTATGGGTTGTAAAAATCATGCTCTCATGCTATGGTTTGTTAAATCTATGGATAAGATATGGTTTCTAGACAGGGAAATTAGAATATTTCTTGGATGTTAGGCTGATTTAGAGTATTTGAAGCTCCGGAACTGTTCTCATGTGTTTATCTTATCTATATATTTAATGACTTATTAGGTGTATATAGTTTTCTTATTTCTTTCTTATAGTTTTCTCCCTCTCGTTTTCCTTGTCTGCAAGCTTGGTTGTGGCCGGTGTGCACTCTGGGTCATAAAGAATGCATGAGTTGACATTATGGCCAGGACTGCCTACTGCAGATTATAGACAGACAGGAATGTAACATAACTGCCTCTTAGTCTGTACAAATATTTAGTTTCAACTCATCAAATCTCTGGAATTTTCCATTTGTAATGGAGCCATTAACATTTCTCTCTCTCTTTTTTGGGTTATTGTTTGCTGTCAAATTGACCCTCCTGGGTATAAAGTAACTTGATTGTGATTTGACATTGTTGGCGGTGTGGTGATGGCAGTAGGGAGGGTTGACAGAGACTCATGGCTCATAGGTCGGGGCTATGAACTGCCGATTGCAAAAGGGTGAAGTGGTGGTACCTGTATTTATCCAGATAGAAAATATGATTCCTTTAAGAAAAAAATCTAAATTATAATTAAAACACAAGCACGTCATCTTACATTGTTTGGTTAGATCAGATAAGATTGAGATAAGTACACGTTCATCATCCTTCTCTTCTTGTGTTCTTTTTCTCCTAGCTACTGTACAGTGGTTAAGTGGTATGGTGGCAGCCAGTCCATTTGCTGAAATACCTTGTCATGTTCAGTTTCTCTCCTCCTTCTCCTCCTCCTCCTCTCAGCCTGTCTTAGTGCATCATTCTCTCTCGCTCTCTCTCTCCTTCAGTGAGCTGAAGCTGATCTGTGCAGCTCTACTGCTGAGTCAGTGAGCACTGTCTAACGTCTGGGTTCTCTCTCTCTCTCTCTTTCTCTCTGCCCCCACTCTTTTTCTACCCCCCACTCACTCCTCCTTTTCTTCTCACTTACTCACTGTCTTGCGCCCTCTCTTTCTCGCTCTCTTTCCCCTGATCTTATCTCGCTCACACCTCCCTCTCGTCACCTACACCCTTTCCGATTTTCTCACTTTCTCTCTGTCTCCTCCGTCATTCTGCAGAACTTCGAGGTGAAGGCGGATGACCTGGAACAGATTGGCGAGCTGGGCCGCGGGGCGTACGGTGTGGTGGACCAGATGAGGCACGTGCCCAGTGGCACCATCATGGCAGTGAAGGTGAGATGCCCACAATACCCAGTGATGCCCTCCTCCAGTCCTTGGTGGTGGAACCGGAACCAGGAAATGCATTAAACCTAGCATCAAGTGTAGTCTCTAAGTCTCTTAGTCTCACCACTCTCTGCACGGTGCGGTCCAACATGGCCAGGGATGTCTGAGCGATAAGGATGGGCTTTGGCACGGCATGACCACTTTCCCTTCATTGCATTAATGCAGTGTGTGTGGTCACTAGTCTCCAGTGCAACTGAAATGAACCAGTGTCTTGATATAAGGGCACAGTTTGGCTAACTGTGGTAGTGGCTAACAGTTGGAAAAACAGCTCAAATTGCCTGTGCTAGGGTTTTTTCTTTTAATCCATTGAATGCCTTATGATTCATGGAAGAAAAGAAAAGGCAAAAAGAATAACAGGGAAAAACAATCGGTTTTCAGAGGCTTTTGTGCTGACACTCTTTCTTTGTCTCTCTCTCTCTGTCGCTCTCCCTCCTCCCTTCTCTCCGTCTCTGTTTCCCTCCCCTCAGAGGATCCGGGCGACTGTCAACACGCAGGAGCAGAAGCGTCTGCTGATGGACCTGGACATCTCAATGCGGACGGTGGACTGCTACTACACGGTCACCTTCTACGGGGCTCTCTTCCGAGAGGTGCTGATCTCCTCTTACACACACACACACACACACACACTTGGCAAATGTTTGGCAGGTTAAGATATTACCATCCCTTTGACTTACATACATTTGCGTCCAAATCAAACGTCCAAAATCACGTATAACCTGTGCATGATCACATAATCTGTTAATGATTGGATGTTTGGCTCATGAAATGAAACAAAAAGACAAATAGAAATTACAAATAAGACAACGTATAAACACAAAAACTGTAGTTCTAATTTGCAATACTTGCACAGGATTTCACTTAGACTAGAGTTGCTGCCATTATACAGTGAATACATTATCAGTCTTCTGTGGAACAAGTCGTGTTAAAGGCGCTGCTGTTTATAGGCTCTGGCACGCTGAATGTAGGTGAGCGGCATGAGGCCTGTAGTTTCGACAAGGAAACGCGCGATCAGAGAGCTGTGTGATTTTCGGAAGCTTCTGCTTCTCCTGTATTCCACAGGATATCCCATCGCAGCCGCAGAGGGGAGAAAACACACTTCCTGTTTGTCAAAGTGTGTGTGTCTGAGTATGAGAGTGTGTGATGTGGCTTAACTTTCTGCAATTTCTTTCACCCCCATGTCTGACCCTCCGCCTCTTTCTGAAACCCCACCTCCACACACTCCCGCCCTGTGTCTGTATGGTTGCCAGGGAGACGTGTGGATCTGCATGGAATTGATGGACACGTCCTTGGACAAGTTCTACAAGCGGGTCATCGAGAAGCACATGACTATACCGGAGGACATCTTGGGCAAGATGGCAGTGTCTGTAAGTGGAAGTGCTTCTTCAGAGATCTGCATGCATAGTCAGAGGAAACCACACACTCTCCAAGCCAATCAAGTACTTTCACTTCAACATACACTCATGTGTTGATGTGTGAAACGAAGAGAACGGGGGATTTTATTTTATTGATGTGTGCATGTGTGTTGAGGGAGACAGGCAAGCTGAGACAGCGAGCTGTGTTTGAGTTGAGAGTGTGAGTTGGAGTGTGAGTGTATTTTGTCTGAGAACTTGTAGCCCAGCCTGGCATTCTTGATTCGCGCATGTGCGGATTATCACACACTCTCCAAATTGGTGGAAAGACATATTGTTCCTCGTCCAAGCAAGCGGATGCATTTAGGTTGTCAGGCGCACCTAAACTTGTGTCACACTCATGTTTGGAGGTGGCAGGATGAGGGCTGGTGAGAAAGAGACAAGGTTGCACCTAGAGAGATGAGTCTGTGTGTGTGTGTGTGTGTGTGTGTGTGTCTGTGTGTGTGTCTGTGTCTGTGTGTGCACACATTTGCATTAGAGGTAGTAATACATTGTTGATCAGTATAGAGACTTGCTCTGTCAGTAAGACCCAGTGTAGTTTTTAGACATAAATATGCACCTTGACAGATTTTCTAATAATAGTTCCCTATGAATTATTTTCCATTCTTTCTGTCTCTCTTATTCGTAAGTACCTGAGTAACACGTGTGTTGTTCTGATCCCCATTGTAGATTGTGAAAGCCTTGGAGCATCTCCACAGCAATCTGTCTGTCATCCACAGAGGTAAGACTCTTTTTCTCCCTTTACTTCATCTCTACTTCCCTTCCCCTCTGTCCATCTATCTCTCGATCTATCTATCTATCAATCTATCTTTCTCCCTATCTACTGTTTCCTTTTGTAACATCATGGTTCTTGTTTAGACTCAAACCCATTCTCTGCGTGTCATTCTTCATTACCTAATTCAGCAGTGTGCTTCTTTTTTTCCTGAACGAGCAACTGCCGTTCCCTTTTTGTCTTTTTTTAAATATTTACTGATATTTTCTGTGTTCCCTTTCGTCACTTCTCCTTTGTCTCTTTTGTCTCCTTTTGTCACTGCCTGACTGACTCTGTCCTACTTTCTCCTCCTCCTCCTCCTCCTCCTCCTCCTCCTCCTTCCCCTCCTCTGTCACCTCCCCCAGATGTGAAGCCCTCCAATGTGCTCATCAACACCCAGGGCCAGGTGAAGATGTGTGACTTTGGCATCAGCGGCTACCTGGTGGACTCTGTGGCCAAGACTATGGACGCCGGCTGTAAGCCCTACATGGCGGTAAGACCCAGTGGACTCTGAGCCCATTATCCCAGGGGTTGACACCTTTATGTAATTCTTGTCTATCTGCATTCATACTTTCAGTAAGGACACATACTGATCAAATGTAAGCTGAAAGTGGCAAAATGAACATTTGCTAAATGAAGAAAGGAAAATGATCTGAATTTCGTCAGATTAACATTCTGGCTCTGGCTCTAATTAATGAATTAATTAATAATACATAGTAATAATGCATTATAATAGAATTAATGCCAATCATAATAAATAACACATTTGGTTTAATTTAAAACAAAAGAAAATGCCCTGAAAGTAAACTGGGAGAGGGTCACTGTCATCTGCCAGTGGCTTCAAACACAAAGTGCATTTATGCCTCCAGTGTATCTCAAGTCCCTTGAGTATCAGATAGATAAATAGAAGTAGAAGATGCGTTGTGTGTGCATGATGGCTGCGTAATCTGTTGATTGGCGCCCATGCTATCAGAAAAGACAATGCACACTGCCATCCTGAGCTGCACGGCTCGAGCTGCGCTGTAGCCGTGAGTCGACAAGCGGTTCAGCGGGGGAGCATAGTCCTTCATGCATGAGGTTAAGTTGTTCTCTGCGAAACAAATCACAGTGAAACGCACAAATACAGACAGGCTGCCTGCAGCAGAAAATGACGGCGTTGTGAATAAACACACGCAACCGATTTCTGTACCTGCTCCACAGCGCAGCAGTCGTGCACACGTGACTCCGGCAGTGTGCAGGAGGTGTTCTGGAGTTCGCTGCATGCTTCAATTAAAATGTAAACCCAGGAACTGGGGTTTAATCTGGATTTGACTCTGCATAGAGTCCCACTGTGATCCCGGTTTATGTTATTCTTACGCCGCCTGAAATCTATTACTGAATGGGGCTTCCAGTTTGAATGGTGGTGGCATGACAAATATGCTCTTGCCCTCTCTATTTGCCTGAGACCGGGTACAGACCTGATTTTATGGGCCGCACACAATGAGCCATTCACACACGCACACACATACACGGACACTTGAATGTTGAGCTCTAGGCTTTACCCAGATCCAGTGTGGTGCACACAAGAAAGCACATTCATTCAAGTCCAGGCCGAGGTATGGGTGTCATGCACAAAACACACACAATGTATTTACACAATGTGTGTTTTTGTGGAAAATGTGAAGTAGCAGAGGAGATAAATATGAGATGTGTGTGCATGACCCTGCGAGCCTGCTTGCAGTAGAGGTTGCATGAGTACATCATTTTAAGGGGGGGGGGGGGGGGGGGGTTGAGTCTGTTATCAATTAAAGGACTATGCAACTATGATGGATTTGTTCTTTGCACAGAGCCAGGCATAACATTGAAATGAAATTATATGGATATAACTCTTGGTTTTACCTTACACAATGGTGAACTTTGGATGATATGATATTTTCACATTCGTTACCAACATTCTGCAGTAGTCCAAAATGGAATATTCAGTCAACAAAGTAGGTTTTTTTTTCAGTAAGTGTTCTTATTGTGTTTACATACGACTGCAGCCTGCACCTGCTTTTTAGTACATTTGGTGGAACCTAGTCATCAATGGCCAAGGCCAACTGATTATAAATTGAAATGAGTCATATTAGCTTGAAGCCTATGAATCTATTTTTAACAACATTCATTTGGTTAGTCGTGCTGGTATAGTATCCTAGTCTGTTATATGACCGCTGCGATGTCGGAGCCATCCTTGAGAAATCCGTCCATAACTCACAACTTATGCACGCTTATTTTTATCACAATAGTCTGTTTTTAATCAAAGCACTTCCAAACAGTTGATTTCCTCTGTCATCATCCTTCCTCCTGTTTACCAAGGGCTCTAACTAAAAAATGTAGCTCAAGTGTAACACTTGAAGTCCTCCGAAGGGGTTATTATGTGATGTCTGTCTCTGTGAAATTATTGCATACAAGTTTGGAACTGAAACGCTTAACTTCTCCAGCGCCATCCAAAACACTTTAAACACTCATCAGCTCTTCTCTGCTCCAGACTCCCTCCAGAACCTGCTTCACCCCTGCTTCCAAACAAAGCAGTATGGGAAATGTAGTCAATAAGTACAATGACCAATATTTAGAATTGGACCCGTTTTCATTTCTTACTATAGTGTTACATGATTAATGAGTACTTCATGTTGATGTGGAATTGATGTACCTGCTTGATTACTCAAGTACTCTGTGCAACCCCTAGCCTGAATGTGTGTGTGTTGGTGTGTGTGTGTGTGTGTGTGTGTGTGTGTGAGAGGAAAAAGCCATGTGTGAAACTCTCATATGAATCCCATCTTCTGTCCTATCTCCACAGCCTGAGCGAATCAACCCGGAGACCAATCAAAAAGGTTACAACGTCAAGTCTGACATCTGGAGTTTAGGAATCACCATGGTGGGTCAATAATTGTGTGAGTGTGCGTGTGCGTGTGCGTGTGCGTGTGCGTGTGTGTGTGTGTGTGCGTGCATGCGTGAGAGAGATTGAGAGAGATCGAGAGATAAAGACAGTCAGATTTTCATCATGTCTATGAAATCAAGACTATTTCCTCCCTTTACAGTCTACTTTTTCTCTGTCACATTTCTCCCCCTTTCCCATTGTAACTGCAGCCAAGCTGCAAGTGTGACTTCAACCTTCAAATGACTCTTTGTGTGGTGGCACATTCAGTGCTTGCAGTTACATGTGCTTGCAAACTCTTCCCAGGTTACATAAGTGTTAAGTGCTGCATTTTCTCTCTGTGTGTCCCTCTATGCTGAGATAAGAGAGAGAATATTGCTCTGTTCACACTGAATTCCTCTCACACCAAAACTACCCCCAGCTAGCATTATAATGTTACATCATCTCTAGCTTGCTCTACATATTTTTTTGCCAATTATCCATATTTGTTGTCGTTGAAATAGCTCTGACATTTAGATGAGCTGAAATCTAACTTTGTAACATATTTTCTGTTTTGTTTTGAGGTTTATTTTGCATTAGTAAATCTCCAAGGCTGGTTACATTCTTTATTATCTTGGATTGTGTTGGAGGGATAGACATTAAAACAGAAGATATGATTTGAACTAGTTCAAGTATAACAGTGGGCACCTTGTTAAACATGTGAACTCTATTTTCTATTAATTCTCTATTGCATTCTATGCTGTCTAAGGAGAATTTCTCACAATTTGGTATTTGGCTGTATTGCTGAACTCTAGTGGTGACGCTCAGAATTGGGTCACTCAAGGTTTTTTCCGGTAATCTACAGACCTATGATGTTTACTTTGTACCAAAGGGTTTTCTTGTGTGCTGTGTGATGGCCATTAACCATTTCTGATATTAACTGAGAAGATAAATACATACATCAGGTAAAGTATGTAATACTGACTCTTTGTGTGTGTGTGTGTGTGTGTGTGTGTGTGTGTGTGTGTGTGTGTGTGTGTGTGTGTGTGTGTGTGTGTGTTTGTGTGCCTCAGATTGAGCTGGCGATCCTGCGTTTCCCTTATGACTCATGGGGCACGCCCTTCCAGCAGCTGAAGCAGGTGGTGGAGGAACCATCCCCCCAGCTGCCCCCAGACAAGTTCTCCCCCGAGTTTGTGGACTTCAGCTCCCTGTGGTGGGTTCTCTCTGTCTCATATCACTTCACCTCCTTATCACTCACTCACTCACTCACTCACTCTCTCACACACAAACACACACAAATCTCAAATAACAGATTGTGTAGATGTGTCCTTTGCTGCTTGCCCACTGTATCAAATATTCATATCATTCAAAGGAGCTGAAAAATCCTTCAGTAGCGTACTGCTCTGGAATAGTCACTCTGAGGCTAAAAAAAAGCTGTATAATACTTCAAACTGCTAAAACAGTGAGAACAATAGATGGATAGGATGAAGTTCTTTGAGGGAAGTTTCAGGAGAAAACCCTCTCAAAGTTTGACTGACCTGGCACTGCTCATTTTCACAATCTCTTGTTCAGTCCTCTCGCAAACCAGTGAATCATTCAAAAGGAACTTTCCAGCAGCAGGATGGTTCACTAATGGGTGCCCTCTGTACTCCCGTGTGTAATAGTCTCATGAGAAATGACTTGTGTACTAGTCTCATGAGAAATGACTTGTGTACTAGTCTCATGAGAAATTACTTGTGTAATAGTCTCATGAGAAATGACTTGTGTACTAGTCTCATGAGAAATGACTTGTGTACTAGTCTCATGAGAAATTACTTGTGTAATAGTCTCATGAGAAATGAAGTGAAGACTTGAATGAGGACTCCAGGCCGTGTTGAACCGGTTGAATCTGACTACATTAATTACTCCGTTTAGCAGACGTCTGTGACTTGCAGTGCAGATACAAAGTTTCATTCATGTGTTTGCATGCTGGGAATAAAACAATGTGAGACTGGCTGATAAAAAAGAGAGTTTGGTTAATTTCATGCTTCAGCGATTAGCTGAATCATAGATAGAGGAGTAAACGGTTATTTAGGGGTAGAGAGAACCTGTAGATCTATAAAAAAAAAAGTATTTAAAATAAGATCTCCTACGTCATGTGAATCTACAGCAAACACTGTGATTGACCTTGTGCGCTGAGAGACGTGTCCGCAACAGCAAAAACTAGGATGCTTTTGAGACACACATATGCATGTTCGTGTCCGCATTGCACAAAGCTGTGTCCGCAGAAGCATACTTGAGTCCTTACGCATTCTTCAGGAACTCTCCAGCGCTCAATTCAACCCTTAACAGCCAGCCGCTTCCCGCTCCGCAATCGCCCCTTCATTGTGTAATTAGCGGTCATGTGGCCAAACGTGACTGCCACTGTGTGAGTGCTTCCTGCTGTCCAAAGTTCCATCACAAGTTTGCAGCTCCAGGTGTGTCTCCCAGTGGCAGCGAGAGTGCAGTGAGTCGTGTGGGCTTTGAGGTTGGAAAGACCACTCCCAGCTGCTTCATCTCGGAGATGTTAAGTGTGCTAGCAGCGTGTGGAGCTTCTCTACTTGGTAAACGCTGCTGACTCTCTTAGTCACTGTAGCAAGTGGTGACACACAGTACTGTGCCCCCCCCCACACACACTCACACACTCACACACTCACACACTCACACACTCACACACTCACACACACACACACACACACACACACTCTAACATACTAACAGCTCCTCTCTGTAGGATTTTGCCAACTATGTTGGTTGACCTATTGTGTGGTACCGGCGTGGTGTTAACATGCTACCACGATGTGTTCTTTATTCGTCTGCTCCGATGAGTCGTTTGATTTATTGGGGATGTCTGTAGGGTGTGTGTGCTTCTTTTGGAGTGCTGTGCCATCCGTCTTTCTGTCACCATCACCAACTCTAACTGTATTTATAAAAAAAGAATGTACAGTAATACTCACACACACACACACACACACACACACACACACACACTGCTGGGAAGAAAGGACATGATGCTTGCTGAATAATGGTATTTTCCTCACGTAGAATCAAGGTCTGTTTTCTTTTTGTCAGTATCACATTCTGTTTGGGAATTGTCGCCCTTCCTTTAACCTTTGACTCTAGGGGGTGACTCATTTTCCCGTAATGTGCTCATTGTTGTCTGCTACTAAGTGATGGGTTTCCTTTCTGTCTTCTGTTGCACAGCTTGAAGAAGAATTCCAAAGAGCGGCCAAACTACACAGAACTCATGGTAAGTGCGTTAATGTGTATGCTCAGTTATTTTATGTTTAAGTGGGCATCTTACCACAGCTCCCTGCATTGTACCTCTACATTTTGGCCACTAGATGGCAGACACAACCCAACAGTTGGCCCACTGAAGTCTAACAATGTGTACATACATCCGTGGTTAACTTGGTACCAGAACGTGCAGCTATGTTAATGATGGTTAATTGTATATCAGTTGTGAGGTCAAATTGATGAAACTTTATGGAAATTCATTTATGGCAGGTTTGATTTTTTTTATATATATATATATACACAATATAAGATAGAAAAATATAAGGGGTTACTGGCAACTTTAGTATGGCCTGGTTGTCTTTACATGGTTTCTGGCTTGTTTTGCTCTCAGTGTGTGATTCTTGTGTTTATTTGCTCTCTATATCCTTATGTATGACTTCTCCATTCTTTGTGCCTTTGCAGGAACATCCCTTCCTCATCTCCCACGAATCCAAAGAGACTGACGTCGCCAGCTTTGTCAAGGTCATCCTCTGCGACTGAGACCTAACCCAATCTGGTCCGACCCGAACCCGCCATGACCCACCTCCCCCGCCCCCCTCCAAACCCCAGCCAATCGCACAACGCAGGCGGTACTATTTCCCACGCCCAAACCAACAAACCAATCGAGAGAGAGAGAGAGAGAGAGAGACGCAAGGAAGCACCAATCGCAAAGCTTGGCAACGAAGCCAGACTAAGGAGTGGAGGGACTTTGGAGTGGTCAGAGGAGATGAAAGCCCACCCTAGCCAATGGAGACGGAGAGGAGATGGAAGCCCACCCTAGCCAATGGAGACGGAGAGGGGGACTGGGGGAGGGGGGGTGGGAGTATGGGTCACTGAAACAATACATAGAAGTGAGAGGTGAGGAGGGGCTAGGCCATGTGTTGGAGAGTGAGTGTGTGTGTGTGTGTGTGTGTGTGTGTGTGTGTGTGTAAGTAGTGTGTGAAAGAGAAAGTGAGTGCCTAACTGTGTGTGTTCATGTAAGTGTGTGTAAGAAAGTGACAATGTGTTTGTGTACGCAAGAGAGCAAGAGAGAGAGGTCATGTTTATGGGTGTGTGTGTGTGGCAGGGAAGGTGTCATAGTCCCACTAGCTTCATTTTATCTGAATTATCTAACCCAGTCCAACCTCTTAAGCACACCTGATCTAGAAGAGAACTGTTTCAGCATCTGTTGATGTGCTGTTGATCCGTTAAGAGAAAGTTGTGAATGTGCGTGTGTGTGAGAAAGAGAGAGAGCAAGAGTGTGTTTTGTCATGCTGTGTGTGCTTGAGCAAGTATATTTCAAATTACTTGTGTGACGTACGCGCTCATCTTGGTCACCAGGCCATGTTCAGTTCAGTGGTAACAAGCAAAAAAAATAAAATAAAAAATAAACATAAAATAAGATAAAAAATATTGAGAAGAAATACAGACGGATGTCTGAAAGTACCATAGATATATTTATATATGATCTAAATGTGTATAGGTATACTCCTACAAGTATTTCAGTGGTTTACTTAGGGAAGTTATGCATGAAGAGAATCTAGTGTTGGTTTCTTGTAAGGAAGGGGAGAGAGCAGCACACAATGCCTGAGGGGCTTTCAGCGTTTTACTTCACTTATCCTCCTATGAAATGTGTGTGTGTGTGTGTGTGTGTGTGTGTGTGTGTGTGTGAGAGAGAGAAATACTATAGGTAAACTAGAGAGAATCCACTGTATCATTTTGAGATCCAGCATTGCATTATGTTTGTTTGTTTGTTTGTGTGTGTTTTTTTGTTGTTGTTGTTTTTTTCCTTTTCTTTTTCAGAGAGCTTTCATGTTTGCCTTTGGAATTCTAGCGGGGATGGGAGGGGGGGGGGGGGGGGGGGGCACCTAGACCTGCTGCTTTTATCCAAGTTCTCTGTTCTGAGCCATGCAAGAGACTCCTCGCTCTACGGTCAACTATAGTGCAAACTGGAAATCACCTTCAGAATAATTATTCTTAGAATTATTATGATGATTATTACTATTGTTATATTATACTTTAACATATTTTCCTCTCTGAGGTGTTCTGCAGTTTCTGTATTTATTGTAACTGCTGTTTTCCCTTTATGAAAACTTGACATTTTTCTTATTTTTAAACTGTGTATGAATGGAGGTGGGTGTGTGTGTGTGTGTGTGTGTGTGTGTGTGTGTGTGTGTGTGTGGGGGAAGTGTGTATTGTTTGCGTGTGTGTGTTTGTGTGTGCCCTGTATCTGTTCTGACACACACACTGGTGACACTTCTCTGAAAGCCTCACTGTGACTCTCACTAGCCTGATTTGTGCCTCTTTATAGAACATTAAAAAAAAACCTACAAAACCCAAAACGCATCTTGTGTCTTTGTCTTCATATGCTCCCAAGATATGTAATCACATGAGGCTTTTACTATGATTTTCTTAGTATGACATGTAAGAGTTCTGTTTTGCTATTGCTCCTTACTAAATCATGTAAAGGGTCAATTGTAACATTCAGACTCATTAGTTACTACCCCACCCTGGACTTTCCTCACCTGGTTTTGCCCCCATGCAGTACACCTGCAAATGCTTGTTCCCTAAATAAGGGGACTTCCTACAACGTGGTTGTTGTGGGAAAAGCCTCATCATGGCCTGTTGACTATAGGGATCATATGATTAATGTTATCAGGATATCTCCAATTAAAAACAACTGTAAGCCTATTGAGGCCATAAATAACTGGACTATACAGTCATTCACTGACTCTAGCACCATCACTCAGCTAACACACATTTGAGGGGTCAACTGTAGGGCTGGAACTAATGTGGCGGAAGCTAAACCACAAAAACACTTGCATACACACCCTTCACTCACTCGCATACACACACCCTCCACTCTCATACACACACACACCCTCGGCTCTCTCGTACACTCACTCCACTTACACACTCCACTCTCTCGTTCACTCAAACACACACCTCAACTCTCGTACACACACACACACTTCCGTCACTGTCTCGTACACACACCCTCTTTCCTCCTTATTTTGCTTATCCTTAAAGGCACCCAGTGCATCTTTATAGGCTTGAGACTAGAAAAATAAACATTCAATTTCTAGTCTTTTTTACACGTAGTAAGTTTCAATAACTCCATACCATTACATATCGACATTCAAGGAGCAAAGCTGAGACGTCGTTGTGTGGTGAGAACTGATAGAATATCGTAAACAACAACAATCGCTGGTGGGGAGAGGCCATTTTTCCATTGACTGGAATCCTACTTTATGGCACCAATACATAAAGGGCTACGCTCTTGCGGGCAAGTTTTAGCGCTCTTTTGAACGCCCAAAGTATCAAGTAATGATGCAAATGTGCTAATATGGTGAAGTAAATGTCAATATCATAAAGATTGTCTTATCCAGAATATTTCCATTTTGATGCCCTAATGTTGCACTGGGTGCCTTTAATTGCCCCCTCCGTCACTCTCTTCCACTCTTCATTTCTTCCTGCACAGTGGAGCTTCTCTCCTTAATCCGACACCTCCGTCATCTCAGTCTTCCTGGAAGAAGTAGAAGACTGGGAATCTGGCAAAGGGCTGTGGGTCTTGTGACCATAGATGCCCATGCCAACATAAGCTCCCCCCTCGAGAGGTTTATTCTGTGTCCCCATCATTGGCTCGATCCCTTGAGTCAGTGTGATGGATCGGATAGCTGGCCTGCACATCTGAAGACCACGTGAAGCTTTGGCTGCGGCCGCGGGCCTTCCATGACAGGGTGTCCTCCCAGGTGCCCGTTCCAAAAGAACAATTATGATTGTCCTGTTTTGTAACTTGCGAGCGCAGTCACAGAACATCTCAATCTCGAACATGATCTATGTTTCCAACTTTTTTTTCCCTGAAGAAAAAAATTATGTTAACTGTTTTGAAATACACAGAGGTCCAGAACCCTTTAATACTGGAAAATTACTATTGCAGTCGCTTTGGAGCAGTTGCCTGTTACCTATCCACACTTTTCCGATGAAACAGCAGAGCAACAGGGATGTCAGATGTGGGCACAGGACAGATTAAGGTGTTTAGTTTAAGGTTTTTGTGTTGGTATGATTCATTATTAGGTCCCGTGTGTGTGTCCCAACAGATCTGTGCTGATCAGTGCCTGATTCTGATGTCTTCATCCCTTGCTGTGTCCCTCACCCTGTGCATCATTTGTTCTGCCTTAGTTTCTGTTTCTCTTTCCCTTTCTCTCCCACACGCTCACCATTTCCTGGACTCATCCAGATGTGTGCACTACACACCTGTCCAAAAAAGTTGCCCATACAGAGTGGGCAGTGGGATGTAGTATTTCCTTTTTATGTTTGTGTGTGTGTATATGTATGTGTGTGTGTGTGGTGGGTGACCTTTGAATGTGCATACCATGGTAATATTAATGCAAATCCCTTAATGGGGGCATGATTTCCGCTCCACTTTCCGAACTGCACTGCAGGTAGCACTGACAGTATTCATGGCGGAAGCAGACGTTGACAAAATGGGTAACTGGAATAAACAACAACAAAAAAATAGTTCCTTGAGTTTAGGGTGGGTCAGGGGTTTAGCGTAAAGACCCACAGCCCAGACGGGAAGAATCAGAGGAAATGTTTGCATGCATCTTCCTCTTCCTATGAGAACGATGCCGGTAGCATCCGCACTGGAAGTTAATCAGAGCTGTCGGCTGTATACTTCCGTCTGGGATCTTAACAATTTACTGTCTTTAAAAAAGGGCTCCTCCGCATAGATACAGAATACTTAGAGAGAATACTTTCTGGCAGACTTGCTTATAAGGTAGTAATAGGTTTCTCATCAGGCATTAGTACCATTAGTTTGGTTTTGCAAATAGCTAGTATCCATGCTGGTTGATTTTGATACTGTGTGACTTAAGTAAGGTGTGGTGTAGGGTACAACGTGACTCTGTAAAGCGACTTCGAGTACTTAAAAAGCACTATATCAAATTGAATATGATTGATTGATAAGGTAGGAAGTATGAATGCAGTCACCCCACCCCAGGCTTGAATCCAGGTCTTGGTATGGCAGTCAGAGCACATACTTAGCCTTGAATCCAGGTCTTGGTATGGCAGTCAGTGCACATACTTAGCCTTGAATCCAGGTCTTGGTATGGCAGTCAGAGCACATACTTAGCCGCAGTGATGAGCACTCTGTCACAAAGCATATTGGACCCTTCAGTGCTTCTGACCTGTGTGCTTGTTTAGGCCTAATATCCCCAGTGCCCTTCATGTCACACAGTCTATTTAGGAGCTGTTCCAGATTTAGGTTGGAGTGTTGAATTCCAATCTAAATCTTGCTAATGCTAACACATTTTCAGCTGTACCAACAGAACAGAACACACATTACCCAACAATAAAGGAGGTATTTTAGGCCCTCTCACCATCACTCAGGGGCCCTCTGCATGTTTTTTATTTTTTTTGCCTTCACAGACCTGGGAACAGTGGGACGGGCAGATGGGCCCCTGAGCTTAGCCGAGGAGGCAGACAGGTTTTGATTGGGGGATGACGCTCGGACGTTGTGGCTCCCGGCCAATGTTTGGTCAGAAGCCCCACGGGCCAAGGCCTGCATTGGGGTCAGTGCGTGCGTTGGTTTAGGGATTTTGGGGGTCTTTACAGGGGAGCCTTGTGCCGTCACGTTGCTACAGTACGTGGGATGGACGAGTTTGGAGTGGAGGGAGGGGCCGGGGGGGATGAACTCTTTGAACCCAGGCAATAAGGATACAAACGTGTAAAATGGAAAAGGGGGCGCGGGGGTACAATGTCCCCTGTCCTCTGCTGTTCCTCTGTGTGTGCACGTGTGTGTGTGGTTAGGGGCGTGGTTTCTGTTTATCTAACTTCAGTTAGCCCTGCCGGGAAATAGCATCAGCTTAGTTCTGTGTGAGAATGTGGGAATTATCCATTCTAACCATAGCAATACCAACGCATGTGTGATGAACGCACACAAAATGGGCCCCCTTCATTTTCCTGGAATCTGTTTAGCAGTAGGGGAACCTCTATCCAATCATCAGATTTAAGGTGTTTTTAAAAACAAAATGCCATAAAACTCTCTTCATATTCTGTTCATCAACTGGGGGGAGGTGGGTGGTCTAAGTGAAGCCATGCAAAACGAATCATTCAGGCATTCCTGCATTCTCTCTCTGAGGACAGGGTTGAGGAGAGCTACCCGACTGAGTCAATATTGCTACCTTGTCTGTAAATTCTGACATGGTCAGGCAGGAGGGTCAAGGTGAATCCATGCAGACAGATGCAGTCTTAATGCTCTCTCTCTCTCTCTGGACGGAGATTTAAGGACCACATTGTGACCCAGTTTTATGGGAGTGTATGGGGTTTTTCCGAAAGAAATAGCAACTCACCATTGACATTTCATCATCAATCCAGTCAAGCTTGAGCCTTTCCGAGGGTTAGCTGGAGTGTGAGTGAACCAGTTTATTTACGACATGTTACCCTGCCACCTAACCACTCCTCAGGCCCATATGGTCCACACACACTACGTTCTTCTGCAGACACCTTCTCTAGAATTCCACCACACCAGACATCTTCATTTTTTCTCAGAATGACAAAGTTGAACTGTATGAAATATCATGTGCCTTCGACTTGGTTTTGAAATAATCATACTGTAAAAAAATAATTCTCTGATTTCTGCCATTGAGAACCAATGATACAAATGTCGATTGATGGTTCAAGTTTTTGGCAGCTTAGGTCACGTTCACAGTCTGGCGGTACGTAGACTTTTCATTAGGGGACTACCAAAAGCACAGGCCAAACTGGTTGGCAAAGTACTGCCTAATATCAACCATTTTAGGAAGCATGTTTTTTTTTGTGCGTGCGTGTGTGTGTGCGTGCGTGTGTGTATGCGTGTTGTCAGTGTCCTCATCTGGGCCATGGCCACCTGGGCTGACTCGCCAGTTGTTTTGACGCACATCCCCCTCTTCTGAACTATATTTTGCTAACTCTAGCAGCTATTTTGGGAATGAAATGCCTCAAACGTCTTCCTTCCTCCTTCCATCAGAGAGAGAGAGAGAGAGAGGGAGAGAGAGAGAGAAAGAGAAAGAGAGGGACATACATACAGAGATAGACACTGTGTGGATGTGTTTTGGGTTTGTGTGTGTGTGCGAGGATGTGTGTAGTGTCAGGGTCACAGGTTAAACTATCCAGTTGCCCATAGCTAATTGAATTGAGGATGCCGAATCACTGCAGGCTACCGGCACAGATCCCCCCTGAAGAAAGGCCTGTGTGTATTTACAGAAGGAAGGAGCCATCAGGTTTTTTTAAGGGCGGGAGAAAAGCAGCCTTTGATCCAGAGTGTCGGTGGCTGTGTGGTGGGAAGTGAATGGGGTCAGAGGGAGGACTGAGGCTTCATGTGGGCGCACTGTTTCATAAGCCACTCTCAACGCAAACCTTCACCCTAACATGACTTTGCCTGTGTGTGTGTGTGTGTGTGTGTGTGTGTGTGTGTGTGTGTGTGTGTGTGTGTGTGTGTGTGTGTGTGTGTGTGTGTGTGTGTGTGTGTGTGTGTGTGTGTGTGTGTGTGAGGGAGCAAGGGAGAGGGAGCACTGGCATTTCTCCACACTCAAACAGGTCAGCTCTTTTTATTATCCAGCAGTTCTCTCTTTCTCTCTCTTTCTCTCTCTCTCTCTCTCTCTCTCTCACACACACACACACACACACACACACACACAAAAACACACACACTGTGTTTGACTGTTCCAATGGGTGCCAGCGCACACTCTGGTGAATGCCAGTAGCTCTATTTTCCCACTCCACCAGTGGACGTCATGTTGCTTCCTCTCTGTGGCCACAGGAACAGTAAACACTAGGTATCCTTGTGGCTACTACAAATGACCTTCCATTTCCACAAGATATCCCCCCACCCCCCAGCAAGGAAGACGGCACTACATTTTTCTCTCAATTTCTCACGGACCGCTCTATCTTCTCCATCTCTTTCTCTCTCTCTGAGACACACACACACACACACACACACACACACACACACACACACACACACACACACACACACACACACACATAGTGATAGTGATGATTCAATTGAAATGCCTATAAATGCTCAGGAAGTTGACCAAACACCAACCTGTATATGAGCAAATATAAATTCTGTGGTTTGTGTTTACACACCTCAACTCCATTACATATTTACTCACCCCATATTAGTGCCCTGCTCATGGGGCAGTTTGGGGATTATTCACCCCATATTAGTGCCCTGCTCATGGGGCAGTTTGGGGATTATTCACCCCATATTAGTGCCCTGCTCATGGGGCAGTTTGGGGATTATTCACCCCATATTAGTGCCCTGCTCATGGGGCAGTTTGGGAATTATTCACCCCATATTAGTGCCCTGCTCATGGGGCAGTTTGGGGATTATTCACCCCATATTAGTGCCCTGCTCATGGGGCAGTTTGGGGATTATTCACCCCATATTAGTGCCCTGCTCATGGGGCAGTTTGGGGATTATTCACCCCATATTAGTGCCCAGCTCATGATGCAGTTTGGGGATTATTCACCCCATATTAGTGCCCAGCTCATGATGCAGTTTGGGGATTATTCACCCCATATTAGTGCCCAGCTCATGGGGCAGTTTGGGGATTATTCACCCCATATTAGTGCCCAGCTCATGATGCAGTTTGGGGATTATTCACCCCATATTAGTGCCCAGCTCATGGGGCAGTTTGGGGATTATTCACCCCATATTAGTGCCCAGCTCATGGGGCAGTTCCGTGTTGCCTTGGTGTGAACTTAACCACTGGCGTCTCATTATGATAGATCATGATGCTGTGAAAACAAGCAATTGAGTGGCCCACAAATGTGAAAATGTGTGTGTGTGTGTGTGTGTGTGTGTGTGAAACATAGCTCTGCTTTCATGCGTGTGGGAAATATCAACTCTTAATCCTACATCGGTGGTACAATTTGGGCACAAAACTATGCATGGCCCAGGTATTAACAGGGACTTCAACATCAGAAGCAGTATGTGCTGCTCTTGCATGATTCACCACAATCATTTTATTTCAAACATATTTCACATCTGCTGTACATGACAGAGAAGACAAATCAAATCTTCGTATAATGTTTCACATCACATCATGGTCAATTTGATAATTTCTTTTTTTTTTTACAAATTAGATTGAACTACATTTTCAAAGAACTAGATTTTTCTCCTGGGTAGCTTTGGCATAGTTCATCTTCTTACAGTGTGAAGAAATTCGTAGCATGCAAAGTAGCATGTTTTCAAAGTATCTTCCCCCTTCACTGTGTATGTGTCAGTGATGTGCCGTGAGGTTCGTAGCTGGAGAGGCACAGAAACCGGAAGTGATTACGTCATTCCGATATCTAGTTGTTTAAAAAAATAGAATGTATATATACATGTATTGTCAGGGCTGCTCAGGGATGAGACCTGAGTTGCTGGATTTGGGGAACCAGCGCTTAACCCAGTGGGCTACAGACAGGACCCAGTTGCAGGATGTCGTTTGGAGTTTAGCTTCTTTTTATTTTCAAAAAACACAAAAGATTCCTCGACAGGAGAAACTACAAAAACGCAGAAAATCAAGAACAGGGCAAAAGGCCATAAACTAAATACTACTAATGTGCTTGAGAGCACTACAAAACAATGTGCTTGAGAGCACGACAAAACTATGCTGCTTGAGAGCACTTCTACCATCCATGGGGAACAAAAAACAATCCAACGACCAGAGACAGAGCAGGGAAACTAACCAGGTATTTAAAGGTGAGGGCACATAGTTAGAGGAGGGCACACAATGGGAAACAGGTGAGGGCACACAATTGGGAACAGGTGAGGGCACATAACGAGAAACAAAGGCACATGTGAACACAAACATAAAGTAAAATGTCCTTTTGGCCACTAGATGCCGTCAATGTGCCAAATTACGGGAATCGCCGCCCAAAGTCCTGACAGAACCCCCCCTCTAAGGGTCGGCTTCCAGACGACCCAAAGAAAACTCAAAAAGTCCATACCGGGTGGGTGGAGGGGGTCCAGGGTAAGGAGCCAGGACGGCGGGGACTCAGCAGGGTCAGAGTGTCTGGTGGGCGGCCGTGCGGGCGTCCACATCGAGCCAGTGTGTCTGGTGGACGGCCGGGCGGGCCACCAAGCAGGGGCAAAGTGTCTGGTGGCCGGCCGGGCGGATGGCCACACCGAGGCAGAGTCTTGTCAGGTGGACGACCAGGACGAGGCAAACGGTCTGGCAGGCGACTGGAAGCCTTGATGGAGCTGAGGAGACCAAGATGCCCCTCCTTGGCCGGGAACTGGAAGACCCCGTCAGAGGATGAGGTCAGGGTAGTAGCACCTGCGGTGGCTGGGGTTGCAGGACCAGTGGCTGAGGTTGCAGGACCAGTGGCTGGGGTTGACTCGGCACCGGGACAGCCAGGTTCACTGGAGCTGGCAGCACTGGATACTGGGACAGTGGAACCTAGGACAGAGGAGACGGGGGCAAGGCTGCCTGGTTCGCTCGGGGTGGCAGCATTCGAGCTGCCTGGTTCGCTCGGGCTGGCAGCATTCGGGCTGCCTGGTTCGCTCGGGCTGGCAGCAGTCGGACTGCCAGGTTCGCCCAGGCACATATTCACAGAAGCACACACTTTAACACTCACACACACACACACGTGCATACATACACGTACACACAACTGTAAGACACAGAAAAAGATGCACACAGACACAGCCACACACACACACGCACACACGCACACACGCACGCACACTCTGTCAGGGCTTTTCTCGGGGATTGAACCCGAGTAGCTGGGGCTGGCGGCATCGGGGCTGCCTTCTTCGCCGGGGCTGGCGGCATCGGCTCTGCCTTCTTCGCCGGGGCTGGCGGCATCGGGGCTGCCTTCTTCGCCGGGGCTGGCGGTCTCCAGGACTGCTGCATCCAGGCTGGGTGCCTCTGGAACTGCAGCAGCTGGGGAGCCTGGGTCACTCAGGCTAGGGGTCTCCAGGACTGCTGCATCCAGGCTGGGTGCCTCTGGAACTGCAGCAGCTGGGGAGCCTGGTTCACTCAGGCTAGGGGTCTCCAGGACTGCTGCATCCAGGCTGGGTGCCTCTGGAACTGCAGCAGCTGGGGAGCCTGGTTCACTCAGGCTAGGGGTCTCCAGGACTGCTGCATCCAGGCTGGGTGCCTCTGGAACGGCAGCAGCTGGGGGCCCTGGTTCACTCAGGCTGGGGGCTTCTGGGCTTGCGACCTCCGGGCTGGCGACCACCGGAACCATAGGAGCAGGGAGGTCGGGGACCGGAAGGGACCAGATATCCAGAGGAACTGCAGTACCCTGTGGAGCAGGGGTACGCCGGGATGCTGGAACTGGAGCCCGGCGAGGGACAGGCACTGGCACAGGGAAACGCCGGGGTGCTTGCACAGGGAAACGCCGGGGTGCTGGCACAGGGAAACGCCGGGGTGCTGGCACAGGGAAACGCCGGGGTGCTGGCACTGGTGAGGGGGTTCCAGGAGGTGCTGGAGAGACACTGGTGACAGCGGCTGCTGTGGGAACAGCGGCTGTCATCATCTGAGCTGGAGTAGAAGCTGCCTCTCCCTCCAGAGCAAAGGCAATGGCGAACTGAGTCTGGTGCTTCTGCTGCAGCCTCGGATTCTCCTGGCTCTGGACGATCCTCTGACTGGAGGCTTCAGAGCTGTCCAGGTCGAAAGCCTGCTGGGTCCATGTTGCTCTGGTCGTTCTGTCAGGGGCTCTTCTCAGGGATGATACCTGAGTTGCTGGATTTGGGGAACCAGCGCTTAACCCAGTGGGCTACAGACAGGACCCAGTTGCAGGATGTCGTTTGGAGTTTAGCTTCTTTTTATTTTCAAAAAACACAAAAGATTCCTCGACAGGAGAAACTACAAAAACGCAGAAAATCAAGAACAGGGCAAAAGGCCATAAACTAAATACTACTAATGTGCTTGAGAGCACTACAAAACAATGTGCTTGAGAGCACGACAAAACTATGCTGCTTGAGAGCACTTCTACCATCCATGGGGAACAAAAAACAATCCAACGACCAGAGACAGAGCAGGGAAACTAACCAGGTATTTAAAGGTGAGGGCACATAGTTAGAGGAGGGCACACAATGGGAAACAGGTGAGGGCACACAATTGGGAACAGGTGAGGGCACATAACGAGAAACAAAGGCACATGTGAACACAAACATAAAGTAAAATGTCCTTTTGGCCACTAGATGCCGTCAATGTGCCAAATTACGGGAATCGCCGCCCAAAGTCCTGACATGTATATATGTCTATGGTTTAAAAATGGTCATCAGACCAGAACTGAAAAACCGTTACGTTTTATTGTCTAATACCATTACTTTTAAACGATCGTTTTTTTTTGTATTATGATAATTATGTGGCTCAATACTCAACTGACTTGTTAACCTAACTTTTACGAGGACAACCGGTGTACTAATCGAACTTTTACAACGTGTCAAATAAGATATTAATAGTTACAAGCTAGCGTATGTAGCCCTCCCACCAATGATATGGCTCATTTAATTTTGTCTAGGGAAAATATAACTATGGTGGTCGGATGCTACTTTAAATTACCTTTTACCCAACTCGGACACAGTTTTAAATTCGCAGTTTAGGAAAAAAACAATTACTTATTTATTTACACAACATATTAACAAGCAAACAGTTAAACACCGCAGACATAGCACACAATACCAAAATGTTCTACTGGCCGGTATAATTTAAAGTTGGTGCACTCGTTGGAGCTTGTAACCGTTAATTTGAGGTGAAACAAAAGTAATCCACGACCGACTACCCGTATAGTTCAGTGGAAATCCGTTGTCCTCTTCTCCCGCGATCTCCCTCCTCTTCTTGAGCGAATGCAGTCAGTGGCTAATTTAGTCTGCTCACAACTTTAAGGCAACTTTCCTGCACCAGCAGCCTTTAGCGAGGTTCGTGTTGCGCATGAATATGTAGTCCCGTTGGGAAACGTGAAACACTCCAATGCAAATGTCAATACCTTCTGTCCTGTCGTTTGAAGCAAACCTTTTAGCTCCGGCATTGGTCTCCAATTATTTATCATTTCACGTTTGGACTGAAAGTCCTGTTTTGAGAACTGCTTCAGCTTAGC